>NC_092087.1:81577703-81665203 GCF_045679555.1 Salvelinus alpinus | reverse complement strand
AAACAAGTCAATAACACAGTTGTAAAAAAAACAAAATGAGTCTATATACATTGTGTGCAAAAGGCATGAGGTAGGCAATAAATAGGCCATAGGAGCGAATAATTACAATTTAGCAGATTAACACTGGAGTGATAAATCATCAGATGATCATGAGCAAGTAGAGATACTGGTGTGCAAAAGAGCAGAAAAGTAAATAAGTAAAAACATTAAGGGGATGAGGTAGGTAAATTGGGTGGGCTGTTTACAGATGGACCATGTACAGCTGCAGCAATCGGTTAGCTGCTCAGATAGCAGATGTTTAAAGTTGGTGAGGGAAATAAAAGTCTCCAACTTCAGCGATTTTTGCAATTCGTTCCAGTCACAGGCAGCAGAGAACTGGAAGGAAAGGCGGCCAAATTAGGTGTTGGCTTTTGGGATGATCAGTGAGATATACCTGCTGGAGCGCGTGCTACGGGTGGGTGTTGATATCGTGACCAGTGAACTGAGATAAGGTGGAGCTTTACCTAGCATGGACTTATAGATGACCTGGAGCCAGTGGGTCTGGCGACGAATATTACATTTACATTTAAGTCATTTAGCAGACGCTCTTATCCAGAGCGAGGGCCAGCCGACTAGAGCATACAGGTCGCAGTGGTGGGTGGTATAAGGTGTTTTAGTAACAAAACGGATGGCACTATGATAAACTGCATCTAGTTTGCTGAGTAGAGTATTGGAAGCTATTTTGTAGATGACATCGCCGAAGTCGAGGATCGGTAGGATAGTCAGTTTTACTAGGGTGAGTTTGGCGGCGTGAGTGAAGGAGGCTTTGTTGCGAAATAGAAAGACGATTCTTGATTTGATTTTGGATTGGAGATGTTTAATATGAGTCTGGAAGGAGAGTTTACAGTCTAGCCAGACACCTAGGTATTTATAGATGTCCACATATTCTAGGTCGGAACCGTCCAGGGTGGTGATGCTAGTCGGGCGGGCGGGTGCAGGCAGCGAACGGTTGAAAAGCATGCATTTGGTTTTACTAGCGTTTAAGAGCAGTTGGAGGCCACGGAAGGAGTGTTGTATGGCATTGAAGCTCGTTTGGAGGTTAGATAGCACAGTGTCCAAGGAAGGGCCAGAAGTATACAGAATGGTGTCGTCTGCGTAGAGGTGGATCAGGGAATCGCCCGCAGCAAGAGCAACATTCCGACATCCCCTCTCTCCACTGGACATCCCCTCTCTCAACTGGGATTCTCTGCCTCTAACCCTATTACAGGGGCTGAGTCACTGGCTTACTGGTGCTCTTTCATGCCGTCCCTGGGAGGGGTGCGTCACTTGAGTGGGTTGAGTTACTGACGTGATCTTCCTGTCTGGGTTGGCGCCCCCCCTTGGTTTGTGCTGTGGTGGAGATCTTTGTGGGCTATACTCGGCCTTGTCTCAGGATTGTAAGTTGGTGGTTGAAGATATCCCTCTAGTGGTGTGGGGGCTGTGCTTTGGCAAAGTGGGTGGGGTTATATCCTTCCTGTTTGGCCCTGTCCGGGGGTTTCTTCTGATGGGGCCACAGTGTCTCCTGACCCCTCCTGTCTCAGCCTCCAGTATTTATGCTGCAGTAGTTTATGTGTCGGGGGGCTAGGGTCAGTTGGTTATACCTGGAGTACTTCTCCTATCTTATCCAGTGTCCTGTGTGAATTTAAGTATGCTCTCTAATTCTCTCGTTTCTCTCTTTCTTTCTCTCTCTCGGAGAACCTGAGCCCTAGGACCATACGTCACGGCAAACCGGGCATGATGACTCCTTGCTGTCCCCAGTCCGCCTGGCCTTGCTGCTATTCCAGTTTCAGCTGTTCTGCCTGCGGTTATGGAACCCCTACCTGTCCCAGACCTGCTGTTTTCAACTCTTAATGATCGGCTATGAAAAGCCAACTGATATTTATTCCTGATTATTATTTGACCATGCTTGTCATTTATGAACATTTTGAAAATCTTGGCTCTCTCCAATTCTCTCTTTCTTTCTCTCTCTCGGAGGACCTGAGCCCTAGGACCATACGTCAGGACTACCAGGCATGATGACTCCTTGCTGTCCCCAGTCCACCTGGCCTTGCTGCTATTCCAGTTTCAACTGTTCTGCCTGCGGTTATGGAACCGCCACCTGTCCCAGACCTGCTATTTTCAACTCTTAATGATCGGCTATGAAAAGCCAACTGAAAATTATTCATGATTATTATTTGACCATGCTTGTCACTTATGAATATTTTGAACATCTTGGCATAGTTCTGTTATAATCTCCACCCGGCACAGCCAGAAGAGGACTGGCCACCCCTCATAGCCTGGTTCCTCTCTAGGTTTCTTCCTAGGTTTTGGCCTTTCTAGGGAGTTTTTCCTAGCCACCGTGCTTCTACACCTGCATTGCTTGCTGTTTGGGGTTTTAGGCTGGGTTTCTGTACAGCACTTTGAGATATCAGCTGATGTACGAAGGGCTATATAAAAAATAAAAAAATAATAATAATAACATCATTGATATATACAGAGAAAAGAGTCGGTCCGAGAATTGAACCCTGTGGTACCCCCATAGAGACTGCCAGAGGACCGGACAACATGCCCTCCGATTTGACACACTGAACTCTGTCTGCAAAGTAGTTGGTGAACCAGGCAAGGCAGTCATCAGAAAAACCGAGGCTACTGAGTCTGCCGATAAGAATATGGTGATTGACAGAGTCGAAAGCCTTGGCCAGGTCGATGAAGACGGCTGCACAGTACTGTCTTTTATCAGTGGCGGTTATGATATCGTTTAGTACCTTGAGCGTGGCTGAGGTGCACCCGTGACCGGCTCGGAAACCGGATTGCACAGCGGAGAAGGTACGATGGGATTCGAGATGGTCAGTGATCTGTTTATTAACTTGGCTTTCGAAGACCTTAGATAGGCAGGGCAGGATGGATATAGGTCTGTAACAGTTTGGATCCAGGGTGTCTCCCCCTTTGAAGAGGGGGATGACCGCGGCAGCTTTCCAATCCTTGGGGATCTCAGACGATATGAAAGAGAGGTTGAACAGGCTGGTAATAGGGGTTGCGACAATGGCGGCGGAATTTTTCAGAAATAGAGGGTCTAGATTGTCAAGCCCAGCTGATTTGTATGGGTCCTGTCTGTCTGTCTGTCTGTCTGTCTGTCTGTCTGTCTGTCTGTCTGTCTGTCTGTCTGTCTGTCTGTCTGTCTGTCTGCCTGTCTGTCTGTCTGTCTGTCTGTCTGTCTGTCTGTCTGTCTTTTACCCCTCCAGCCCTGTTTTAAATCTGATTAAGTGAGAACCACAGTATGACTGTGTGCAGACAGCATGCTGGCAAATTAGATTCACTACAGATTTAATTCACTTCTGTCCACTATGTGTGGAGTGTATTCACTAATCAACTATCCCACATTCTGACCACACTGCCTGCCACACGTAGACACACACACACGCACGCACACACACACGCATGCACACATGCACACGCACTCACACTCCCTAAGATGAATCTCTATACTAAGAAGCGCTATAGAGAGAACTCTCTTCTCTCTTACTAAATCTTTTTTTCCCTTCAGACACAAAATAGGTCAGTTATGTGTTAAGTAAAACTGTCACCATGAAATTGTTTCAAATGTTTCGGAGTAGGAGTGTTCATCGAGGATCAATTCTGCCTTTTAAATCATAATGAATAAGTTAGAGGCTCCTA
Source organism: Salvelinus alpinus (assembly GCF_045679555.1). Lineage (NCBI taxonomy): Eukaryota > Metazoa > Chordata > Actinopteri > Salmoniformes > Salmonidae > Salvelinus > Salvelinus alpinus. Next base: position 81,661,531 of record NC_092087.1, on the reverse strand, counting down.
CTCTGAGTGGCTTTGTGAATACAGGCCCAAGTTTATTACATACAGGCTCACCCGCCTGTCACCCCACCCATCATTGCACATTGATTTGACTCAGAGTAGCATCAAGTTGCCCCTACACATACTGACCTAAGATCAGTTTTGCGTTATTCCCCTGACTATGTTATGCTTGGGAGGAGTTGTATAAGTTGTATATAGCTAAGGGCAACTTCTTCCTCCCTGTCACACACACACACAGGCACCAGTGGAGACTGCTGAGGGGAGGACGGCTCATAATAATGTCTGGAACGGAGTACATGGATTGGCATCAAACACATGGGAACTACATGTTTGACGTATTTCATACCATTCCACTTACTGCGCTCCAGTCATTAAAACGTGCCCGTTCTCCCTAATGAAGGTGCCACCAACCTCCTGTGGCTCGCAAACACGCTGACTTACCCTGGAGTAGATGGGTGTGGCTGGGCTGCAGCTGGGTGGGTAGTCCAGGGGTGAGGAGGGGGAGGCAGAGGGGGAGGGTGCATGGCGGGAGGAGGGGGAGGGAGAGGGGGAGGGTGCGTGTCGGAAGGAGGGGGAGAGACTCAGGTCCATGGCAGGGGGGGTGCAGGAACCTGCCCTCTCCTGGTGGTACAGGGGGGTACCTGGTGGGGGGAGAGGGGGTGAGGTCACACACGAGACCCATGTATAGTACATATGAGCAGCACACACACAAACACACAGCTGCATACAAAGTAAAATACATTTACTTCACACACACACACACACACACACACACACACACACACACACACACACACACACTCTCTCACTCTCACTCTCTCAGTCTCTCACAAAGACACACAGACTGGCACCACTTACAAAGCATTAGTTAGCAAGGCGGTCGTTGGATAGCGAGGCTGCCGTTGGTTAACGAGGCTATTGTTGGATAGCGAGGCTGTCGTTGGTTAGCGAGGCTATCGTTGGTTAGCGAGGCTATCATTGGAAAGCGAGGCTATCGTTGGTTGGCAAGGCTATCGTTGGTTAGCGAGGCTATCGTTGGATAGCGTGGCTGTCGTTGGTTGGCGAGGCTATCGTTGGTTAGCGAGGCTATCATTGGAAAGCGAGGCAGACGTTGGTTAGCGAGGCTGTCGTTGGTTAGCGAGGCTGTCGTTGGTTGGCGAGGCTATCGTTGGTTAGCGAGGCTATCGTTGGATAGCGAGGCTGTCGTTGGATAGCGTGGCTGTCGTTGGTTAGCGAGGCTGTCGTTGGTTAGCGAGGCTATCATTGGAAAGCGAGGCAGACGTTGGTTAGCGAGGCTGTCGTTGGTTAGCGAGGCTGTCGTTGGTAGGCGAGGCTGTCGTTGGTTGGCGAGGCTGTCGTTGGTTGGCGAGGCTATCGTTGGTTAGCGAGGCTGTCGTTGGTTAGCGAGGCTGTCGTTGGTTAGCGAGGCTGTCGTTGGAAAGCGAGGCAGACGTTGGTTAGCGAGGCTGTCGTTGGTTAGCGAGGCTATCGTTGGATAGCGAGGCTGTCGTTGGATAGCGTGGCTGTCGTTGGTTAGCGAGGCTATCATTGGAAAGCGAGGCAGACGTTGGTTAGCGAGGCTGTCGTTGGTTAGCGAGGCTGTCGTTGGTTAGCGAGGCTGTCGTTGGTTGGCGAGGCTATCGTTGGTTAGCGAGGCTATCGTTGGATAGCGTGGCTGTCGTTGGTTAGCGAGGCTGTCGTTGGATAGCGAGGCTGTCGTTGGATAGCGTGGCTGTCGTTGGTTAGCGAGGCTGTCATTGGTTAGCGAGGCTGTCGTTGGTTAGCGAGGCTGTCATTGGCATAATACTGAGTGTTCAGCTGCAGTCTGCAGTGCCACTCTGCTGTCCATAATGACACACTCACACTCCATAACGACATTTTAAGTGTATACAACAGCGGGTAATGAGAGGAGCATGATGTTGATTTGAGACGCGGTCCATGTCCCAAATGGTACCTTTCCCTACATAGTGTACTACTTTTAACCAGAGCCATATGGGCCAAGTGCACTGTAAAGGGAATACGGTGCCACTTGGGACAGACATGGACTCACTGGCCTCTAAGACAACGAGAAATGAATAGAGGGATTTATGTGTGTGTGGTGGGGGGTAGTGTGTGTGAGAGAGAGAGAGAGAGAGAGAGAGAGAGAGAGAGAGAGAGAGAGAGAGATAGAGAGAGAGCGAGAGAGTGTGTGTGTGTTTACCTGGAGAGGGAGGTGGTGAGGGGTAGGTCATCGGAAGGTTACGCAGCAGACGTTGTCGTGTGGCACTGAGGGGGGCGCAGATGGAGGCCGAACACGCCCTCTTTCCCAACCTGACTCTCCCATTGGCCTGTGGAAGCTTCAGATCCAGAGGCTCGTCCAATGACACCATGGCAACTATAGTATTCCCACCCACCAGTAGAGAAGGGACAATCATAATGCTCGTTAGTGATGGCCATGACAATCACATTTCCACTAGTAGGACAGGAGTTTTTCTAACCATCTGACATGACTAGGAACAACTCTGGTCTTTCCTTTAACTACTCCCCAGTCAGATCAGCTGATCAGGAACAACTCTGGGTCTTCCTTTAACTACTCCCCAGTCAGATCAGCTGATCAGGAACAACTCTGGTCTTTCCTTTAACTACTCCCCAGTCAGATCAGCTGATCAGGAACAACTCTGGTCTTTCCTTTAACTACTCCCCAGTCAGATCAGCTGATCAGGAACAACTCTGGTCTTTCCTATAACTACTCCCCAGTCAGATCAGCTGATCAGGAACAACTCTGGTCTTTCCTTTAACTACTCCCCAGTCAGATCAGCTGATCAGGAACAACTCTGGTCTTTCCTTTAACTATTCCCCAGTCAGATCAGCTGATCAGGAACAACTCTGGGTCTTCCTATAACTACTCCCCAGTCAGATCAGCTGATCAGGAACAACTCTGGTCTTTCCTTTAACTATTCCCCAGTCAGATCAGCTGATCAGGAACAACTCTGGTCTTTCCTTTAACTACTCCCCAGTCAGATCAGCTGATCAGGAACAACTCTGGTCTTTCCTTTACCTACTCCCCAGTCAGATCAGCTGATCAGGAACAACTCTGGTCTTTCCTTTAACTATTCCCCAGTCAGATCAGCTGATCAGGAACAACTCTGGTCTTTCCTTTAACTACTCCCCAGTCAGATCAGCTGATCAGGAACAACTCTGGTCTTTCCTTTAACTACTCCCCAGTCAGATCAGCTGATCAGGAACAACTCTGGGTCTTCCTATAACTACTCCCCAGTCAGATCAGCTGATCAGGAACAACTCTGGGTCTTCCTTTAACTACTCCCCAGTCAGATCAGCTGATCAGGAACAACTCCGGTCTTTCCTTTAACTACTCCCCAGTCAGATCAGCTGATCAGGAACAACTCTGGTCTTTCCTTTAACTATTCCCCAGTCAGATCAGCTGATCAGGAACAACTCTGGTCTTTCCTTTAACTACTCCCCAGTCAGATCAGCTGATCAGGAACAACTCTGGTCTTTCCTTTACCTACTCCCCAGTCAGATCAGCTGATCAGGAACAACTCTGGTCTTTCCTTTAACTATTCCCCAGTCAGATCAGCTGATCAGGAACAACTCTGGTCTTTCCTTTAACTACTCCCCAGTCAGATCAGCTGATCAGGAACAACTCTGGTCTTTCCTTTAACTACTCCCCAGTCAGATCAGCTGATCAGGAACAACTCTGGGTCTTCCTATAACTACTCCCCAGTCAGATCAGCTGATCAGGAACAACTCTGGGTCTTCCTTTAACTACTCCCCAGTCAGATCAGCTGATCAGGAACAACTCCGGTCTTTCCTTTAACTATTCCCCAGTCAGATCAGCTGATCAGGAACAACTCTGGTCTTTCCTATAACTACTCCCCAGTCAGATCAGCTGATCAGGAACAACTCTGGTCTTTCCTTTAACTATTCCCCAGTCAGATCAGCTGATCAGGAACAACTCTGGTCTTTCCTTTAATTATTCCCCAGTCAGATCAGCTGATCAGGAACAACTCTGGGTCTTCCTATAACTACTCCCCAGTCAGATCAGCTGATCAGGAACAACTCTGGGTCTTCCTATAACTACTCCCCAGTCAGATCAGCTGATCAGGAACAACTCTGGTCTTTCCTTTAACTATTCCCCAGTCAGATCAGCTGATCAGCTATAACTCTTGGGTCAATTCTTCTATATTTTATCCAACTTCAAAAAAATCCCAATAGCCCCATTTCTGTAATTACGTAGATCTGAATGGAGTGGATAGTATAGTAATCCTATAGCTAAATATTATGGTATGGTATGGTTATCCTATCCTATAGCTAAATATTATGGTATGGTAATCCTATCCTATAGCTAAGTATTATGGGATGGTAATCCTATAGCTAAATGATGGTATGTTACTGGGCATGAATACAATAGCGTGACCCAGATCCAAACTTATTTTCCTCAGTAGCCACAGGCAATTAACTGTAACATTGAGCCATGGCTCTCTGTGCATATTTCCATCAACTGGGTGGGACTGGGTTTGTTCAGAAGCAACTTTCTCACACGCAACAAGAGCTTTCACACACATTACATACACACGTTACACACACATCATTCTACACACACGCACAGAGGCCTTTACACACACCAACATTACATACACACACATCCTTCTACACACACGCACACATTACATACACACGTTACACACACATCATTCTACACACACGCACAGAGGCCTTTACACACACACACATTACATACACACGTTACACACACATCATTCTACACACACGCACAGAGGCCTTTACACACACCAACATTACATACACACGTTACACACACATCATTCTACACACACGCACAGAGGCCTTTACACACACATCATGTTACACACACACACACAGACACACACACACACACACACACACACACACACACACACACACACACACACACACACACACACACACACACACACACACACACACACACACACACACACACACGGGTTTAAGACACGGATGTAAAAACACCACAGCAAATTAAAGTATTTTAAAATTTTATTACGCAAGACACAAAACAATGTTCGTGACCATAACAAAGACACACACACACTTCATCAAGGATGTGACAGCCAAACAAACATCTTGATCAACAGTGCCTTTTGTCAAATATCAGAACAGTTAGATGAAGTGAAGAGCTGGTTATAGGGAGGGTGAGGGGCTGGTTATAGGGAGGGTGAGGGGCTGGTTATAGGGAGGGTGAGGGGCTGGTTATAGGGAGGGTGAGGGGCTGGTTATAGGGAGGGTGAGGGGCTGGTTATAGGGAGGGTGAGGGGCTGGTTATAGGGAGGGTGAGGGGCTGGTTATAGGCAGGGTGAGGGGCTGGTTATAGGGAGGGTGAGGGGCTAGTTATAGGCAGGGTGAGGGGCTGGTTATAGGCAGGGTGAGGGGCTGGTTATAGGCAGGGTGAGGGGCTGGTTATAGGCAGGGTGAGGGGCTGGTTATAGGCAGGGTGAGGGGCTGGTTATAGGCAGGGTGAGGGGCTGGTTATAGGGAGGGTGAGGGGCTGGTTATAGGGAGGGTGAGGGGCTGGATATAGGGAGGGTGAGGGGCTGGATATAGGGGGGGTGAGGGGCTGGATATAGGGAGGGTGAGGGGCTGGATAAGGGAGGGTGAGGGGCTGGATATAGGGAGGGTGAGGGGCTGGATATAGGGAGGGTGAGGGGCTGGATATAGGGAGGGTGAGGGGCTGGATATAGGTAGGGTGAGGGGCTGGATATAGGGAGGGTGAGGGGCTGGATATAGGGAGGGTGAGGGGCTGGATAAGGGAGGGTGAGGGGCTGGATATAGGGAGGGTGAGGGGCTGGATATAGGGAGGGTGAGGGGCTGGATATAGGGAGGGTGAGGGGCTGGATATAGGTAGGGTGAGGGGCTGGATAAGGGAGGGTGAGGGGCTGGATAAGGGAGGGTGAGGGGCTGGATATAGGGAGGGTGAGGGGCTGGTTATAGGGGGGGTGAGGGGCTGGATAAGGGAGGGTGAGGGGCTGGATATAGGGAGGGTGAGGGCCTGGATGAATGGGGGGATGAGTACAGGGCAGAGTATGTGTTTGTTCGCCCCATACACTTCCTCACTGAGCCATGGGATGGGGTCAGCTGCTCTTTGTAGAAGCCCCTCTGCTTCTCTCAGAGAAGCCTTTGTCCCCCTCTACCTCCCATAGAGAAACAGACTGGGACAGTGTGGTGTGTGTCTGAAGGAGATAATTGTGTCTTCCTTGGGCCTCCCATGTTCAACACACATCTACACTCCCCTCTAACCTCCCCTCCACACTCCCCTCTAACCTCCCCTCCACACTCCCCTCTAACCTCCCCTCCACACTCCCCTCCACACTCCCCTCTACACTAAAGTCTACACATACACCCACTCACACTTGTCTCAACAAGCCCACTTGCTATCTCTCTGTCTTTCATCCTATTCCTCTCGTAAATGTGCAATTACACACACACACACACACCAACACACACACACTGTCCCATTTTCTCGTACGCTCAGACACACACACGTCAGCAACTCCCTCTACAGTACAGTGGTTCTGTGAGAGAGAACCACACGTCTGTTAGGGCTGTTAAACGCTAGTGGAAGACTAGGGGAAGATCCACCCAGTCTCACAGCATGCTGCGAAGAGTACACGTCTGAACTGTCAACCAAACGCTCACTTAAGATTCCCCATACACACACACACACACTCACACTGTATGCACACACACACACATACTGTACGAACACACGCATACACACAGTATGCATTGCACTCACACACACACAAATGTGTACGTACACACTTGCATATGCGCACACACACACAGTCCCCCCCCCCCCCCCCCCATTTCCAGAGTCAGCAAAAAAGCTTTGACCCAGTGAACTCCTTAGTCAAATCCTGACTCCAGATTCATGTGAGTAACTGTGTGAGGTCAGAGTCTAACACGGATCTGTCAGTGACATCAGTGTGTAGCTGGTGGTGGAAGCTTGGACAGAAGAGGTCAGTAACAGTTAGTTCAGGTGCTGAGGAGGGAGACGTCCCTATACTACACCAGCTACAAAACAACACACACACGGTTTCATTTATTTATTCACAAAGGCAGCTTTTCATCTACTGACCTCTTTCATTAAAGCTTCCCTTATCAGCTACACATTAATGTCAACGAAGGGTAACAGGGCTATTAGAGCCATAAAGTCTACTCTGTGATATTAACACGTTTTTACAGTAAACCCACTGAACTGGAGTAAGTGTAAACCTGTTGGGATACACACTGCAATTATATAATACAGAAAAGATCTCCAATATACAGTAATATAGAACAGACTCCTCACCACAATGAAGTCAGTGTTACAGTTAGTTACACACACACAGTATACACACACAGTAGACATGCAGTACACACACACACACACACACACTTCTCACTGCGTGCCAACTCACCACAGTGGCTCTGCATTCCATAAGAACCTCCCTAACTTCTCACACACACTGCTATTCAGAGTATTGTTGAGGCATGCACATATACCACCATATGTATGCAGACACACACACACACACACACACACACACACACACACACACACACACACACACACACACACACACACACACACACACACACACACACACACACACACACACACACACACACACACACACGCGGCTCCCCCTTCCTCTCACTGTTTTCCTCAATGACCTCCCTTTGGGCAGAATGCCCAGGCCCCCTTACTGATCCCCCGCCACCCAACACACACACACACACACTGCACCACATGCAGTCTCAGCAGACCCCCCTCTATACCCCTTAGCTCCAGAGTACAGTATGTCTCTCACACACACACACACACACACACACACACACACACACACACACACACACACACACACACACACACACACACACACACACACACACACACACACACACACACACACACACACACACACAGTGGTGTATCACACACCCTGAGATGAGAGATTCTTTCCTCCTCAGACAGGAAACCTTCGTTTCCACGGCGCCCTGCGCTGGCCTCTCCCTCCTCCATACACGCCTCTCCCTCCCTTCTTCTTTCTCTCCTTCCTGTGGCGTTCCTTTCCTCTGTATCGTACCCCCTTTAAGCCTCTCCCTTGCCCTCTTTCACTCCTTCTCTCTCCCTCCCTTTTTCTTCTCTCCCTCCTTCTCTCTCTCATTCTTTTTCCTGTTGCTTAATTTCTTCTCCAAATCCTCAGTTGTATCATAACCCCTAACGCCTCTCTCTTGCCCTTTTTCACTCCTTCTATCCCTCCCTCCCTTCCTGTGGCTTGCCTTAACTCTCAACTCTATCATACCCCCCTAACGCCTCTGTCTTGCCCTCTTTCACTGCTTCTCTCCTTTCTTCTCTTTCTCTCCTTCCTTTCCTCTCTCTCTCTCTCTCCATTCCCTCACTCCCTTTTTCTCATAAAACTCCCCTTTTCTTGTTTTTTTCTCTACTATTCTGTACTCTTTTATTTCATCCACACTTCCTCTATGTCTCCCCTGCTGTTTATCATACGACCGGTCCTGAGCCCCACCTTCTCCTTTCTATGTCTCCCCTGCTGTTTATCATACGACCGGTCCTGAGCCCCACTTTCTCCTTTCTATGTCTCTCCTGCTGTTTGTCATACGACCGGTCCTGAGCCCCACCTTCTCCTTTCTATGTCTCTCCTGCTGTTTGTCATATGACCGGTCCTGAGCCCCACCTTCTCCTTTCTATGTCTCTCCTGCTGTTTGTCATACGACCGGTCCTGAGCCCCACTTTCTCCTTTCTATGTCTCTCCTGCTGTTTGTCATATGACCGGTCCTGAGCCCCACCTTCTCCTTTCTATGTCTCCCCTGCTGTTTGTCATATGACCGGTCCTGAGCACCACCTTCTCCTTTCTATGTCTCTCCTGCTGTTTGTCATACGACCGGTCCTGAGCCCCACCTTCTCCTTTCTATGTCTCTCCTGCTGTTTGTCATACGACCGGTCCTGAGCCCCACCTTCTCCTTTCTATGTCTCTCCTGCTGTTTGTCATACGACTGTTTTTTCTCTTTCATTTCGTTTTTTTTAGGGAATGTCTCTTCATACGTTTGTTAGTTATGTCTGTTCTGACTTTCTGTAAAAGTTATATTCTTCTATTTTCATCCTCTTCGTCCCTCTCTCTCGTCAAGTTTCTCCATCCCTCCATCCCACTATGTCCTTATAAGGCATTATGCAACAGCATATGCACTTTCTGTCTGTGTCTAAAAACCAGGCCTTTATACATGCATATAATGTTGCAATGGTATTGCATAAAGCCTTATAAGGACGTAGTAACGACAATGTTGTTGATCCATCTTCAGTTTTCCACCTTCACAGCCATTGAACTCCATCGCTGTTTTAAAATCACCAGTGAGCTAACATCCCCTGAGCAGGTTCCTTCCTGTCCTGCAGCTCAGTTCAGAAGGACGACTGTATCTTTCTTGTGTCTGGGCGGTTTAATACATCACCCTCAGCATAAGGATTCAGTTCACCATACTTAAAGAGATATTCAATGTCTCATTTGTTATTGTTACCCATCTACCAATCACTGCCCTTCTAAATGAGGCTTTCAAAAAGGTCTTTGTAGTCGAATCTGTGCTTGAAATTCAATACTTGACTGAGGAACCTTCTTAAGCCAAATTCTACTCTTGAACTGATTTAGGCTTGTCTAGACAAAAGGGTGAATACTTTTGAAACAACTGTATTTTAGTTATTTCGTTTTTATTCATGTTAACATTTGTAGAATTTTCTTTTCACTTTGACATAATGGAATATTTTGTGCATATCAATTACATGAAAATATCACAATGAAATTCATTTCAATCCCACTTTGTCACGCAACAAAATGTGAAATGTGAATACTTATGATACTCACTGTAACTAACAAATGTTTGGAGAAAAATTGACAGAGAGAGCGAGCGAGAGAGAGAGATAGAGAGAGAGAGAGAGAGAGAGAGAGAGAGAGAGAGAGAGAGAGAGAGAGAGAGAGAGAGAGAGAGAGAGAGAGAGAGAGAGAGAGACAGAGAGAGAGAGAGAGAGAGAGATTGCCTTCACTGAAGTACAATGAAGAGAGCTGAAATTGGACACCTGTTGTAGTACTGTAGTGAGAGAAAGAGTGAGATAGATAAGAGAAGAATACAATAAAGAATTCAGTTCAAACGAGAGAAGGAGATTGAAAGGGGGATAGAACTGGTAGATGGAGATAAATAAAATGGTGGGATAGAAGGAGGGAAGGAGGGAGGGATGACGAAAGCAGCAGGAAGAGAGCTCTTACCTAGCAGCCCATGGACATCGGCCAGAAAACACAGAGCACTAGGATTTTTAGATAGAAGGAGGAGAAACAGAAAGAGATAGAGTGATAGTGAGTGTATAAGAGAGAGGGAGGAGAGAGAACGAGAGAGAGAGAGAGGGGGATAGTATGTGTATAAGAGAGAGAGACAGAAAGAGAGAGGGGAAAGAGTAGCCTCTCCGCCCCTTCCCGTCCCTCTGCCGTACTTTCCCTTTACTTCTCTCCCTCTGTTCTCCTCCCTCTCTCCTTTCCAATCAGCTCTCCCTTTCTTCATGTGATGCAATCTCAACACTTCTCACTGCAATAGTTGAGCCTGCTGAGTGTGCCATAGACACTGGCGTCTGCAGACAGAGAAGGAGAGAGGAAAGGAGAGGGAGGGGTAGACAATATGAGAGAGAGAGAGAGAGAGAGAGAGAGAGAGAGAGAGAGAGAGAGAGAGAGAGAGACAGAGAGAGAGAGAGACTGACAGAGAGAGAGAGACGGAGAGAGAGAGAGACAGAGAGAGAAAGAGAGAGACAGAGAGAGAGAGACAGAGACAGAGAAACAGAGAGAAAGAGACGGGGGGAGAGACGGAGAGAGAGAGAGACAGAGAAACAGAGAGAAAGAGATGGAGGGAGAGACGGAGAGAGAGAGAGACAGAGAAACAGAGAGAAAGAGACGGGGGGAGAGACGGAGAGAGAGAGAGACAGAGAAACAGAGAGAAAGAGATGGAGGGAGAGACGGAGAGAGAGAGACAGAGAGACAGAGAAACAGAGAGAAAGAGACGGAGGGAGAGAGAGTCTAAAAGAGAGAAATAGCAGGATAGGACCTGGGCCAAAGTAAAAATAAAAAAAATTGTTACGTTTTAGCAACCCTCATCCTTCAGTCTCCACACTAAAACTTTTCCATCTCTCCGATTCAACCAACTTTGAAATTCACCACTGTGACTTCCAATATGCACGAGGCAAGCGCAGTCAAGCACAACGAACGTATTTTAAATTATTTCAAATATTGTTTGAACTTAGTTCTGCTGTGTTTCAGCTGAAACAACTGTTATACCGACATAACCCTTCCATCACAACGTCCTGGACTAAAAGGCACTTTCAATGGAGAATCTCCATAAAAAATGCTCATGACTAGACCTAATCCGTGTCACCGGCCCGAAAAGTTATTTATCCTATGGAGAAACGCGTAGTGCATGCTTGTCTGTGTGCATGTGGGGGGGGGGGGGGGGGGGGGACCTGTCACGCTGTATTACAGCCTTCAGAGAGAGAGAGCGAGAGAGAGAGAGGGGGGGGGGGGACCAGATGTGTGGAGCTGCTGGAGCAGACAGGGGCTCAGGCTTGGCATATCTAGCCTGGAGGGGAATGCTGCTGCTGGGGTGGAGGAGGGAGATGAGAAGGGGAGGGGTGGAGGGTTGGAGGTGAGGAAGGGAAAGGCAGGTGTGTGTATCTGCATGCAATGTTTGTGAGCTGATCTATAAGGAGAGAACACACACTAGTGGGGAATTGTGGGGGCAGCTTTTAGGAGGGTGGAGAGTTTAGAGAGGGGGGGTGTGGGGTGTGGAACAGGTGTGTGTGTGTGTTTGGGGGTGACATATAGGGAGAGTGAACAACTACTAGGGGGATTGAGGGGGTAGTTTGGGGAGTGGAGGGTTTAGGGTGGGAATGGAAAAGGTGAAGGGCGAGAACCTTGAGAGGGGGTGGAAGAGAAGAGGGGGGGGGGTAGTGGTAAACTAAAAGTTCTCGAAGCCATTACACATTTCAGACAGCCCAGTTGGGACTGGGACTGGGTTGGAATGAACTGGGCTGATGGTGGAGTGGGGTGATGGGTGGGAAGGGAAAGGAGAGGAGAGGGAGAATGGGTGGGAAGGGAAAAGGAGTGGACAGGGGGAAGGAGAATAGGTGGGAAGGGAAAAGTGAAGGAAGGATATTTTGGAGAGGAGAGTGAGAGGGAGAGGGGGTGGGAAGGGAAAAGGAGTGGACAGGGAGAAGGAGAATAGGTGGGAAGGGAAAAGTGAAGGGAGGATATTTTGGAGAGGAGAGGGAGAGGGGGAATGGGTGGGAAGGGAAAAGTGAAGGGAGGATATTTTGGAGAGGAGAGGGAGAGGGGGAATGGGTGGGAAGGGAAAAGAGAACAGAGGACATTGGAGAAGAGGAGGAGAAAGAGAGAAAAACTGTGTACAGTTCAACAGTGTTGGTAGGGGAGAATGGGTGGGAAGGGAAAAGTGAAGGGAGGACATTTTGGAGAGGAGAGGGAGAGGGGGAATGGGTGGGAAGGGAGGATTTTGGAAAAAGAGAAGGAGAGCAAACTGTTCCAAAAAATCCATACACTTCCAGTGAGACGCAAGCACACACACACACACACACACACACACACACACACACACACACACACACACACACACACACACACACACACACACACACACACACACACACACACACACACACACACACACACACACACACACACACACACACACACACACACACACACACACACACACACACACACACACACACACACACACACACACACACACACTAATGCGTAATAGGAGACAGGAAGAGGGCAAAACACTAAATAGCCACAACCAACAGCAATTAAGACTGTGAGGTGACGCAATGTGAAAAAACTGCCACTATCCAGTGTGTCTGTGTGTGCGTACGTGTGTGACGTGTGTGTGTGTGCGTTTGCAACCCACTGGGTTGGTTCTCAAAATACACACTATTGTTTCGCTCTCTCCCATCTAGCAGTATCCACCACTCTCCTTTCCTTCTCTCCCTCTGTTTTCTACACTCCACCCTGTCGCTCCCTCTGTTTTCTACACTCCACCCTGTCGCTCCCTCTGTTTTCTACACTCCACCCTGTCGCTCCCTCTGTTTTCTACACTCCACCCTGTCGCTCCCTCTGTTTTCTACACTCCACCCTGTCGCTCCCTCTGTTTTCTACACTCCACCCTGTCGCTCCCTCTGTTTTCTGCATCTGGGGATGTGACTTTTAGCCCTCTCATCTGGGGGCACCCCCCTCCTCCCTCCCACCACTTGGCAGCCAGACAAGGTCAACACCGAGAAACCTCTTTACCCCTCTATCCCTCGCTCTCTCCTTTCACTATATCCCTCTCTCTCTCTCCACTCAGATGAGAAAAAGTCTGATCCTTTCATCTTGCAGTCCTTTGCTGAGAAAGAGAAAGAAAGAGAGAAAACAATTTGAAGAGTTAAGGAGAACGAGAGAATGAGACAGTAAGTCCAAGAGAGAGAGAGAGCAAGGGACTGAGTGAGGGACTGAGTGAGTGGGAGAGAGTGCTTTGAACCCTCAGGAATTCATTTCCCTAGACAGAGCCAGACCAGACCCACAACAGACTGTATCTGAGAAACCTCTCTTGTCCCTTTCTCTCCCTCTTTCTCCCCTCTCTCTCTCTTTCTGTTTACCCCTCTCTCCCTCCCTCCCTCTATTTCTCTGTCTTTCCCTTCCCTCTATCATCCAGACCTCAAACACACAAACACATGCGCCTCACATTCCTCGGTGCAGAGCTGCAGATTCACCCAATTTGTTTCCACTGCTGCACTAGTGTGTGTGTGTGTGTGTGTGTGTGTGTGTGTGTGTGTGTGTGTGTGTGTGTGTGTGTGTGTGTGTGTGTGTGTGTGTGTGTGTGTGTGTGTGTGTGTGTGTGTGTGTGTGTGTGTTCGTGTTCGTGTGTGAGTAGGGGTGTGAGCCAAGACAGAAAATAATAACCAGGCCCAGCTGTATAGTTGAGCCAGCTCTCCCTCTGCCCCATTCACTCACTCACTCTCTCTCTGCTGTAACTCCTGAACAGTGTAGGAAGAGAGGGAAAGAAATAGAAAAGAGAAATAAAGAGAAAAGAGAGGTGGGGAGGTGGCAAGAAAAGCGAGAACGGGTCAGGCAGAGATTGTGAGGAGAGGGAGCAGCGATAGCGGAAAAGAGAGCGAGAGAGAGAATAAGAGTTGTGAAAAGGGGAATGAAGAGATGGATGAATCGGGGAAATACTTTTTTATATTTTTTCTTTATTTTTCATGTTTTTTTGTTTTTTTTAATTACCCCTTTTTTCTCCCCAATTTCATGGTATCCAATTGGTAGTTACAGACTTGTCTGATCGCTGAAACTCCCATACGGACTCTGGAGAGCTGAAGGTCGAGAGCCGTGCGTCCTCCGAAACACAACCCAACCAAGCCGCACTGCTTCTTGACACAATGCCCACTTAACCCGGAAGCCAGCCGCACTAATGTGTCGGAGGAAACACCTTACACCTGGCGACAGTGTCAGCGTACACTGCACCCGGCCCGCCACAGGAGTTGCTAGTGCGCGATGGGACAAGGACATCCCTGCTGGCCAAACCCTCCCCTAACCCGGACGACGCTGGGCCAATTGTGCGCCGCCCCATGGGTCTCCCAGTCGCGGCCGGCTGCGACAGAGCCTGGACTCGGACAAAGAATCTCTAGTGGCACAGCTAGCCCTGCGATGCAGTGCCTTAGACCCCCGCGCCACTCGGGAGGCCAAAGCGGGGAAAGACACAGAGAATATATAGAGAGATAGAGAGAGTGTGAGAGAGAGCGCGAGAGATGTAGAGAAAGAGTGTGAAGGAGACAGACAGAGAAACCTTACAGAATGGTTATTGTGCTCCAGATCTAGCACCTCTTGGGAGTGGAAGTAGCCTGTAGCCTGTGACGCTAACACTCTGTGACATCACTGTCAACTCTCTCTTTAGAATCATATTTGGGGCGGCAGGTAGTGTTTAGAGCGTCGGACCAGTAACCAAAAGGTTGCTAGATCGAATCCCTAAGCTGACAATGTAAAAATCTGTCGTTCTGCCAATGAATAAGGCAGTTAACCCACTGTTCCTAGGCCATCATTGTAAATAAGAATTTGTTCTTAACTGACTTTCCTAGTTAAATAAAGATAAAAAATATTTGTATCTTCTTACGAGATGTATTTTCACTCTCTATTTTTGCCTTAACTGTCCAGCCCCTCTCTCTCTCTTTCTTTCACTCCCTCCCCCCCTCTTTCTTTCACTCCCTCTCCCCCTCTTTCTTTCACTCCCTCTCCCTCTTTCACTCCCTCTCCCTCTTTCACTCCCTCTCCCTCTCTCTCTTTCTTTCACTCCCTAGTTTTTGGGGTCTGTAAATAGTTTTGAGGGTCTCTACTCTCTAGGCTCCACAACAGCCTCACTCCTCAAAGGCCAAGAAAGAAAAACCAGGAAACAAGAGTCGGGTTGTTGCGGTGGCCGTATTACCACCATACCGGCAGTCATGAGTCATGACCGCAGTAAAATGACATGTGACCATTGAGTCATGGTAATCTCTTATGCACTCTGGACATGCATTGGTAGTACCCAACTCTACCATCAGGTCCTAACAGCCTGGTACTCAGGACTCTGGTTCCCCTAACTACCATCAGGTCCAAACAGCCTGGTACTCAGGGCTCTGTTGTACATCTAACTACCATCAGGTCCTAACAGCCTGGTACTCAGGGCTCTGGTGCCCCTAACTACCATCAGGTCCTAACGGCCTGGTACTCAGGGCTCTGTTGTCCCTCTAACTACCATCAGGTCCTAACAGACTGGTACTCAGGGCTCTGTTGTCCCTCTAACTAGCATCAGGTCCTAACAGCCTGGTACTCAGGGCTCTGTTGTCCCTCTAACTAGCATCAGGTCCTAACAGCCTGGTACTCAGGGCTCTGTTGTCCCTCTAACTAGCATCAGGTCCTAACAGCCTGGTACTCAGGGCTCTGTTGTCCCTCTAACTACCATCAGGTCCTAACGGCCTGGTATTCAGGGCTCTGTTGTCCCTCTAACTAGCATCAGGTCCTAACGGCCTGGTACTCAGGGCGCTGTTGTCCCTCTAACTACTCTGATGTCAATGCAAATACAATGGAAAATCACATCAAACACTCATCATTAAAACAGTATTGTGTTTTTAAAAGTCCAAAAGCCTAAGATGTTGTTTCAAAGCCTAACACAATGAAATGGACAGTACTTTCTAAGGGGATGATTAGTACAAAACAACCATAAGCATATTAGAGCTTATGCATACACACAGGCCCATATATGAGTCCAAGCCTGAAAGAATAAAACTGAATTAAAATAATGACTGTGCCGTTTTACAATACATAACCTACCGCATATTACGCACGGCAGACAAACATAAGAAAACTGATTTCAGATGTATTTGGTACATAATTGGTCTAGCCTGTACTCCAAAATAAAAATGTATTATTATGTAATATTATTATTATGGACTGTATTATTATGCATACTGGATAGACTGGTTACTTTATGCTACGCTGCAAACTGTCTATCCAAGAGTCTGGGAAATAATATATAGGCCTAGGCGATGCTGTTGGTTCATTGATTGTGCAGGTCGGATTACAGAGTTAGCCTACAATTATAGAGAATTTGTATTTGAATAGCCTAGTAATAGGGCATTTTCCATCTCGTCCCCTCTTTCCTTCATTCCATTCGCGAGCGCGCAGTGAGAGAGGCTGTCAACAGTTTAATCAAATATGTTACTATCGATGATCCCGAACAGATTTCACTTGATAGCTGCAGGAGCTGGGTTGGAGAGCCCGTGGCATACAGAGCTGGGGTGGAATATCACCTGTCGCGCAGCGAGAGGCTGCATGTTCCTCAAACAGTGGTTGGTGTGTGGAGTGAAATAACAGGAGTAGCCGACCCAGCCTGATTGGAAAAGGAACTGGTGGGAAAGCAGCCTCCATTCGCTGTTCCAGTGCATACGGATGACACGTCTTATTCCCCCTGAACCTGTTCCTGCCCATTTGATAATGGGCCATTCTAAATGTAAACTAATTTGACACAATATTAAAGATGAAATAGAGTATAGTCTGATGTAATATTAAAGATGAAATAGAGTATAGTCTGATGAGTGAGAATCTGATCACTTGATGAGAGAACAGCGTGTGCAGCCTGAGGCAAGGAACAGAGCACCAGTTTCTTTTGCAACTTTCTCAAATCATCAAATCAAATGACATTTTATTAGTCACACAGAATAAGAGATAAAAGTAACAAGTATTTAAAGAGGAGCAGTAAAAATAACAATACAGTCGAGTCAGAAGTTTACATACACCTTAGCCAAATACATTTAAACTCAGTTTTTCACCATTCCTGACATTTAATCCTAGTAAAAATTCCCTGTCTTAGGTCAGTTAGGATCACCACTTTATTTTAAGAATGTGAAACGTCAGAATAATAGTAGAGAGAATGATTTATTTCAGCTTTTATTTCTTTCATCACATTCCCAGTGGGTCAGACGTTTACATACTGTCACGTCCTGGCCATAGATAGTCCTTATTTTATATGGATGGTAGGAGTAGGTCAGGGCGTGACTGGGGGGTTAGTCTAGTTTATATTTTCTATGTGGGGTTCTAGTTTTGTTTTCTATGTTGGTGTTTGGTATGATTCCCAATTAGAGGCAGCTGGCTATTGTTGTCTCTAATTTCAGATCATATTTAAGTAGCATTTTTCACCTGTGTTTTGTGGGATATTGTTTATGTGTAGTTGCATGTTAGCACTCCATTGTCGTCACGTTTCGTTTAGTCTTTATTGTTTTGTTGTGTGGTTCACTTATTTCTAATAAAATATGTGGAACCCAGATCACGCTGCCGTTGGTCCGAGTATGCTTCCAGTTCGTACGGCGAGCGTGACACATACACTCAATTAGTATTTGGTAGCATTGCCTTTGAATTGTTTAAATTGGGTCAAACATTTCAGGTAGCCTTCCACAAGCTTCCCACAATAAGTTGGGTGAATTTTGGCCCATTCCTTCTGACAGAGCTGGTGTAACTGAGTCAGGTTTGTAGTTCTCCATGCTCACCCACGCTTTTTCAGTTCTGCCCACAAAGTTTCTATGGGATTGAGGTCAGGGCTCTGTGATGGCCACTCCAATACCTTGACTTTGTTAACCTTAAGCCATTTTGCCACAACTTCGGAAGTATGCTTGGGGTCATTGTCCATTTGGAAGACACATTTGCTACCAAGCTTTAACTTCCCGACTGATGTCTTGAGATGTTTCTTCAATATATCTACATAATTTTCCTACCTCATGATGCCATCTATTTTATGAAGTGCACCAGTCCCTCCTGCAGCAAACCACCCCCACAACATGATGCTGCCACCCCCGTGCTTCACGGTTGGGATGGTGTTCTTTGGCTTGCAAGCATCCCCCTTTTTCTTACAAACATAACGATGGTCATTATGGGCAACAGTTCTATTTTGTTTCATCAGACCAGATGACATTTCTCCAAAAAGTACGATCTTTGTCCCCATGTGCAGTTGCAAACCGTAGTCTGCCTTTTTTATGGAGGTTTTGGAGCAGTGGCTTCTTCCTTGCTGAGCGGCCTTTCAGGTTATGTCGATATAGGACTAGTTTTACTGTGGATATTCTGGGATTGATTTGCACTTTTCGCACCAAAGTACGTTCATCTCTAGGAGACAGAACACGTCTCCTTCCTGAGCGGTATGACGGCTGCGTGGTCCCATGGTGTTAATACTTGTGTACTATTGTTTGTACAGATGAACGTGGTATCTTCAGGCGTTTGGAAATTGCTCCCAAGGATGAACCGGACTTGTGGAAGTCTACAATTTTTTTTCTGAGTTCTTGGCTGATTTTCCCATGATGTCAAGCAAAGAGGCACTGATTTTGAAGGTAAGCCTTGAAATACATCCACAGGTACACCTCCAATTGGCTCAAATGATGTCAATTAGCCTATCAGAAGCTTCTAAAGCCATGACATCATTTTCTGGAAATGTCCAAGCTGTTTAAAGGCACAGTTAACTTAGTGAATGTAAACTCCTGACCCACTGGAAATGTGATACAGTGAAATAATCTGTCTGTAAACAATTTTTGGAAAAATGACATGCACAAAGTAGATGTCTTAACCAACTTGACAAAACTATAGTTTGTTAACAAGAAATTTGTTAAGTGGTTGAAAAACAAGTTTTAATGACTCCAACCTGAGTGTATGTAAACTTCTGACTTCAACTGTATTTACAGGGGGGTGCCGGTACAGAGTCAATGTGCGGGGGCACCAGTTAGTTGAGGTAGTATGTACATGTAGGTAGAGTTAACTAACCTATAGTTGCATCATGCAGCCTACATATGTTTTGATTCCTAAGACATTCTAAAGTTTGTATCATTCACAACTAAAGGTGACAAATAACTCTAAACGTAGCATTTAGGACCTGTTTCGAATGATCACTTTTACGCTCAACATAGTCACTTTATTTGCACTCGCTCCAGAATGGGAAAAATATCCTTTCTATTTATTCAGCTAAGTTCAATTATATTCTTCTTACTATAAAATCATACAATATAAAATAATGGCATGGGACTTATAAGCATATCTTGTCGGCTAAATGAACAAGCCTACAGCCTATGTCATGGCACATAGCTTGATAATATCATGTTTCTTTAGACCTGCCTAAAATAAATCATGGATTTATTGTGATGGTGTATATTAAATAGATTTATTAGACTTTTTGTACATGTAGATGTTCCAAAAGCGTGTATCAGCGGTTTGTATGTGTGGAGGCCTGGAGATGCTAAACATGTTTATGTTCATTAACGGTCAATTACCATGAGACCATCAGTCTTTTACATGACAATAACCGGCTGACAAAAAGTCATGACCACCACAGCCCAGCAAGATCAAGGGAGGGAGAGAAAGTATGAGGGAGAGAGAAAGAAGTGGAAAGAGAAAGGATGAGAGAGAGAGAAAGGATGAGGGAGAGAGAAAGGATGAGGGAGAGAGAAAGTATGAGGGGGAGAGAAAGTATGAGAGAGAGAGAAAGTATGAGGGGGAGAGAAAGGATGAGGATAGAGAGAAAGTATGAGGATAGAGTAAGTATGAGGGGGAGAGAAAGTATGAGGGAGAGAGAAAGTATGAGGATAGAGTAAGTATGAGGGGGAGAGAAAGTATGAGGGGGAGAGAAAGTATGAGGGAGAGAGAAAGTATGAGGGGAGAGAAAGTACGAGGGGAGAGAAAGTACGAGGGGAGAGAAAGTATGAGGGGGAGAGAAAGTATGAGGGGGAGAGAAAGTACGAGGGAGAGAGAAAGTATGAGGGAGAGAGAAAGTATGAGAGAGAGAGAAAGTATGAGGGGGAGAGAAAGTATGAGGGGGAGAGAAAGTATGAGGGGGAGAGAAAGTATGAGGGGGAGAGAAAGTATGAGGGGGAGAGAAAGTATGAGGGGGAGAGAAAGTATGAGGAGAGAAAGTATGAGGGGGAGAGAAAGTATGAGGGGGAGAGAAAGTATGAGGGGGAGAGAAAGTATGAGGGAGAGAGAAAGTATGAGAGAGAGAGAAAGTATGAGGGGGAGAGAAAGTATGAGGGGGAGAGAAAGTATGAGGGGGAGAGAAAGTATGAGAGAGAGAGAAAGTATGAGGGGGAGAGAAAGTATGAGGGGGAGAGAAAGTATGAGGGAGAGAGAAAGTATGAGAGGGAGAGAAAGTATGAGGGGGAGAGAAAGTATGAGGGGGAGAGAAAGTATGAGGGGGAGAGAAAGTATGAGGGGGAGAGAAAGTATGAGGGGGAGAGAAAGTATGAGGGGGAGAGAAAGTATGAGGGGGAGAGAAAGTATGAGGGAGAGAGAAAGTATGAGGATAGAGTAAGTATGAGGGAGAGAGAAAGGACAAGAGAGAATACATGAGGGGAGAGAGAAATAAGTGGAGAGGTGGGTGAGGAGGGAGGAAAGAGGGAGGAGATGCGGAATTCCGTCTGTGTTTGTTTTGGAAGTGAACACACAGACGCACAGCTCTGTGGAGGATAAAGGAAAGAGGGATGTTTTATTTTCTTTTTAGAAAAGAGGGATGGAGAGTGGGATGTGTGGGTTGGGGGTTCGGGGGTCGGGGGTGGCCAGGGGCCCTCATAGATGTATGGAGTCACACAGGTGGTGTTATCCATACTGGGGGAAACCGTGTGTGTGTATCGTGTCTGTGTGTCATGGTGTGTGTGTCATGGTGTGTGTGTGTGTGTGTGTGTGTGTGTGTGTGTGTGTGTGTGTGTGTGTGTGTGTGTGTGTGTGTGTGTGTGTGTGTGTGTGTGTGTGTGTGTGTGTGTGTGTGTGTGTGTGTGTGTGTGTGTGTGTGTGTGTGTGTGTGTGTGTGTGTGTGTGTGTGTGTGTGTGTGTGTGTTTACCTGCGTGCATGTGTTTGTGCTTCAGCTGCTTCTGAGTATGCATGTGTTTGTTCGTTCATGCATGAGTGTTTGTTAATATGTGTGTCTTGAATCTATGCATACATATGTGTGTGTATACAGTATATCTGCAGTATGTGTGTGTATACAGTATATTTGCAGTATGTGTGTGTATACCGTATATCTGCAGTATGTGTGTGTGTATACAGTATATCTGCAGTATGTGTGTATACAGTATATGAGAGAGACAGACAGACAGAGAGAGAGAGAGAGACAGAGAGACAGACAGAGAGACAGAGACAGAGACAGAGAGAGAGAGAGAGAGAGAGAGAGAGAGAGAGAGGGGAGGTGAATAAGACATTCCTGGGGGGAGCAGAGAGAGGCAGTCGTTAGTGGTTAGAGTCTAACGGGAGAAAAATGCCTGGTCTGAGCCCAGCCAGACTAGAGCCAGAGTACACACACACAGCCAGACTAGAGCCAGAGTACACACACACAGCCAGACTAGAGCCAGAGTACACACACACAGTCAGACTAGAGCCAGAGTACACGCACACACAGCCAGACTAGAGCCAGAATACACACACACAGCCAGACTAGAGCCAGAGTACACACACAGCCAGACTAGAGCCAGAGTACACACACACAGCCAGGCTAGAGCTAGAGTACACACACACAGCCAGACTAGAGCTAGAGTACACACACACAGCCAGACTAGAGCCAGAGTACACACACACAGCCAGACTAGAGCCAGAGTACACACACACAGCCAGACTAGAGCTAGAGTTAGAGGGAGGCCAGCATTCCCCACTCTAACTGTGTGTGTGTGTGTGTGTGTGTGTGTGTGTGTGTGTGTGTGTGTGTGTGTGTGTGTGTGTGTGTGTGTGTGTGTGTGTGTGTGTGTGTGTGTGTGTGTGTGTGTGTGTGTGTGTGTGTGTGTGTGTGTGTGTGTGTGTGTTGCTGTGGGGAGTAGAGTAGTGGGGAAGGTTTTCATAACTAGCTAGAATTAAACCCGTTGAACTCTCATGTACAAACAGGGGCAGTCAAAGACAACACAGGACTTACCCAGCACGGCACGGCTCCAAGGGGTCCTTTTTCTATATCACACACACGGTTCCCCCAGGACTTTGCTATATCACACACGGTTCCCCCAGGACTTTGCTATATCACACACGGTTCCCCCCAGGACTTTGCTATATCACACAGACGGTTCCCCCAGGACTTTGCTATATCACACACATGGTCCCCCCCAGGACTTTGCTATATCACACACGGTTCCCCCAGGACTTTGCTATATCACACACACGGTTCCCCCAGGACTTTGCTATATCACACACGGTTCCCCCAGGACTTTGCTATATCACACACACGGTTCCCCCCCAGGACTTTGCTATATCACACACACGGTTCCCCCAGGACTTTGCTATATCACACACACGGTTCCCCCAGGACTTTTCTATATCACACAGACGGTTCCCCCCCAGGACTTTGCTATATCACACAGACGGTTCCCCCCAGGACTTTGCTATATCACACACACGGTTCCCCCTAGGACTTTTCTATATCACACAGACGGTTCCCCCCGGACTTTGCTATATCACACACACGGTTCCCCCCAGGACTTTTCTATATCACACAGACGGTTCCCCCCAGGACTTTTCTATATCACACAGACGGTTCCCCCCAGGACTTTGCTATATCACACACACGGTTCCCCCTAGGACTTTTCTATATCACACAGACGGTTCCCCCCAGGACTTTGCTATATCACACACACGGTTCCCCCCAGGACTTTGCTATATCACACACGGTTCCCCCCCAGGACTTTGCTATATCACACACACGGTTCCCCCCAGGACTTTGCTATATCACACACACGGTTCCCCCCAGGACTTTGCTATATCACACACACGCCCCCCCCCCCCCCCCCCAGGACTTTGCTATATCACACACACGGTTCCCCCCCAGGACTTTGCTATATCACACACACGGTTCCCCCCCCAGGACTTTGCTATATCACACACACGGTCCCCCCCCCACCCCCAGGACTTTGCTATATCACACACACGGTTCCCCCCCAGGACTTTGCTATATCACACACACGGTTCCCCCCCCCCCCCCCAGGACTTTGCTATATCACACAGACGCTTCCCCCAGGACTTTGCTATATCACACACACGGTTCCCCCCCAGGACTTTGCTATATCACACAGACGGTTCCCCCAGGACTTTGCTATATCACACACACGGTTCCCCCCAGGACTTTGCTATATCACACACACGGTTCCCCCCCAGGACTTTGCTATATCACACAGACGGTTCCCCCAGGACTTCCTTTCTTCCTTTCTCCTATATGTTCTCATATTGGCTGTCCTGTCCTCTCATCGCACAGTTAGTCAGTCTGGTGAGGTCCAGTTAGTCCGTCTGGTGAGGTCCAGTAGTCAGTCTAGTAAGGTCCAGCAGTCAGTCTAGTGAGGTCCAGTTAGTCAGTCTGGTGAGGTCCAGTTAGTCAGTCTGGTGAGGTCCAGTTAGTCAGTCTGGTGAGGTCCAGTAGAGTCAGTCTAGTGAGGCCCAGTAGAGTCAGTCTGGTGAGGCCCAGTAGTCAGTCTAGTAAGGTCCAGTTAATCAGTCTGGTGAGGTCCAGTAGAGTCAGTCTGGTGAGGTCCAGTAGAGTCAGTCTGGTGAGGTCCAGTTAGTCAGTCTGGTGAGGTCCAGTAGTCAGTCTGGTGAAGTCCAGTAGTCAGTCTGGTGAGGTCCAGTAGAGTCAGGCTGGTGAGGTCCAGTTAGTCAGTCTGATGAGGTCCAGTAGAGTCAGTCTGGTGAGGTCCAGTAGAGTCAGTCTAGTGAGGTCCAGTTAGTCAGTCTGGTGAGGTCCAGTTAGTCAGTCTGGTGAGGTCCAGTAGTCAGTCTGGTGAGGTCCAGTAGTCAGTCTGGTGAGGTCCAGTTAGTCAGTCTGGTGAGGTCCAGTTAGACAGTCTGGTGAGGTCCAGTAGTCATTCTGGTGAAGTCCAGTAGTCAGTCTGGTGAGGTCCAGTAGAGTAAGTCTAGTGAGGTCCAGTTAGTCAGTCTGGTGAGGTCCAGTTAGTCAGTCTGGTGAGGTCCAGTAGTCAGTCTAGTGAGGTCCAGTTAGTCAGTCTGGTGAGGTCCAGTAGAGTCAGTCTGGTGAGGTCCAGTTAGTCAGTCTGGTGAGGTCCAGTTAGTCAGTCTGGTGAGGTCCAGTTAGTCAGTCTGGTGAGGTCCAGTAGAGTCAGTCTGGTGAGGTCCAGTTAGTCAGTCTAGTGAGGTCCAGTTAGTCAGTCTGGTGAGGTCCAGTTAGTCAGTCTGGTGAAGTCCAGTTAGTCAGTCTGGTGAGGTCCAGTTAGTCAGTCTGGTGAGGTCCAGCAGTCAGTCTGGTGAGGTCCAGTTAGTCAGTCTGGTGAGGCCCAGTAGAGTCAGTCTGGTGAGGCCTAGTTAGTCAGTCTGGTGAGGCCTAGTTAGTCAGTCTGGTGAGGTCCAGTTAGTCAGTCTGGTGAGGTCCAGTTAGTCAGTCTACTGAGATCCAGTTAGTCAGTCTAGTGAGATCCAGTTAGTCAGTCTGGTGAGGTCCAGTTAGTCAGTCTGGTGAGGTCCAGTAGTCAGTCTAGTGAGGTCCAGTTAGTCAGTCTGGTGAGGCCCAGTAGAGTCAGTCTGGTGAGGCCTAGTAAGTCAGTCTGGTGAGGCCTAGTTAGTCAGTCTGGTGAGATCCAGTTAGTCAGTCTGGTGAGGTCCAGTTAGTCAGTCTGGTGAGGTCCAGTTAGTCAGTCTAGTGAGGTCCAGCAGTCAGTCTGGTGAGGTCCAGTTAGTCAGTCTGGTGAGGCCCGGTAGAGTCAGTCTGGTGAGGTCCAGTTAGTCAGTCTGGTGAGGTCTAGTAGAGTCAGCCTGGTGAGGTCCAGTTAGTCAGTCTGGTGAGGTCCAGTTAGTCAGTTTTGTGAGGTCCAGTTAGTCAGTCTGGTGAGGTCCAGTTAGCCAGTCTGGTGAGGTCCAGTAGTCAGTCTGGTGAGGTCCAGTTAGTCAGTCTGGTGAGGTCCAGTTAGTCAGTCGGGTGAGGTCCAGTTAGTCAGTCGGGTGAGGTCCAGTTAGTCAGTCTAGTGAGGTCCAGTAGTCAGTCTGGTGAGGCCCAGTTAGTCAGTCTAGTGAGATCCAGTTAGTCAGTCTAGTGAGGTCCAGTAGTCCGTCTGGTGAGGTCCAGTTAGTCAGTCTGGTGAGGTCCAGTAGTCAGTCTGGTGAGGTCCAGTAGTCAGTCTGGTGAGGTCCAGTTAGTCAGTCTGGTGAGGTCCAGTTAGTCAGTCTGGTGAGGTCCAGTTAGTCAGTCTGGTGAGGCCCAGTTAGTCAGTCTGGTGAGGCCCAGTTAGTCAGTCTGGTGAGGCCCAGTTAGTCAGCCTAGTGAGGTCCAGTAGTCAGTCTAGTGAGGTCCAGTAGAGTCAGTCTGGTGAGGTCCAATAGTCAGTCTGGTGAGGTCCAGTAGTCAGTATGGTGAGGTCCAGTAGTCAGTCTGGTGAGGTCCAGTAGTCCGTCTGGTGAGGTCCAGTAGTCAGTCTGGTGAGGTCCAGCAGTCAGTCTGGTGAGGTCCAGTAGTCAGTCTGGTGAGGTCCAGTAGTCAGTCTAGTGAGGTCCAGTTAGTCAGTCTGGTGAGGTCCAGTTAGTCAGTCTGGTGAGGTCCAGTAGTCAGTCTAGTGAGGTCCAGTTAGTCAGTCTGGTGAGGTCCAGTAGAGTCAGTCTGGTGAGGTCCAGTTAGTCAGTCTGGTGAGGTCCAGTTAGTCAGTCTGGTGAGGTCCAGTTAGTCAGTCTGGTGAGGTCCAGTAGAGTCAGTCTGGTGAGGTCCAGTTAGTCAGTCTAGTGAGGTCCAGTTAGTCAGTCTAGTGAGGTCCAGTTAGTCAGTCTGGTGAGGTCCAGTTAGTCAGTCTGGTGAGGTCCAGTTAGTCAGTCTGGTGAGGTCCAGTTAGTCAGTCTGGTGAGGTCCAGCAGTCAGTCTGGTGAGGTCCAGTTAGTCAGTCTGGTGAGGCCCAGTAGAGTCAGTCTGGTGAGGTCCAGTTAGTCAGTCTGGTGAGGCCCAGTAGAGTCAGTCTGGTGAGGTCTAGTAGAGTCAGTCTGGTGAGGTCCAGTTAGTCAGTCTGGTGAGGTCCAGTAGAGTCAGTCTGGTGAGGTCCAGTAGAGTCAGTCTAGTGAGGTCCAGTTAGTCAGTCTAGTGAGATCCAGCAGTCAGTCTGGTGAGGCCCAGTAGAGTCAGTCTGGTGAGGCCTAGTTAGTCAGTCTGGTGAGGCCTAGTAGAGTCAGTCTGGTGAGGCCTAGTTAGTCAGTCTGGTGAGGTCCAGTTAGTCAGTCTGGTGAGGTCCAGTTAGTCAGTCTACTGAGATCCAGTTAGTCAGTCTAGTGAGATCCAGTTAGTCAGTCTGGTGAGGTCCAGTTAGTCAGTCTGGTGAGGTCCAGTAGTCAGTCTAGTGAGGTCCAGTTAGTCAGTCTGGTGAGGCCCAGTAGAGTCAGTCTGGTGAGGCCTAGTAAGTCAGTCTGGTGAGGCCTAGTTAGTCAGTCTGGTGAGATCCAGTTAGTCAGTCTGGTGAGGTCCAGTTAGTCAGTCTGGTGAGGTCCAGTTAGTCAGTCTAGTGAGGTCCAGCAGTCAGTCTGGTGAGGTCCAGTTAGTCAGTCTGGTGAGGCCCGGTAGAGTCAGTCTGGTGAGGTCCAGTTAGTCAGTCTGGTGAGGTCTAGTAGAGTCAGCCTGGTGAGGTCCAGTTAGTCAGTCTGGTGAGGTCCAGTTAGTCAGTTTTGTGAGGTCCAGTTAGTCAGTCTGGTGAGGTCCAGTTAGTCAGTCTGGTGAGGTCCAGTTAGTCAGTTTTGTGAGGTCCAGTTAGTCAGTCTGGTGAGGTCCAGTTAGTCAGTCGGGTGAGGTCCAGTTAGTCAGCCTGGTGAGGTCCAGTTAGTCAGTCTAGTGAGGTCCAGTAGTCAGTCTGGTGAGGCCCAGTTAGTCAGTCTAGTGAGATCCAGTTAGTCAGTCTAGTGAGGTCCAGTAGTCCGTCTGGTGAGGTCCAGTTAGTCAGTCTGGTGAGGTCCAGTAGTCAGTCTGGTGAGGTCCAGTAGTCAGTCTGGTGAGGTCCAGTTAGTCAGTCTGGTGAGGTCCAGTTAGTCAGTCTGGTGAGGTCCAGTTAGTCAGTCTGGTGAGGCCCAGTTAGTCAGTCTGGTGAGGCCCAGTTAGTCAGTCTGGTGAGGCCCAGTTAGTCAGCCTAGTGAGGTCCAGTAGTCAGTCTAGTGAGGTCCAGTAGAGTCAGTCTGGTGAGGTCCAATAGTCAGTCTGGTGAGGTCCAGTAGTCAGTCTGGTGAGGTCCAGTAGTCAGTCTGGTGAGGTCCAGTAGTCCGTCTGGTGAGGTCCAGTAGTCCGTCTGGTGAGGTCCAGCAGTCAGTCTGGTGAGGTCCAGTAGTCAGTCTGGTGAGGTCCAGTAGTCAGTCTAGTGAGGTCCAGTTAGTCAGTCTGGTGAGGTCCAGTTAGTCAGTCTGGTGAGGTCCTGTAGTCAGTCTGGTGAGGTCCAGTAGTCAGTCTGGTGAGGTCATGTAGTCAGTCTGGTGAGGTCCTGTAGTCAGTCTGGTGAGGTCCTGTAGTCAGTCTGGTGAGGTCCTGTAGTCAGTCTGGTGAGGTCCAGTCCAGAGAGCTTTCTCCTTTCTGTGAACGCTGCTGGATTGTATTATGATATTATTTTCCCACTGTCTCTTTCTCTGTGTGTGTGCGGTGGTGGTGGTGGTGGTGGGTCTGTTACAGTCCCGTTGCATCATAGCTTCTTAAGGGCCGCTTTGTCTCCGAGAGGCCTGGAACTAGGCCCTCTCTTTTCCTGCTGTGGTGATGGTGGGTGTATCTGCGTATTGTATCTAGCTCCCCTCAGACTCCTTTTGCACTGTGTGTGTGAGAGAGTGTGTGTGTGAGTGTGTGTGTGTGTGCAGTCATCTTTATTATTGGCCCACAATAGACAAGATGTAAGATTCCTGAAACCTCTTTGTGGGCATAACACACACACTTATCAGTACGTTGACAAGGACTCCCACTGGACACAGACGTCAATTCAACGTCTATTCACTATTCCAAAACGTAATTTCATTGAAATGACATGGAAACAACTTTGATTCAAGTAGTGGGTGCCCAGTGGGCTGGTTGTCCAACCAAACACGTTCCCAGTGTTTCACTGTGGGCTGGTTGTCCAACCAAACACGTTCCCAGTGTTTCACTGTGACCTTTAGGGCTAATCTCATTATCTCCTTCTGGTTAGTGTTAAAACTCTCTGTACACTTTAACTACAAACTCTATCACTCCAAATGTCTCATATAGGCCTACCACTAAACTCACTGCAATTGAATCAAATGTTCTGGAACTAGGGCCTATACTATACTAGGCTTACTCAACATTTTTAATTTGAGAGACATTTTGGAAAGGACATTGTTGAAAATAAATTGCACACCATGGCACATCATGAATATATTAATGTGATGTCACATAGGGTCACAGTCAGGGCAGGTTAGGTCGTGAACGGCCTATCACCTTTAACAGAACACTATTGCGCACTATTCGGGTTGGCTGGATATGATCTAGTCCGTGACAGACCGTTCAATCATGTCACACATATGTAGCCTACATGTCACTTTTCTCGATAAGGCAGCCTGTGGTGAGATGTTAAAGGAACGAATATGGGATGTTGGATACAATATCAAATGTGGCATTTAGGCTACACAGGCAAAATAATATGGTGTCCAGACATGTCAGAAGGACAACATAACGGACCGTGACATCCAGTCTAGACCGATAACCGGCCACGAGCATCTTATGTCGGTGCCCTTTATCAGAGACAATTTCAACCAAATTTCCCACAGGAGCCGAATTTATCAAATCTACGTAGTCTATAAATATAGTAGTTTACATACATTACCACAACGAAATGACAGTAGCCTGGGAGGCTATAGGGGAAAATAAAGGACACATATGCAAAAGAAGAATCTGTCATGGACTCCCATGGGAGAACATGGATGTCTGACTGTCTGTGTGTGTTTACCTTTTATTAAAGCCTTGTCTCCACTGGACACGAACGTATAGTATCCTTGTCGGCTCTCCTCGTTGGATGTCTCTTCTACTGTCACTTCTCAGTATCTTCTTGATGTGCACACAACCGTTTCAAACGGTTGATAGGCTACAGAAGGGTGTCTATTCAAGAGACAAGTTTAGTAGGCGCTTGTCGAACCTTTGTCGATAGAATATAATGTATCTATAACAGACTGAACGGAAAATAAAGACATAAAAACCCACCCCAAATGAGTCCGTTCGTTCTACTGCTTTATTTCTTTACAAATAGGCCTAGCTTGTCGCAAAAATAATAATCTGTTTTTCTGCGAGTATGGAAATCCAACCACGCACTGAAAAAAACAAGTCCAGCAGAAAAAAAACTTTGCTTTACAGAGTCTCGAAAACAAACCGAGCCTCGTGTCAATAACCACAACACTGTTTGGAAATAATGTCAACAGTGACATTCGTCAAATAGCCTATGTTAGGATAAAAGATAGCTTCAAGATTGCGCTCTTGGGAAAAAAGGTGCATCGCTTAGTTACGACGCTAGTCAACTGCCTTCGCGGTAGGCGGTCATCCCCCTAGTTGTCTTTTTAGAAGAGGGCGGGGGGTGTCATCGGTCTATGTGGGTGCGCAGCTAACCAGCGAGATGGAGAGAGGGAGAGGAGGTGGTGGTCGCTGGCAGATTTGGGTCCTGTCTGTTTTCTCTTTCCTTCCTCCCTTCCACTGTTCGCTTCCAGCGGTTGTCTCTCACGATTTCTACTCCAATCGTTTGCTTGCTTCTGCTGAGCCGTGCGTGGCTCTATGTCTTTCTATTCTCTCTCTCTTTCTCTTTTTTTTCCTGGCTACACCCCTCAGCAGGAGACGTGACTGTGTGGTTCCAGCCTCCCCGTAGTCGTCTGCTGTGTACGTAGACAGACCAAGACCCAGTCCAGCCCCTATTCCCCCACGCAGCCACCACCACTCCTCTGTTCCGTAACAGACCCTAGCAGCCTACCTCTTCCAGCTCAGCGCATGCCTCCCTTGCCTTCTCGGTCCCGCCTATAACTTCCGAACAAGAAGGTTGTCCTCGGCTCATTTCCAACCTTTCCTTCAAGTCTCTCTCTTTCTCATGTTTATCTCTCAATTCAAAGGTCTTTATTGACTTGGGAAACATATGTTTACATTGCCAATGCAAGTGGAATAGATAATAAATAAAAGTGAAATAAACTATCAGAAAACATTACACTCACAAAAGCCTCTCTCTATCTGAAGAAAGAAAACAACACGCAAGTGAACAAAAAACACACACGCATCTCTCACAGATATTCTCTATTTCTCCTTTTCACTGACTTTCCCCTTTCTTCACCTCTCTCTATCTCTCTCTCTCACACACACACACACTTCTCCTGAAGAAGGCACAGTGATGCCGAAACGTTGGTGATTTACCCAATAAATTACTGCGAGTTTATATATAGTGTGCGGCTCTCTTTATTTTTATAGCTTATAGTTCATCCGCCGTTAGTCAGCACCGCTAGATAAAATAATTGTATATGTGTGTGCACCAGCTCATGTTTTGTATTCAACATAATAGGTTATTGAAATACCTGGATACTTATAACGTTTTTAATTTTTTTTATTCGGGTGCACACTTTGGGTCGTCACTCGTCACCCTGCCTATTTCTTTAAACCTAACCCGAAACTTAACCTGTTACATAGGCTAGCCTTATGCCTAACCCTAACCTTAAATTAAGACCAAAAATAAAACATGTGTTTTCCTGAATTTTTATGATACAGCCATCACGACAACCCACACCTTGGTTTGATGACCATAACCGCATGAGAAGGTTTAGTCTACCATCTGCTGGTCAAAGGGCGCATGGAAGAGCTACAGATTTGTTTCTTATAAAATGAAACATCTTATAACAAAAATAGAAATGTGAAAAGATTGTGGAGCATATTCCGTTGTCCTATATCGCATAGTTATAGTCTATACGCCTGTACTCATTCGTTTGAGAAAGGATGGATAGTCTGCCTACATGTAGGCATAGACTACTGCAACATTCCCAGATAGGCTATCACACAACGTGTTACGCCCCTAGTCCTATGCCATACTAGACCAATAGCCTTCTTACTATAAACTATTGGGCTATACTGGCTATATAGCTTTAACCTGAATAAGAATAGGGTGGCTGTTACATAGGCTACAATCCATTTCGATAATTTACCACGGCTATCATAATGCTACTTGGTAATAGGGTTTTTATTACAGTATAGGCATAACATCAGGACTTTCAAATGTATTTGACCTGATAGGCACTGGCATAACAACATGTAATCTATTTTTGTTTTTAAAGAATATAATACATTAGAATAGAATATATCGTTGTTTTATAGAATATAGGCAAATGGGTTGTTTGTTGTTATTGTACTTGACTTTGGTTTGTTGCCTTGGTCTGTCTGGCCTGCTGTTTTCATTTTCTCTTTAGTGTATTTTAAGTGTCTTTATAAGCACCAGTTGGCCGTTCCTTGTTCAATAGGCCCTACTGCTTCTGTCTCAAAGTAGCTCTTTGTTTGTGCGTAGTCTGGTCTGCTATGCACAGAGAGAGAAAAACTCTCGTGCTCTCCTTGATTCCGACCAGCTGTTTCCCGCCTCGAGACACAGAGATCAGCTGCAAACACACACGTAGTAGTAGGCGGAGGCGCCACACGCACGCAGGGAAATCCGCATCAGCTGGAGCCACACACAGTTAGCTTAGCTAGCCTTTTAGCTACAACCTCGAACGATCAATAATAAGACGCAATACTTAGCTATGTGCAATCGAACATAGTACAGGAGTGTATATTTTTTTTTACGGCAAGGAAATTGGAAAAATAGCCTCCAAACACAGAACAGACTCGAGGGGTTACAGCTGAAGATATCTAACGTTACGTAGCTAGGTAGCTAAAGCATGGAATACTTCATGATGCCTACGGAGAAGGCTTTACAACAATTCAAGAAATCGGAGAAGGATGTTATTGGAGGGCTTTGTAGGTGTGTATTGTGTAATCACGCTTCCGATAAGATGTGTATTGTGTGTTTTGATTACAACTGAGTTATCTGCTTACTAACTAGCTAGTAGCCTGCATGTAGTTAGCGATCTAGCTACAACAATATTGGCACAACATCGGTTGAAGGAAGCTATGATTTCTTGTTAGCTGTGCGCATATGAGCGCATACCCGAGGGCGGGACGAAAGCAATCATTAAATATTTGTCCCGAAACATTGTAACGGCTAGTGGTATTAATAATAATCGTTGGTGGTTACAGTTGTAGCGAAAAATGTAAATAAATACTTGAAATCGATACATTTTGTATCCAGCTAACACGAACCACGTGGTTACTAATCACACTGCCCGCTGCTGTGTAGCTAGCTTGCATTCCAGATGTTATCTACGGTGTTCCTTCCCCAACAGGTCGACAAAAATAATGCAGTTATACTTTTGTGACACAACCTAACATTATGTGTGTGTTTACGGGCTTTGGGTCACACATGTAGGGAACCTACGAGGTGTAGGGAGTAAATATGCCAGCTAGCTCGTGGGTAGCGCGGCCATGCTTATGTGTCGTGTACTGAAATTGGCTAAGCTCTCGAGCTTAGTAGCATGGCCGTGATGTGTGTTCAACATCCGCAACAGCATTTAAATAATAAACATCACACAATTTCGTCCATACTAAGTTATATTTAACTACTTGAATTTTATTTATTCATATTTTGTAGAAAGATCCCGTTTTTGTGAAGTCGACGGTGTAATAGTGTTTCAAATAGGTAGGCAAAAAGCATTGTTCTCCATGTGAAGGGGGTGGTCTTGGTGTCAAATTTCACCAGGCTACTAAGCTAGCTACTTATTTTGACGAAGGATTTGCACATATTACTAGTTCGTTAGCTACAAAGTGTATATATTCTGTTTCGTTGGTGGGCCGACAACAAGCTTACCATATATACCTTAGTGCTAGCTACAAATTTCGTTGTAATAAGTCTGCGCACTCAACCAATGTATGTGAGAAGCGCTCGATCAACCAGGGGTTTGTAGCTAAACACGCTTCTAGAATCTTTTGGATCAGAAACAGAATTTATGAATGAAGGCAGCGTTCAAATCTAGATTGCAGTAAGCTACTCTGTATTAGTCTCTAGGCCCACATCGTCAATGGCTTGGATGCATTCCATCTCAAAACTATTCGATTTTTGGTTGTCCATTTCACATTTTATTATAATTGATTTAGGCATATCTAATTTGTTTTGCTTACTGCACTCTATTCAGTCGACTAACAAATAGCTAATGTGAGTCTAAGCATTGTGTGCATAGATAATAGGTCTGCTAATAGGCCTATATTTCCCCCTCTTAAGATGTTGTGTGACAGTTAACTGTCTGTCGCGTTGTGAATGATTTTAAGCCTAGCTGTCAGACACGTTTCCCGAGATCTGGTTATTCTACTTCTTTGTGAACCTTGTAGAGCATGGTTTCCCAAACTCTGTCCTGGGCCCCGTTTTGGTTTTTACCCTAGCACTACACAGCTGATTCCAATAATCAAAGCCGAGGAGTTGGTTATTTGAGTCAGCTGTGTAGTGCTAGGGGGAAACCACAATGTGGGGGGGCAGGACCAAGTTTGGTGAAATCCTGCTGTAGAGCGCTCACTGATGTACACTGATGTTATCTCTGGAGGTTATATGGTTTACATATTACTCTGGCTGAGTAAACAGAACAGGGTAGGTTACCAACCATTAAATGGGTTGAAGGGCAGTGAGTTCAGGGAAACTCCAGGACCTGACCTTATAATAGCCCTAGTCACTAACCCAAGTGAAATGTAGGTGGGGGTGCAGGGGAGTGGGAAGGAATAGCGCCGTACTACCTGCATGTGCACTGTGTTTTCCACCAAGCTACATCGGCATGATAGGAATTTATAACCATGTCATTTCTAATTAGACACGTGGTGAAAAGCAGACGAAACTACAATAAACCTGAATAAAATGTAACTTTTGTCTCCATTTCCCTCTGTCCTTCTCGCCATCTCTCCTTCTATCCCTTCATCTCTCCCTTCAGTCTGGCCAACATCCCGCTCAGCCCGGAGACTGCTCAGGACCAGGAGAGGCGTATCCGCCGGGAGATCGCAAATAGTAACGAGCGGCGCCGAATGCAGAGCATCAACGCAGGGTTCCAGTCGCTGAAAACACTCCTGCCACACACAGACGGCGAGAAACTCAGCAAGGTAGGAGAGTGGGACCATAATCTAACTAACTGTGTTTGTGTCCATACTAGAGGTTGACCGATTAATCGGAATGGCCGATTAATTAGGGCCGATTTTCAAGTTTTCATAACAATCGGTAATCAGCATTTTTGGACACCGATTATGGCCGATGACTAGTTTATCTAGCCTGTTCTGCGTTGCATATAATCGATGCGGTGCCTGTTAATTTATCATCGAATCACAGCCTACTTCGCCAAACGGGTGATTTAAAAAGCGTGAAAAAAGCACTGCCGTTGCACCAATGTGTACCTAACCATAAACATCAATGCCTTTCTTTAAAATCAATACACAAGTATATATTTTTAAACCTGCATATTTAGGTAATATTGCCTGCTAACATGAATTTCTTTTAACTAGGGAAATTGTGTCACTTCTCTTGCGTTCTGTGCAAGCAGTCAGGGTATATGCAGCAGTTTGGGCCGCCTGGCTCATTGCGAACTGTGTGAAGACCATTTCTTCCTAACAAAGACCGTAATTAATTAATTAATTTGCCAGAATTGTACATAATTATGACATCACATTGACGGTTGTGCAATGTAACAGCAATATTTAGACTTAGGGATGCCACCGTTCGATAAAATATGGAACGGTTCCGTATTTCACTGAAAGAATAAACGTTTTATTTTCGAAATGCTAGTTTCTGGATTTGACCATATTATTGACCTAAGGCTTGTATTTCTTTGTGTTTATTATATTATAATTAAGTCTATGATTTGATATTTGATAGAGCAGTCTGACTGAGCGGTGGTAGGCAGCAGCAGGCTCGTAAGCATTCATTCAAACAGCACTTTCCTGCATTTGCCAGCAGCTCTTCGCTGTGCTTCAAGCATTGCGCTGTTTATGACTTCAAGCCTATCAACTCCCGAGATTAGGCTGGCAATACTATAGTGCCTATAAGAACATCCAATAGTCAAAGGATTATGAAATACAAATGGTATAGAGTGAAATAGTCCTATAAATCCTATAATAACTACAACCTAAAACTTCTTACCTGGAAATATTGAAGACTCATGTTAAAAGGATCCACCAGCTTTCATATGTTCTCATGTTCTGAGCAAGGAACTTAAACTTTAGCTTTTTTACATGGCAAATATTGCACTTTTACTTTCTTCTGCAACACTTTGTTTTTTGCATTATTTAAACCAAATTGAACATGTTTCATTATTTATTTGAGACTGAATTGATTTTATTGCTGTATTATATTAAGTTAAAATAAAAGTGTTCAGTCAGTATTGTTGTAATTGTCATTATCTCATATATATATATCGGCTTTTTTTGGTCCTCCAATAATCGGTATCAGCGTTGAAAAATCATAATCGGTCGACCTCTAGTCCATACCACCCATGGAGGATTCAAGGAAACTGTTTGTGAGAGTATTGATTCTGACCTAACTTTCTGATATTATTCCTGTCTATTCAGGCTGCCATCCTACAGCAGACGTCAGACTACATCTTTGCTCTGGAGCAAGAGAAGACCCAGCTACTGCAGCAGAACAACCAGCTCAAACGCTTCATACAGGTAGACATTCATACATTTATATTACCTGCATATAGCCAAGTCTAGCCATAGAAATGAATAAAAATATTGTAACTTGTGACTTTAATATCAGAAATGTATACTGTTGATAATTGAACCCAGACAAAAGTACATGAACGTGTAAAGTGATCCAGTATATTTGTGTGTACAGTATAAATACTTTCTCCCTAACAATTACATTGGTGAACTATTAACTGTTCATGGCATGGCCATAACTAGTTGAAATGCTCCCTCTCACCCTGTCTCCTCCTCCTGCAGGAGTTCAGTGGTTCCTCCCCAAAGAGGAGGCGTGGGGCGGAGGAGAAGGATGAAGGGATCGGCTCCCCGGACATTCTGGAGGAGGAGAAAGCCGAGGAGCTGAGGAGAGAGATGTTGGAGCTCAGACAACAGTTGGACAAGGAGCGCTCGGCGAGGATGATACTAGAGGAACAGGTGAGAGAGAAGGATGGTGGGCGGTGAGATGTGGGAGAGTCTATGGACAGCCGGATGAACAGAGGAGGGGGGAGTTAGAAGAAGGGATGGCGAGAAGGTTGAACCAAGAGGTGGTGAGACTGAGGAGAGAGCGGGTGAACCAGTGATGGGGAAGAAGGATACAATGAGGGACTGAGAATGAAAAGAGGGAAGGTAGAGTGAAGAGGAATATAGACATAAAGACTGATCACCCTTCTCCCCCGTGTCTTTGTCCATCCAGGTGCGTTCTCTGGACATGGTGCTGCACCCAGAGAGGCTGAAGGTGATCACCCAGCAGGTCCAGGAGGAGCAGGCTCACATCCAGACCCAGACCTTACTGAGGCTACAGCAGCTCCATGCAGAGACCAGTGCAGAGAGGGACAGACACGCAGCACACAGCCCACAGGTACAGAGCCACACAGGTTACAGGTGGAGGACACAGACGGGTCACAGGTGAGACACAGACAGGGAGAGAGAGACACACACAATCCACAGATGGGGAAACACACAAACTTCAGTTTTTGAATGGAAGGAATGTGAATGTTTTATTGTCCTTCCTCCTTGTAATCTCTTTCTCCTAATTTTCCACCTTCTCTCTCTTCTCATTTCTCAAACTCTTCTTATTCTCACCATCTCTCTTCTCCTCCTTTAGGTGCGGTCCCCAGCCCCAACTCACCACCCCACGGTCATCGTCCCCGCCCCCACGCTGACCCCGCACCACGTCACCGTGGTTACCATGAGCCCCGCCTCCAACACCAGCACAGTGTCAACGTCCCGGCAGAACCTGGATACCATCGTACAGGTGAGGGAGAGTGTGTATCCTTGTGCTCTGTAGGGTTTCTATAGTGAAGTTCAGTGTGTGTCCTTGTGCTCTCTATGATGTCTGTAGTGCTATAGTAATGTGTGTGTTTGAGATAGACAGAGAGCGTATGTTTGAGTGTGAGGTGTATAGATAACTCCATTACGTATAGTGTCACTGAATCATATGAACTCTGACCTTAGAATTCTCTATGACCTCTGCCCTCCAGGCCATCCAGCACATCGAACGTACCCAGGAGAGGAGGGGCAGTGCTGAGGAGGAGAGAAGACGAGCAGTCATCGTCAGCCCTGCCCACGTCTCCATGGATACCACCGGCTCTGACACGGCCTCCGACAGTGAGGGAGAGGAGGACTGCTCCATGAACTAACACAGAGATACACACACACACATACCGTGTTCTCTATACAGTTTCAGACAGCATGAGCCAAGACTGCTCAATGAACTGTTAGCTACCACACACCAATATATATACACACACACACACACAAACCAATACATACTGTATATACACACACAACGTGTTCTCTCCAGACAGTTTGACAGCAAGGGAGAGGACTGCTTGATGAACTGTTCGCTGCCACACACACACACACACACACACACCGATACAAACACACACCCAGACAGCATCTGACTGGTAGAGCGAAACAATGACATTTGTTCTACTAAAATCCAAATTCAATCATAAGCCAGTGACAAATGGAACACACACACGTTAGAGATCCCCACCCACTGTAGAAGACCATCACAAAGATTCCCTCCAGACGCCTGACTACTTTTTGATAGAAATGTTTCTTTTTTTGAACCTGTCTTTGGCATTATAATGACTATGGAGTCAGCCAGTAGGTATGATAAGCTCTGTTCAGATCGTTTTAACTCACAGATGAAGAAGTTGGCTCAATATGGCAGTCTATCATAAAGGGCTTTCCAGACAAAGCTGCAGTGGAATTCTTTTCAGGAGGCGCGATCGGCGTTGCTCGTACACGTGAAGGCTGCTCAGCCGAGGCCGAGAAAATGGGTATCTGCTCTATTTTGGCAACCTTGCTCCGCCCGATCACTTCCTGTCTGGAAAGTCTTTAAGACAATAGACAGCGATAGGTTGGCTCTGGCAGAATACAACACAGCTGGTACTTAGCTGGATCCCATCAATCACATGTATGAATGAACGTTCCAGAATAAGCTGTGTCACTCGCTCTGTTAGGGTTACATAGAAGCAAGCAGTGGACCATTCTCTTAACGTTTCAAAGTTGTTTTCCATATTTTCTATAAAAAAAGTTTTCCTAAGTGTCGGGTTTACTAAGAAGAGGATAGTTTCCAATTAGGTCTCTTTTTAATTTTTGTTTATTTCAGTGACTATGCACTAAACGTTTTTAGGTATTTATGCAATTCCAAGCTACAGTAAATTAGTTTTATAGGTGGGGTAGTGTTGAATATTAGGCAAAGTGTTTTTGTTTTTTTAATGACCCCTTCACCCAATATGAATCTATGCACCTCCCAACAAGAGAACATAACATGCATACGGTATAGACGGGCTGGTTGTCTAGCAACAAAACCAATGCGCTCGCAGCTATGGGGCAAAACAGACAGGATTGGCTAAATTATATTTTGTCTCTAAATGTTTATTGAAAACATAAATACACTTCTCTCAAATACATTGTTACAATTGTTGGTTAGCTAGCAAGTGAATTTGAGCCATAGTCAAAACAAGACATGGCTCTGAAACGAGCCACCTACGATTCCCCACAAGGCAGCTTCTAGGCATTGTTGCAAGCTATCTGACTGTTCAGAATCATAACACCACACGGCCACATCGTGTGCATCATTTTCGTGAAATGCTCAGCCAGCCCGTCTATGTCAACTGGTGTCTACAGTCCTAACACACATGTAACTACATGCATTTAAGAATGTAGTCTTTTTCTCTGATGGTGCTAACAGGGATCGTATGCCCTCTGAGACCCCCAACTTTTACCATTCGATTTTGAAACCCCCTCGGGGCATATCCTAACCCGACGGGTAGCGCTCGACTCCTACACAAGCACTGAACTAGAAATATGCCCCAGTCCCTTGCCCCTCGTACCCCTCCATGTTGTCAGTTTGTTTTGGGAACGGGACTGGAATCCCTGTTATTTCTCTGGAAGCCTGGAGTTTCTCACTCACTTCCTATGATATGATGCTAAGGGTCAGGAGTTTTTCCTGAACCATGTTTAAGGCTACAACTAGGGCCATGAGTTTTCCTGTACAGATCTCGTGATCAGGGAAGAACAGGAGTTTCTAGGAATGCTGAATCTGAAATGATGCTGTATAAACATTCCATTTATTTTGACTTTATTTGAGTTTTTTCTTGTTTCATCCCTCCATGCTCTATTGCCAATTGATGCTGTGTTTTGTTTTTTGTCTTAAATTAGATTTTTTTCTGGGATCTCCTTAGTCATTGTCTGCGTACGAAACGGCACCCTATTCCCTACATAGCGCACTGAGGCACTGGCCAAAACTAGTGCACTATTTAGCATATAGGGTTCCATTGTCGACGTAGCCACTGTCTACATGAAGCTCTTCCTGTGTGAGAACTTGGCTCCAGTGGGACATTTGGGGTGACGAAGCTCATTCATTTTGTGATTCAACTTCATAACTGGTTACAATATGTCTATTTAGCCTTGTCCCAGATCTGTTTGTGCTCTTGCCTAACTCTGTTGTCATTGTCAAGCCGAAACGCATGACAATTCCATTAGGAGTTGGCAAGAGAGCAGAAACAACCTATTGTCTGTTGTAGAGGGAAATTATCATTTTGTGTGAACTTCAAATCTGGTTAGAATAGTAGCTATACTTACTGACTGCTGCGAGACTGCGGTGTGTCCCAAATGGCACCCTATATAGTGAACTACTGTTTACCAGGGCCCTGGTATAAAGAGTGCACAGGGTAGGGAATAGGGTTCCATTTGGGACACCGCCAGTATCTTCATTGTCCTTTATCAGATATATTTATCTTTTTGGTTGTTTCTTCTGTTCAGTTTAACGGTTTTTATGCTAAAGATGTGTGCGTCATATTTCAGCACTGGTGTCCTGAGAGATTGTTGGTTGTTAGAGAATCTCTTAATAATCAATAATGAGAGATTATTGATATGAAGCACTTCCCGGTCTGTACTGCCTGAATCAAGGACAACGATGGCGCCGAAGATTTTTACTATGTTGATCAAGCTCTTTTTGCTGTGACTTAAAACCGAACAGCTGTGTTTCTCTCCTTTTCTTCAAATATGTTCATTTCTCTCTCTCTCTCTCTCTGCCTCGCTCTCTCTGCACCCCTCCTTTTGTCCTATTTTTTTAATTACAGACATTTGTATATTTTTTTATTTCTTTTTTTTTGTCAGTCCGAGTCGATGAGAAGCTGTTATATTTTGTTTAAGAAAAATGAACTTGTTGGGGAAAAACAGGCCTTTGTAAAGAAAAAATACAATAAAATTTGTACTTTGTTTTTTAATACATACATGGCTTACATTTTTATTTGACCTTTTTGAATGACGATGAATTTGTTAAGCTGCCACCCTGAACCTTTTGCAATTTGTTTAAGTATTTAAAGGGCCCAGTGCAATTAAAACATGTGATATTCCTTACTTTATATACATTACCAGTCAAAAGTTGGGACACCTACTCATTCAAGGGTTTTTCCTTATTTTTTACTATTTTCTACATTGTGGAAAACAATGGAATCATGTAGTAACCCAAAAAATGTTAAACAAATCTAAATATATTTTATATTCTTCAAAGTAGCCACTGTTTGCCTTTGACAGCTTTGCACACTTGGCATTCTCTCAACCAGCTTCACCTGGAATGCTTTTCCAACAGTCTTGAAGGAGTTCCCACATATGCGGAGCACTTGTTGGCTTCTTTTCCATTACTGCAGTCCAACTCATCCCAAACCATCTCAATTGGGGTGAGGTCGGGTGATTGTGGAGGCCAGGTCATCTGATGCATCACTCTCCTTGGTAAAATAACCCTTACACTGCCTGGAGGTGTGTTGGGTCATTGTCCTGTTGAAAAACAAATGATCATCCCATCTGGTTTGTGCTTAGTGGGACTGTGTATCGCTGCATAATGCTGTGGTAGCCCTGCTGGTTAAGTGTGCCTTGAATCTAAATAAATCAGACCGTGTCCCCAGCAAAGCACCATCACACCACCATGTTTCACGGTG
This sequence comes from Salvelinus alpinus, assembly GCF_045679555.1. NCBI lineage: Eukaryota > Metazoa > Chordata > Actinopteri > Salmoniformes > Salmonidae > Salvelinus > Salvelinus alpinus. Next base: position 81,619,756 of record NC_092087.1, on the reverse strand, counting down.
GGAACCACGTATGCGGAGATCATCCGTTCACCTACGCTGCGTCTCACAAAGACAGGGCGGTTGGAACCAAAAATCTCAAATTTGGACTCATTAGACCAAAGGACAGATTTCTACCGGTCTAATGTCCATTTTATTTTTATTTCACCTTTATTTAACCAGGTAGGCTAGTTGAGAACAAGTTCTCATTTGCAACTGCGACCTGGCCAAGATAAAGCAAAGCAGTTCGACACATACAACAACACATGGATTAAAACAAACATACAGTCAATAATACAGTAGAAAAATAAGTCTATATACAATGTGAGCAAGTGAGGTGAGATAAGGGAGGTAAAGGCCATGGTGGCGAAGTAAATACAATATAGCAAGTAAAACACTGGAATGGTTGATTTGCAGTGGAAGAATGTGCGAAGTAGAGATAGAAATAATGGGGTGCAAAGGAGCAAAATAAATAAATACAGTAGGGAAAGAGGTAGTTTGGGCTAAATTATTGATGGGATATGTACAGGTGCAGTAATCTATGAGCTGCTCTGACAGCTGGTGCTTAAAGCTAGTGAGGGAGAAAAGTGTTTCCAGTTTACGAGATTTTGTAGTTCGTTCCAGTCATTGGCAGCAGAGAACTGGAAGGAGAGGCGGCCAAAGGAAGAATTGGTTTTGGGGGTGACCAGAGAAATATACCTGCTGGAGCGCGTGCTACAGGTGGGTGCTGCTATGGTGACCAGCGAGCTGAGATAAGGGGGGACTTTACCTAGCAGGGTCTTGTAGATGACCTGGAGCCAGTGGGTTTGGCGACGAGTATGAAGCGAGGGCCAGCCAACGAGAGTGTACAGATCGCAGTGGTGGGTAGTATATGGGGCCTTGGTGACAAAACGGATGGCACTGTGATAGACTGCATCCAATTTATTGAGTAGGGTATTAGAGGCTATTTTGTAAATGACATCACCGAAGTCGATTGGTAGGATGGTCAGTTTTACAAGGGTATGTTTGGCAGCATGAGTGAAGGATGCTTTGTTGCGGAATAGGAAGCCAATTCTAGATTTAACTTTGGATTGGAGATGTTTGATGTGAGTCTGGAAGGAGAGTTTACAGTCTAACCAGACACCTAGGTATTTGTAGTTGTCCACATATTCTAAGTCAAGAGCCGTCCAGAGTAGTGATGTTGGACAGGCGGGCAGGTGCAGGCAGCGATCGGTTGAAGAGCATGCATTTAGTTTTATCCTTATTTAAGAGCAATTGGAGGCCACGGAAGGAGAGTTGTATGGCATTGAAGCTCGCCTGGAGGGTTGTTAACACAGTGTCCAAAGAAGGGCCAGAAGTATACAGAATGGTGTCGTCTGCGTAGAGGTGGATCAGAGACTCACCAGCAGCAAGAGCGACATCATTGATGTATACAGAGAAGAGAGTCGGTCCAATAATTGAACCCTGTGGCACCCCCATAGAGACTGCCAGAGGCCCAGACAACAGACCCTCCGATTTGACACACTGAACTCTATCAGAGAAGTAGTTGGTGAACCAGGCGAGGCAATCATTTGAGAAAACAAGGCTGATGAGTCTGTCGATAAGAATGTGGTGATTGACAGAGTCGAAAGCCTTGGCCAGGTCGATGAATACAGCTGCACAGTATTGTCTTTTATCGATGGCGGTTGCTTGTGTTTCTTGGCCCAAGCAAGTCTCTTCTTATTGTTGTCCTTTAGTAGTGGTTTCTATGTAGCAGTTTGACCATGAAGGCCTGATTCACGCAGTCTCCTCTGAACAGTTGATGTTGAGATGTGTTTGTTACTTGAACTCTGAACCATTTATTTGGGCTGCAATTTCTGAGGCTGGTAACTGTAATGAACTTATCCTCTGCAGCAGAGGTAACTCTGGGAACTCCTTTCCTGTGTTGGTCCTCATGAGAGCCAGTTTCGTCATAGCGCTTGATGGTTTTTGCGACTGCACTTGAAGAAACTTTCAAAGTTCTTGACATTTTCCGGATTGACTGACCTTCATGTCTTAAAGTAATGATGGACTGTTGTTTCTTTTAGATTATTTGAGCTGTTCTTGCCATAATATGGACTTGGTCTTTTACCAAATAGGGCTATCTTCTGTATACAACACCTACCTTGTCACACACAACTGATTGGCTCAAACGCATTAAGAAGGAAATCAATTCCACAAATTAACTTTTAACAAATGCATTCCAGGTGACTACCTCGTGAAGCTGGCTGAAAGAATGCCATGACAGCAAAGCTGTCATCAAGGCAAAGGGTGGCTACTTTGAAGAATCTCAAATATAAAATATATTTTGATTTAACACTTTTGGTTGCTACATGATTCCATGTGTTATTTCATAGTTTTGATGTCTTCACTATTATTCTACAATGTAGAAAATAGTAAAAATAAAGAAAAACCCTTGAATGAGTATGTGTGTCCAAACTTTTGACTGGTACTCTATATTTGGAGGTTGGAATAATACTGTGAAAATGATGATAATGCCCTTTAAGTGTAAGATCTGTTTTGAAAAGTCCCCTCCCAGACAGTCCTTGCAACATTCTTGCTTGACTGACAAGGGAAATCCATTAACTAACAGTACAGGTAGATAGCAATAAAAACGATACTACAGAGATACAAAATAAGTTAGAGGAAAAACTAAAATAACCTGAGGAACTTATTCAAGAACGATCTAATGTAATCTATTACAAAAATAAAGCAAACTGGATGGAATATGGAGAAAAATGCACAAAATTCTTCCTGAATCTCCGATACAGGAACGCTAACAAAAAGAATTTGCAGAAACTCGTTACTGAAGACGGAGTCATCTATGATTCTCCGAATTATATTTTAAAAGAGGAAGCTAATTATTTTAGGCAGATGTTCTCTTTTCCGTCTCATCCTCTCCCACTGAATGAAGATTATGCTAAGGAATTCTTTCCAAATAATATAAAAAATGGAAAATTAACAAATTTACAGAAAGATCAGTGCGAAGGCCAAATTCAGAGGAAGAACTTTTTGAGGCTATTAAATCCTTTCAGTCTGGAAACCCCCCCGGGCTTGATGGCATACCGGTAGAGGTATATCAAGTATTTTTTGATATACTAAAAGCTTCATTGTTAGATTGTTTTAACTACTCCGTTAAAGAAATGGTAGTCTGTCAGGTACTCAGCAGGAAGGTCTGATTTCTCTATTATTAAAACAAGACCCAGATGGCAAATGTAAAGACCCAGTCTATCTAAAACACTGGAGCCCCCTTACACTTCAATGTTGTGATGCAAAAATACGAGTGAAATGCATAGCACTCAGAATTAAAAGGGTTTTACCAAGTATTGTTCATCCTGATCAGACAGGTTTTTTTACATGGACGATACATTGGAGATAATATACGACAACTACTAGAAATAATAGAACATCATGAAACATATAAGAAGCCAGGAATGGTATTTATAGAGGATTTTGAAAAGGCATTTGATAAAGTAAGACTGTATTTTATTTATAAATGCCTGGATTTGTTCAATTTCGGCAATTCTCATAAAATGGGTAAACATAATGTCTAGCAACCCTAGGTGTAAAATAGTAAATAATGGCTACTTCTCAGAGAGTTTTGAATTGTCAAGAGGAGTTAAACAAGGGTGTCCGCTGTCACCATATCTATTCGTTATGGCCATCGAAATGCATGCTATTAAAATCAGATCCAATAACAACATTAGAGGATTAGAAATCCAAGGCTTAAAAATAGGTGTCCATGTATGCCGATGACTCAAGTTTTATATTAAGTCCGCAAGCTAGATCCCTGCAATGTCTCATTGAAGATCTAGATAACTTTTCTGTACTCTTTGGACTAAAACCTAATTATCATAAGTGTACAATATTACATATTGGATCTTTAAAAAATACAACTTTTACAATACCCTGCAGTTTACCTATCAAATAGGCTGATGGTGAAGTACACATACTCGGTATTCATATCACAAAATATATAAATAAGCTCTCCACAATGAATTTCAATAGAAAACTTGTAAAAATAGACAAGATACTACAACCATGGAGAGGTAAAAACCTGTCTATTTATGGAAAAATTGCCCTGATTAACTCCTTAGTCATGTCTCAGTTTACTCACTTACTTATGGCGCTGCCTACTCCTGATGATTCATTTTTCAAATCATATAAGCAAAAAATATTTTGCTTTATCTGGGACGCTAAACCAGACAAAATAAAGTGCCAATCTATATAATGAATATGAATTGGGTGGGTTGAGATTATTAAATTTAAAAGCACTAAACCTCTCTCTAAAAGCTTCACTCATTCAAAAGTTTTATTTGAACCCTAAATGGTTCTCAAGTAGATTACTAAGAAAAGCTCATCCATTGTTTAAAAATTTCCTTTTTGCCTTTGTGCAGATTGCCATGTCTCATTTTTGATTAATTGAAAATGATACTTTTTTCAAAGTATCTCTCTTTTTCAAACAAGCATTGCAGAGATGGCTACAATTTCAATTTCATCCCCCTGAAAAGATAGAACAACTATTACAACAAATATTATGGCTGAACTCAAATGTGCTGGTTGATAAAATACCTGTATTTATGGGAAAGAAAAGGGTATTTTGTTCTTAAATTATATTGTAAATTGGAATGGTAGAGTTATGTCCTTCATGGAGTTGTACAGGAAGTTCTGCTCAATCCAAGAGTACAACCAATTGGTTACAGCATTACCCCAAAAATGGAGGAGGCAGGTGGCAGCGGGAGGAGGTAGGGAACTGGTCTGTCTGCCCAATATAAAGGATCAAAACTGGCGGAGGAATAAAAATAGCATAAATAGGAAAGTATACCAGTTTCATTTGAGGACCAGGATGTTGACAACTGTGCCATACAGATTGTAAAATAGTTGGGAAGAGATTTTTGATGTACCGATTCCATGGTACAGGGTGTATGAGTTGATATATAAAACAAAGCAAGATTCAAGACTTCGTGCTTTTCAGCTAAAATTATTATATAGAATTCTTGCCACCAACAAAATGTTGAATTTTTGGGGCATAAAGTCATCGAAGCTCTGCAAATTTTGTTGTGAGGATACAAAATCAATAGACCGTTTATTTTGGTACTGCCCTCAGGTAGCCTGTTTCTGGTCTCAGGTTCAGGAATGGCTGAAAATGCATAGCATTGATCTAAAATACTTATTTTCCACCATAATTTGCAAATAAATTCATAAAAAATCCTACAATGTGATTTTCTGGATTTTTTCCCCTCGTTTTGTCTGTCATAGTTGAAGTGTACCTATGATGAAAATTACAGGCCTCTCTCATCTTTTTAAGTGGGAGAACTTGCACAATTGGTGGCTGACTAAATACTTTTTTGCCCCACTGTACATGTAATAGTGCCAGACATGCACACAAACATATACAGTTGTTTGTGTATATATATATATTTTCTTCTTGGGGGGGACTGTTGGAGGGGTCTCGAATGGTTGAGGGACAGCTATTGGGGAACTGTGGGGGGATTTTGGAGGGTTTTTTGGCCTGGTGGTAGATTTGTCAACATGCCCTTGACCAGAGCATTGACCCTGGATGCATCTGTGTGTCGCTCTGAATGGGAATATGTTGGATGACTGGTATGATGTAGTTGTTGAGCGGCTTCACTGCAAGTATATTGTATGTTTCGAATATTCAATAAATACATAAAAAAAAAAAAATATATATATAATAAATACATTCTTGCTTGAGAAATTGCTCTTCGCAAAGCTATTTTTGTTTATTTTTTAACATTTTAATTAAAAACAATGACAGTAAGGTACTTAATTGTTACCCAGAAATTATTTGATATTGATATAAAAACGGCTGCATTGGACCTTTAAAGTACGTGTAAATTCAATAAAGTAATGCGTCACATTTTCTAAATTGATATTTTCCACTTTTGTCCACCAGGTGGTGCTGTTTAAGTGGCTCTAGAGTTCTAGAATCCCCTAGCGTTTGAGCGCTTGGTGAAGTTTCCCCTAGGATCAGTGTCGGCTCCCCCAATCCTAACCTTAACCATTGGTGGGGGAAATCAACGTCATCTGCGCCCGGGGAGCAGTTGTTGTTCAGGGTTAACTGCCTTGCTCAAGGGCACAAAGGTCGATTTTTCTATCTTGCCAGCTCAGGGATTTAAAGGATATCTCATGCTTGGATAGTTTCATCTGAACCACAGGCTTAATCCTATTATCTAAATAAAATGTTTGGTTTATTTGGAGACGTGAATCCAGCATAACATCTGTTAACTTGTCGACAAGTTAACAGCCTATTTACTGTATTGCAAAAGTGATATTGAATTGTGTTTGGTTGTCAACAAATTCCAGTTTGTCTACAAATTAATAATTTATATGTTGGATTCACATCTCCATCCCAACCAAGAATCAAAGCCAAAGAATAGGATCAACCCTAACTTCACTCAAAGTGCATTTAAAGTTTGCTTTGATTTGGTCCTATTCTTCATCCCAGCACCCCGGTGTTAGTCTTATTTAATCTTGTAAAGGTTTAGGGTTACAACTCCGCTAGATTAACGAGGTGGTGGCAGCTAGTTTAAACCATAAACCCATAAAAGTTATGTCCCATTTCAGTTGTACAACTGACTAGGTGTCCCCCTTTTCTTTCCCAAAATACATTATTTATATAATTTCATTATGTTCAGTCTGTTGTACTTTCGAATCAAAATAGAAGTGCACAGGCTCAGCAGTATTGCCTCTGTAAGAACAGCTGATCAAATCTCAAATGGAAACGTTTTTTTATACTATAACTCGTTTTTTATATGGAGAAGTTGGTATCTTTGTTTTAGAATCTGTATCCGCCTCTGTCTCATCCTGACCTATTTAACCTTAATTCCTGAACCTAGATTAACCCTACTCCTGGAGCTAAAATTACTTTCAGATTCTCTGTTGAGTTAGCTTTTTAGTCCAGCAGTAGGCTCTTAATTAGGGTCCGGGAAACGGTCCCTATGGTGACTAGTGACCAATACGAACGGGATACACTCTTTTCACGCCACTTTTCCCGAACCCTTTTCCTAACCTTGACCTAAGTTTCCTAACCTGCTACGTTAATTATCCTAACCATCAGTGTAAGTTCTCCTAACCTGCTACATTAATTATCCTAACCATCAGTGTAAGTTCTCCTAACCTGCTACATTAATTATCCTAACCATCAGTGTAAGTTCTCCTAACCTGCTACATTAATTATCCAAACCTACAGTGTAAGTTCTCCTAACCTGCTACATTAATTATCCTAACCATCAGTGTAAGTTCTCCTAACCTGCTACATTAATTATCCTAACCATCAGTGTAAGTTCTCCTAACCTGCTACGAACAAGTCATTTCAGTATCGAGGTGGCGTGAAAAGAGGGTTTCCCAATACGAACAGTGAAACTTCCTGACACTTTTCCCTGTCTGTTCTCTGCCCTTATAGAACCAGGGCAACTGCTTTGACACAAAATGGCAGACGTGGATGCAGTTGCTGCTGTGTGACATTATGTTACCCATTAGTCAGCCAGCCACCCAGCCCCCTCTACTTAGACACGGAATGGCTGACGTGGGTGTAGTTGCCGCCTGTGACATTAGCAGGCCCCTCCTTCCTTGGCACGCCCTTTGACCTTTCTCCAGAGGGGTATATATAACTGCTGGTAGAAGGGGGAGGCCCCTGGCAGCCAAAATGAAGCCTCTACAGGTCTCTGTGTCCTGCTTGCTCTCCCTGCTTGTCCTGGTCGCTGCAGGTAAGATTATATACATTAAGATTAGAAGAAGAAAACTAATTAGTCCGTCAAGTTTTTATTACTGTAGATGGGCATGTTCCTTTGCTCAGAAAGAGGGCGAGGGGGACATATGAATGTCAGATTCTTAGCATGAATGAAAATAGCAATGGCTGCAGTGCAGACCATATACGAGGGTTTGTGATAAAAGTGTATGAAAGGCTGATCATGAGAACATGGTCATGGAGATGTAGCGATACAACTTTGTCCTGACACGGTGTCATAGAGACCGCAGTTCGGAAACTATTCAGACCCCTTGACTTTCACCCCATTTTGTTACGTTACAGCCTAATTCTAAAATGGAATACAGTAAAAAAAATTCAATCCTCAGCAATCTACAAACAATACCCCATAACGACAAAGCGATAACAGGTAACATTTTTTTTGTGTGAATGTATTACAAATAAAAAACAGCGAAACCTTATTTACATAAGTGTTCAGAACATTTGATTTGATACTCGAAATTGAGCTCAGGTGCATCCTGTTTCTATTGATCATCCTTGAGATGTTTCTACAACTTGATTGGAGTCCACCTGTGGTAAATTCAATTGATTGGACATGATTTGGAAAGGTACACACCTGTCTATATAAGGTCCCACCGTTGACAGTGCATGTCAGAGCAAAAACCAAGCCATGAGGTTAACGGAATTGTCCGTAGAACTCAGAGACAGGATTGTGTCGAGGCACAGATCTGGGGAAAAGTACTTCTTCAATGGAAGAAGTTTGGAACCACCAAGACTCTTCCTAGAGCTGGCCGCCCAGCCAAACTGTGCAATCGGGGGAGAAGGGTCTTGGTCAGGGAGGTGACCAAGAACCCAATGGTCACTCTGACAGAGAGCTCCAGAGTTCCTCTGTGGAGATGGGAGAACCTTCCAGAAGGACAACCATCTTTGCAGCACTCCACCAATCAGGCCTTTATGGTGGAGTTGCCAGACGGAAGCCACTCCTCTGTAAAAGGCACATGACAGCCCGCTTGGAGTTTGCCAAAGGGCACGTAAAGACTCTCAGACTATGAGAAACAAGATTCTCTGGTCTGATGAAACCAAGATTGAACTCTTTGGCTTGAATGCCAAGAGTCACGTCTGGAGGAAACCTGGCACCATCCCTATGGAGGTGGGGGCAGCATCATGCTGTGGGGATGTTTGTCGTTGGCAGGGACCTGGAGACTAGTCAGGATCGAGGCAAAGATGAATTGCGCAAAGTACAAAGAGATCCTTGATGAAAACCTGCTCCAGAGCACTCAGGACCTCAGACTGGGGTGAAGGTTCACCTTCCAACAGGACAACGACCCTAAGCACACAGCCAAGACAATGCAGGAGTGGCTTCGGGACAAGTCTCTGAATGTCCTTGAGTGACCCAGCCAGAGCCCGGACTTGAACCCGATCGAACATCTCTGGAGAGATCTGAAAATGGCTGTGCAGCGATGCTCTCCATCCAACTTGACAGAACTTGAGGGGATCTGCAGAGGAGAATGGGAGAAACTCCCCAAATACAGGTGTGCCAAGCTTGTAGCGTCATACCTGTCAAAGGTGCTTCAACAAAGTACTGAGTAAAAGGTCTGAATACTAATGTAAATGTGATATTTCCGGTATTTATTTTAACTAATTAGCAAAATGTCTAAAAACCTGTTTTTGCTTTGTCATTATGGGGTATTGTGTGTAGATTGATGAGAAACAAATATATTTCATCTATTATAGAACAAGGCTGTAACCTAACAAAATTTGGGAAAAGTCAAGGGGTCTGAACATTTTCCGAAGGCACTGTATGTAATGTATGCATTAGGGGTGGAGGAAGAGCGAGGAAGAGACAGAGGATGACATTTCTGTCAGTGTGCGCTGAACGAATGAATGACTGAATGAATGATAAGTGAGTAGTTGAATGCTGCTTGTGCATATAATGCTGATATATAATACAGTATGTGTCCAGTACTTCTGTCACACACATCTCCTGGTAATGACTGGAGCAGAATCAGTGGAATGGTATCAAATACATCAAACACATGGATTCCAGGTGTTCGATGCCATTCCGTTATGAGCCGTCCTCCCCTCAGCAGCCTCCTGTGCCACACCTATGCTAGTACATCAGAAGGGTGTGTTGGCTGTGGGTGTAAATGTCAGTCTTGCTGAGCAGTGACACCAGTGTGGGGGGGGGTTACCCTTGCCTGTCCTTGCTGTCATTTAATCCCTGTACCTTCCAGGCCTCTGTAGTTAGTCAGGTGGCTGGAGCCTCAGTGAGTGTGCTGCTGTAACCATACAAACACCACAGAGACTTATAGGCACACCCACTGCCAGTGTGGGTCTGTTTGCACCCTTACTACATACACAGTACGCAGGCACACACACACACACACACACACACACACACACACACACACACACACACACACACACACACACACACACACACACACACACACACACACACACACACACACACACACACACACACACACACACACACACACACAAGGTCTACAATTAGGGTTACGTGGGATTTCCCAAAGACTATGTACAATGTAGTCCATGCATTTGATAATCTAAATGCAAAAGCCATTTCTCTGTAGTTCTGCAAACCTATTTGTGTCTACATAGCTAGATAAACTGCAGCTGTAGCTAGACAGTAGTCCACGTGTAGGGAAAGCCCCCAGTGCTATAACAGGACACACACACGCTGGTACAAAGTGGATGCTATAGGACAGACTGTAGCAGTGTTCAGTAGCAGCCTGTCTGTTGGACAGTACATGCTGATAATGGCTGTCCCTATATGGATGCCGCGATGGAAATCCATAATGATAGTGACAGAGCTACAGCCCCCTAGAACAGGTTTTCCCAAACTCAGTCCAGGGGCCCACCTTGGGTGCAAGTTTTTTTTTTTTACCCTAGCACTGCACAGCTGATTCCATTAATCAAAGCTTGATGATGAGTTGGTGATTTGAATCAGCTGTGTAGTGCTAGGGGGAAACCACAACGTGCACCCAGGGGGGGCCCCAGGACCCAGTTTGGGAAACCCTGTCTGTTGCTGTGCCTATGTGCAATAAGGCTGTCGTCAAGGCCGGTGACAATCAGTGACAATCGTCAGGGAAGGACAACGTCACTCCTGCGGAATAGAGCAGTGGAATAATCCCTCCCTGCCTTCCATTCTATCTGACTCATTGTAGATCTATTCATATCCCTGATTGAGACCAGTAGGACCCAGGCACCTGTCCCACTCTATCCCCACTTTGATGTATTCTGCCTGGGTACTCACACTGCCAGGGCAGGGCCTTGGGTCTGGTGACCCACCAGGACCAGGTTCACTGTCCGGTGTTACATAACTGTGTAATAACAGCATTTCAATGCAACAGCCTATTTGTGTTGTATTTGTTTGATTGCTAGAACAATCTTAACAAGTCCCCCCCCTCTCTCTGTCTGTCTGTCTGTCTGTCTGTCTGTCTGTCTGTCTGTCTGTCTCTCTGTCTGTCTGTCTGTCTGTCTGTCTGTCTGTCTGTCTGTCTGTCTGTCTGTCTGTCTGTCTGTCTGTCTGTCTGTCTGTCTGTCTGTCTGTCTGTCTGTCTGTCTGTCTGTCTGTCTGTCTGTCTGTCTGTCTGTCTCTCTCTCTCTCTCTCTCTCTCTCTCTCTCTCTCTCTCTCTCTCTCTCTCTCTGCTGTTGAACTTTTATAGTGATCTTTATCTAAGCTTAGGGAAAAACCCCAGCGATCATTCCCATATGGAGTCTCTTCATTCTCCCGCAGCCCCGTCCCTCTTTCCATCCCTCTTTCCATCCCTCCATCTCCCTAACCATGTTAACGCTAATTCAATAAGCTACTTGGCTGCTACTAACTACCAAATACGATCCTGTGGAATGCCTGTATCAACAAACACATTTTTATTTTTCTGAAAACGGGATCAACATTTCGATATAAGTCAACATCTTTGTATTTCCTACAACTTACTCATTGTGTTTGAAATTTGTTCGGTTTAAGTAAAGACTGTCTCGACTATTGGTAATGGTAATGACTGGCTCAACTATTGGTAATGGTAATGACTGTCTCGACTATTGGTAATGGTAATGACTGTCTCGACTATTGGTAATGGTAATGACTGTCTCAACTATTGGTAATGGTAATGACTGTCTCGACTATTGGTAAAGGTAATGACTGTCTCGACTATTGGTAATGACTGTCTCGACTAATGGTAATGACTGTCTCGACTATTGGTATTGGTAATGACTGTCTCAACTATTGGTAATGGTAGTGACTGTCTCGACTATTGGTAATGGTAATGACTGTCTCGACTATTGGTAATGATAACGGCTGTCTCGACTATTGGTAATGGTAATGACTGTCTCGACTATTGGTAATGGTAATGACTGTCTCGACTATTGGTAATGACTGTCTCGACTATTGGTAATGGTAATGACTGTCTCAACCATTGGTAATGGTAATGACTGTCTCAACGATCGGTAATGGTAATGACTGTCTCGACTATCGATAATGGTAATGACTGTCTCGACTATTGGTAATGACTGTCTCGACTATTGGTAATGGTAATGACTGTCTCGACTATTGGTAATGACTGTCTCGACTATTGGTAATGGTAATGACTGTCTCAACTATTGGTAATGGTAATGACTGTCTCAACTATTGGTAATGGTAATGACTGTCTCGACTATTGGTAATGGTAATGACTGTCTCGACTATTGGTAATGGTAATGACTGTCTCGACTATTGCTGTTGCTTAGCTCCATTTCTTACCACAGAATCTTCATTAAATGATTATAGTGGCCTTAAAAGGGCAAAGTAGTTAAAAAAAACATATTAAGTCAACATAAACAAACAAACTGTCACTTGTTAATGAGTGACCCTGAGTGACCCTGTTACCATGCTGGTAACCTGACAACGTTACACCATTAAAATTCTTGCCGTCTGTACACACGTTCATGTAACTGTGCAACGACTGACGACGCTGTCGCACTATGTCTATGGATCCCATCCAACCCACGAGGGCGGCAGTGAGCACTTCATTTGGCTCCTCTGTATTTCCAGTCACATTGCCTTCCAAGTTCCTGCCTCTCACACACACACACACACACACACACACACACACACACACACACACACACACACACACACACACACACACACACACACACAAACACCCTTTACCCATCCACCCACACATGCTCTCTCCCTCTTTCTTGTTCTCTCTCTCTCTCTCTCTCTCACACACTTTCTCGTTCTTTCTCTCGTTCTCTCTCTCATTCTCTCGCTCTCTTTCTCGTTTTCTCTTTCTCTCATTCTCTCTCTCGTTCTCTCTCGCTCTCTCTCTCTCTCTCTCACACACACACGCACCCCATCTTGTTGGTTTTATTTAATTAGGGACACCCAGGGTACACTTAAGTCGGTGGGAGACTGTTTATGACCGGGGGTCAGCGAGCCAAAGGCTACATTGAATGCCAGGGGTGAGAGAGAAACACCTCTCGGGTTCTTTTTATAACCCATTATCACCCCCTATCTGTGGCAGACTGGTGCTGCAGGACAAATATGCTGTAGGAGTGGGCCTAAATACATAAATAAATGTGTAACTTAGCAGATGCTTTTTAATGTTACTTGCGCTACACTCTTGCCGAATAGGACACTGCTTACCGATCGGAGAGATCAGTGATGCCCTCTCCTTGTCCGGGGAGATCTGTGATCAGAGCCCTGGAAATCCATGTGCTTTCAGGCTTTGCCAGAGTAGGACGGAGCATCCTATTCCCTATTTAGTGCACTACTTTTGACCAGAGCACATATGTAGGGAATAGGGTGCCATTTGGTACACAGACGGTGGCTTTTTACATCCCCGTTTTTGAAGTAATGCTATCTGACTGACGCTGAGGATGTGGTGCTGGTGGTTTGTAACGAATACCTAGCCTCTGTCACAGGCCACGTGAGCAAAGCCTGGACATCCGCGGTTAACACATGCCGCGAATAGTTACACGAGTAGAAGGACTGAAAAAACACAACTTCAGAATACGGACTGTATCCTCTGTCCGCTTTCAGCAGCTAGATGAGTTCAGCTCAACTGTAATGGAGGGGTCATTTCTTCAGCTAAAAGGTCTATAAGACTCTATATCAGTCAGGTTACAAAACCATGCCTGGGACCTGAAGACTCTTGTTAGCTCCCCTAGCTAATGCCTAGGCTTTAGCTCACAGGGATAATACAGACTTGTGGCCTTTAGAAGACCCAGCCTTGAAGTTAAAAAACTCCAAAATATCTTTATTTACAGTTGCCATGGCAAAACATACAGAGGCACCCTCCTTCCATGTTACACAAACTCCCTAAACAGTTAAGTGGGGATGCCATGGACCTAAAGGACCACAAAGGAACATACATCGTCACACATGTCCCCAACTGGCTAAATACCAACCTGTGAGGTCTTAGCAGGCCTGTTAGGACGGTCTGTAGTGGGATGTGTAGTGGGGTACAGCATGGTGGTGTACGGCCTCTGTGTGTACGTCTGCAGGTTCATGTTTCAAGGCAGCAGCATGGATCAGGTTGTATCCATGGCATGGACAGCTGCAGTGTGATTCTCACCTTCAATGGCTGACGAGTTGGCTGAGATGAGCTGCATTGCTCACGGCTAGCGCCAACAGGCTAATTGCTAGCAAATGGCTAACATGGCACATGCAGTCTCATTTCCCATTGCTATCGTCAAGCGGCTAATTGCTAAGCTAAAGGCTAACGTAGTTGTATGGTGATGATGACTCAGGTGTTTAGGTGTGATTCTCAGCTGTGCTGTGATTCTCTATTCTTCTGAGAAGAGGTGGCACATCTTGTTGACCAATGCTAGCAGCTACCGACTAATCGCTAAGCTATAGGCTAACCTATGGTGGCATAGGGGTTTGTGACTGTGTATGCTAACGTATACACGTACCAACGCACATGATTGATTTGATCTATCCTCAACTTGCAGACAGGAATAATGACGCTAGCGTCTTCTACCGGCCCAATGTCAATGTTAAATGTGGATGTGAAAAATGCGCCACAAGCCCTTTGACCTAAGATCCTCAGACTCAAGATAAGTTGCATCTGACTCAACACGCACATTGATCAAATGGGTCACAGGGCGGAAAGCTTAGCACCCGTGTGACCGTCCATGACCGTCCATGGTACACAAATGGGACTCTCTGTGTTCTCTATGGGCTTCCTATTCCGGCTCTGATTCACAAGTAAACAATTTACTGCTCATGATCGGTCGGTCATCACCTCCTCTGTGTGTGTGTGTGTGTGTGTGTGTGTGTGTGTGTGTGTGTGTGTGTGTGTGTGTGTGTGTGTGTGTGTGTGTGTGTGTGTGTGTGTGTGTGTGTGTGTGTGTGTGTGTGTGTGTGTGTGTGTGTGTGAATGAGCGTGTGAATGAGCTATTCCCATTCATCACCTCCTCTGGTCATTGTCAGCATTATAACCCACCAATAGTACATTCCTAGTGAGTACACACTGTCATGTGTATGTGCAATAACTCGGGTCCCCTAGTTATTCTGTGTCAGAGGATACTTACTATCCATGGCTACATGTACATTACTGTCGCTAGCTCAGATTTCACCATCTACAAACATGCAGTCTAAACTACTCCAGGTTATGCTATGTAAACAGGGGTACAATAGGGAGAGAAGGATTAGGAACGGAGTTCCCATCATTTTGACACGTAATAATATGACTTCCTGACACAGGGTTTGTTGCCGGAGTCTGACTCTCCAGAGTTGTCTTTACCTAGGTCTGCTCCGCTCAAATAGTCTAAGCAGGTCTAAGCATCTCCATTCAAGGAGCTGAAATCTGAGTGTAGCAATCTGAGAGGGTGTTGAGTATTCAATCTGCTCTTGGCTTTACACACAGTCACACACCAAGTCTGTTCTGGACACACAGCCACACACCAAGTCTGTTCTGGACACACAGCCACACACCAAGTCTGTTCTGGACACACAGCCACACAGCAAGTCTGTTCTGGACACAGTCACACACCAAGTCTCTTCTGGACAGACAGCCACACACCAAGTCTGTTCTGGACACACAGTCACACACCAAGTCTGTTCTGGACAGACAGCCACACACCAAGTCTGTTCTGGACACACAGCCACACACCAAGTCTGTTCTGGACACACAGTCACACACCAAGTCTGTTCTGGGACAGTCACACACCAAGTCTGTTCTGGACACACAGCCACACACCAAGTCTGTTCTGGACACACAGCCACACACCAAGTCTGTTCTGGACACACAGTCACACACCAAGTCTGTTCTGGACACAGTCACACACCAAGTCTGTTCTGGACAGACAGGTGTTGATGCAGGAAAATAAATAGCGGCTGTGAAAGTGTCCAGTGTGATGAATAAGGTCTATTTTGGATAAAGAGAGCAATTGGGTTTATCCGTAATGTCTGTATGTCTGTACATGTAAGTTGATCCAGTAAGATGTTTGGAGCCAATGCGTCTGTGCTTTACAAGAAGATTAAAGGAGTAATCCACTACAAAGCTATTTTTGGGTATTTTCTTCATTATTCCACTGTTGATGAAGTTCAGCAATCAAGTTTTCAAAATATTGGACATTCAAAAAGCAAATTGTAACTTGCCACATCATCATGATGATTATAAATCCTTTAATTCGGTTTCTTGTGTGTCAAATCAATACAGGAGTGTTAGAGGTCTCCAATTTTATTAATTGAACTGTAACTTCTAGAAAGTTATAGAAATCAAATCATGATCAATAACAAAGGCTGTTGTCTTTTCTTTTTTTCCCCTTTATTAAAAAAAAATGTTATTTATAGATTTTCAGATATAACAACAAAAACAATACAACCCCTCCCTCCCTCCCTCCCTCCCTCCCTCCCTCCCTCCCTCCCTCCCTCCCTCCCTCCCTCCCTCCCTCCCTCCCTCCCTCCCTCCCTCCCTCCACACCACCCTACACACCCTCCACTTCCTCCCTCCCTCTACTCAATCCACCCCTCCCTCCACACCCTCCCTCCCTTCCTCCACTCCCTCCCTCCAAACCACCCACCCACCAAGGCATCTATAAAAGTAAGTTAAATGGGAAAGAAAAACAGAAACAAACAGTAATAGAAACAAAAACAATGGAAAAAAAAGTTATATAAAAAGTCTTATCAGCACAAATGGCCACTAGAACAGATATGACTGCTTACCAAACTATGCAAGTTACACTAAGTAAAAGACAGGCTCTCCAGGTATTGTCTTAATGGGGACCAGGTTAAGTCAAACTTTTGTCAGGCCCCATGGACAGTGTACCTAACCTTCTCCAGAGGCAGAGATGACCACCTCCTTACCCCGCTGCATAAAGGAGGGCGACTTTGCAGACTTCCAGTGAAGAGAACAGGGCGGCGAGCCAGCAGCCAGGCAAATGCTATTGCATTCGCCTGATGCGTGGTAGCATTCTGGTCTAGGGGAAGTACCCCAAAAATGTCAGTGACCGTGTTGAGGCTAACAGTTGTATTACAAATATGTGAGAATGCCTCAAAAATGTTGTCCCAGAGGCCACTCAAATATTGCATGACCAAAACATGTGTCCCACAGTCACTGGACTCTGGTGGCATGTCAAACACTTGGGGTCAACATTTGGGTATATTTTTGCCAATCTGTCATTTGAGTATTGGAGTCGGTGCAAAACTTTTAACTGAATAATCCCATTCCTTATGCAAAATGATGATGTGTGGATAAACTCAATACTTTATATCATCTGGTATTACTACTATTTTATTTTAGTCAGTTAAGAACACATTCTTATTTTCAATGACGGCCTAGTGGGTTAACTGCCTTGTTCAGGGGCAGAATGACAGATTTGTACCTTGTCAGCCCAGGAATTCGATCTTGCAACCTTTCGGTTACTGGTCCAACGCTCTAACCACTAGGCTACCTGCCGCCCCCTATGTCTTGCTCGCTGTTGTCTTTTCTAACATGGCCGTTCAGTGATTACCAGACCTAAACCCTTCACTCTCTTTATACTGACATCTTTATCATTAACAGACTCACCTCTCTCTCTCTGTCTCTCTGCAGACCTAGTGGTGGAGGCCTCCAGCCCCGATGAGCTGCATCTCCACGTGCCGCTCTCCTGTGACCTCTCCTGTGACTCCACAGATGACCATGGAGGCCAAAGCTCCTCCAACGACACCCCGGCCCCAGGCTCCGTGTGTCAGTCCTGTAACCCCCCACGAAGTCTTGCTACACCGGCCGAAGAGGAGCCCCTAGCCTCCACAGAGGAGGTCCCCATGGAGAAGTTGGCGAGCGAGGAGGAGGAGGCTGCATCTGAGGAGGTGGTAGCTGAGGAAGAATCTTTGGAGTCTGCAGAGACTTCAGAGGAGGTCCAAGCATCAGAGGAGAGAGTGGAGGAAGCTGCCTCGTCTGAGGAGGAAGAACTGGAGGAAGCTGCCTCGTCTGAGGAGGAAGAACTGGAGGAAGCTGCCTTGTCTGAAGAAGAAGTAGTGGAGGAAGCTCCCTCGTCTGAAGAAGAGGTTGTAGAGGAGGTTGAGGCAGAACATGAAGCTGAGGAAGAAGAGGTTGTAGAGGAAGAGGAAGCAGTTGAGGAAGCTGTGGCCATGGAGGAGGAAGTGGAGGTAGTTGAAGAGGAAGTAGAGGAAACAATAGAAGAACCTGCAGTAGAGGAACCTGTTCTTGAGGAGGTAACGATTGAGGAGGTTGCCGAGGAGGAGGCAGTAGAGGAGGCAGTAGAGGAAGAAGTAGTATTAGTGTCTGAACCTGTGGTGGAACCCAAGCTGGTTGAATCTGAGCCAGAACCTGTGGTGGAACCTGAAGTGGTTGAACCCGAGCCAGAGATGGTGGTCGAGGAGGTGGCTCCAGAACCAGAGCCTGTTGTAGAGGAAGCTGCTCCGGAACCTACTCCGGAACCTGCGGAAGCCGCTCCTGAACCTGTAGAAGCAGGTGAGGTGGTTGTGGAGGCAGTGAAGGAGGAGGAGCTGGTGGAGGAGGTGGCAGCTGTTTTGGAGGAGGTACATGTTTTTGAGGAGGAAGCGGTGGTGGAAGAGGAGGCACCTGTTGTTGTTGTTAAGGAGGATGCGACTGTTGTTGAGGAGGCGCCTGTTGAGGATGTGACAGTGGAGGATGCACCAGCAAAGGCAGAAGCACCAGCAAAAGGTATTGAGTACTGCGTTATCAGAATTGATCATTTGAACGAGATAAACGTTATTGTCCAAACAATTTGGAAACAAACATGTTTGTTTATATCAATGTGTCGATATTTATTCTTTCTATACTAAATGTGATTGCTCATGCTAAAAGTACCTCTGGCGAGCACTTTTAAGTTACATACTATAGAGATGGGGTTACAGGATCCTGTTATATCTCCCCCCTTTCTTCTTCACAGTGCTTTGAATACACTTCAGTCGGCTCTTAGGAGCCAACTGTCAACTTTACAGTGTCAACTCAAGTGTATTCAAAGCCATGATGAGCGAGTGCTACTGTAATCAGGAGACTGCCATTTGGTGCCGTAGTGTTGACACCAGCTATAAAAGACATAGGATTTGGTCTGGCTCTTACATTATCTCTAAACCTCCATTCTCTCTCTAACCACTTTCCCTCCCTCCTTTTTCCCTCCCTCCACCATTCCCCTCTCCCTGGCCCGTGCCATGCCCCAGAACCTGATATGTGTGGCTAAAGGTGGCATCAGGAATAACCCCTAGCTGGGCCCGAAATAAACAGGACAGACATAGAGGGAGGAAGGGAAGAGATAGATAGATGGGCAGATGGACACTGATATAACAACATGGACGGATGGCTACAGAGCCACACAACAGATACTGTGGTCAGTCAGTGTTCTGTTGTTATGGCAGGAAGTCAATTGGTGTCATGTTCAGGGGAGCTCAAAGGTGAAATGTTCAGATAGAAATGTAATGAATAGAGCTGACAGGATCCCCCTATTCTACATGACAGACAAGCATGTATGCACCCTGTACTGCGTATTACAAGCATACACTGAGTATACAAAACATTAAGAACACCTGCTCTTTCCATGACATAACTGACCAGGTGAAAGCTATGATCCCTCATTTATGTCACTTTTTAAATCCACTTAAATCAGTGTAGATGAAGAGGAGGAGACAGGTTAAAGGGGGACTTTTAAGCCTTGAGACAATTGAGACATGGATTGTGTATGTGTGCCACTCAGATGGTTTATGGGTACGACAAAAGATTCAAGTGCCTTTGAACGGGGTTTGGTAGTAGGTGTCAGGCGCACCGGTTTGAGTGAAGAACTGCAACGCTTCTGGGTTTTTCACACTCAATAGTTTCCTGTGTGTATCAAGAATGGTCCACCACCCGAAGGACATCCAGCCAACGTGACAAAACCGTGGGAAGCATTGGTGCCAACATGGGCCAGCATCCCTGTGGAATGCTTTCGACACCTTGTAGAGTCCATGCTCGATGAGGGCAAAAGGGGGGTGGGGTGTGCAACTTAATATTAGGAATTTGTTCCTAATGTTTTGTATACTCAGTGTACATCATCATGATAATGCAGGGGAAATTTAACTTTCTGACTCATGGATATGGATATGTCAAGTTTGGATTCGACCTTGGTCTGATGACCCCATAGTTGAGTTGACTGACAGGCTTTTCCTCCAATCAGCAGTGGTTGAGGAGGCAACAAAGCTCAGAGACTGCTCCCACATCAATGAGATGCTCCGATTGGTTTCTGCCGAATCCTCGCCTGAGTTCGCAGGTAAGGAGCAAACAAGAGTTACAAGTAAGGTCCTGAGTTTTTCTCAATTCATCATTCCTCGATTCCTTCCATTTTGATCTCACCACCTCCTCACTCGTATTGGAGGAGAAGGTCCAAGGGGAGGGACCTTGGACCTTCTTCTCCATTGTGTATTGAGAAGCAGGCGAAGAGAGGACGCAAGGAATCTAGAAAAGATTAATTGTGAAAAATATCCAGATTTTTTGGGGGACCACATGGGCTGACCAGGAAAAACTCTGGTCATGTGGTCATGTCTTTATATGTGAACAGGAGGGATTGAGAAATCTACTGGGCTTTTCTGCTAAAATTACTGTGGAAATTGTTTCAAGGTGTGGACTGGATGGTAGTGTGTGTGTGTGAGTGTGTGTGTGCGTGGGTGGGTGTGTGTGTGTGCGTGGCTGTGTGTGTGCGTGTGTGTGCCTTCCATTATATTACCATGACTACCATGACCATGAGTCAGGTTAGTTCATTCATGGTGCCTTCCATTACAATACAATGACTTCCATGACCATGCAAAATGTATCGTCTCCTCTCTTCTCTCCCACCCTTTAAAAAAAATATTTTTCAACATCTGCTCTCTTCATCTGCTACTTCTGCCTCTCTCCACCTCTCTCTATCATCCTCTCTTCATCCCTCTCTTCTCTTTTATCTCCCTCTGTCCTCTTCTCCTCTCTCCCCCTCAATCCTCTCATCCATCTCTCTTCTCTTTCTCTCTCCTCTACTCCTCTCGCCCCCTCTTTCTTTCCTCATCCCACTCTCCTCTCCAGCTGCTATAAAGAAGCTGCAGCACATCTACCACTCAGCCATCAAGCCCATGGAGACGGCCTACAAGTACAACGAGCTCAGAGCTCACGAGGTCACAGGTAGCCTGTCCAACCACTTAGCATTAGCCTTGAGCCATTACCTATTAGCATTCTGTTTCAATCTGTTTTATACTGATCTGTTGTCTTAGCGTATTAGCCTTTAGCCTGGTTAGCATTGTTCAGATTTGTTTATTAGTATTAGCATATTAGCCTTTAGCAATTAGCTATTAGCCTGTTCATTACCAACCTGTTACACAAAGAACAACAAAATGCTACATTTCCCCAGAAAAAACAGACAGGCATAAGTCTAGTTACCAACAGTCCTTGTAGACATTGTCATTAGCAATGGGGTTTCCCCAGGCAAATGGGCAATACTATACACAGTTGTGTGCCAGCTTAGTTTAAATTATCTGGTGCCTTCGCCTGAAGAAACTGGAAAATCAATGAAACATAAATAAACTAATTAACTGCATATACACCTGCCAGTAATCGAGTGCACCCAGGAGCTCTCCAGAAAGTGACTTTGTATGCCTCAGCATATATATACAGCTTTGTGTGGGCGACCAGGCCTCACTTAACCCAGGCTTGTTAGAGCTTGAGGGCTCCATCCATAGTACCATGATGTATGCAATGAACGCCCCCTTGTGGGACAAAGTGTACCATTGACAAAGTCTACAGAAGTGACCCCCCCTTCTCTCTCTCTCGCTTTCTCTCTCGCTTTCTCTCTCACTTTCTCTCTCTCTCTCTCTCTCTCTCTCTCTCTCTCTCTCTCTCTCCTCCCTCTAGATGGAGAGATCACCTCCAAGCCCATGGTACTGTTTCTGGGACCCTGGTCTGTAGGCAAATCATCCATGATCAACTACCTGCTGGGCGTGCACGGTACCCCACAACAACTTTACACAGGTAAGAGCACCTGTCGCATAGCTTGGGCCTGGAGTTTCACCAGACCAACTCCTGACCAATTCTCTACTCTGACAATCAGTCAATCAATCAAATGTATTTCTAAAGCCCTCATGGCACCCCTTACCAGTCTACACCGCAAGGTTTCCACTTTATCATTTACTCTAGTCAACATCTTGTCTATCTACAGCTGATCTGTCATCTATTGCACCCTTCACAATAGACTTCTCTCAGGAATACAAACATGCCTCAATGCAACCGCTTCCTTTTCTTAGTTAACTATTTGAATAGCTGCTCATACTAATCTCTCTCTTACACATTCTATCCACCCTCTCTTCCTCCTTATCTCCCCCCTCTTCCTCTCTCCCTCCCACCTATCCCCCTCTTCCTCCCTCCCTCTCTCCCAGGTGCTGAGCCCACTACATCTGAGTACACAGTGGTGATGCACGGTGACAAGTTCCGCTCGGTGGAGGGCATCGTGATGGCAGCTGACAGCTCCAGGTCCTTCTCCCCTCTGGAGAAGTTTGGCCAGGGGTTCCTGGAGAGGCTGGTGGGGATTGAGATGCCCCATAAACTGCTGGAGAGAGTCACCCTGGTGGACACGCCTGGGATTATTGAGAACCGCAAGCAGCAGGAGAGAGGTGGGAGAACACACACACTAACCTCTCATATACAGCCATGTGTATTAGATCATATACACTCTTTAGATATTTGTTACATGCTGTGAAGTGACAATCACAAGCAGCAGGAGAGAGGTGGGAGAACAGACAGAGATTCATTAACAGTCACACTCATGCACACAGAATGGTAACACACTGCATGCAACACACACACCTACAAATTCACAAAAATGGAATGATGAAAAGACTTAACTCACTGTATACTACCACACCTTTGAGTCAAACAGCCTCTGATTGGTCGCTCTCCTTCCCCCCTCCAGGCTACCCCTATAGCGAGGTGTGTCAGTGGTTCATTGACCGTGCTGACCTCATCTTCCTGATGTTTGACCCCACCAAGTTGGATGTGGGCGGGGAGCTGGCGACGTTGTTCAAACAGATGAAGGTAAAGAAGTGTAAAGCATAGAAATAGAATTACTAGAACGAAAGTGTTGGGTGGACCGGCAGCCATATTGAGTGTACCAATAGGAGTAAAGCAGAAGGCAAAAGCAGTAAGTTCAGCATTCAATTTTTGCTTTATCAACAGTCAACTCAACTGAAATTACAAAAGAGTACATTCCTTTCTCATTCTAGTAATTATATGTCTATGGTGCAAAGCAAAGTGCCTTAGATTGCCCAATATACAGTCAGTTTTGGCCTAGCACTTTAATAACACTTTAATAACCTTTTCTAAACTCTGTTTTCTTCAATCATTCATTGATCCATCCATTAATTCATTCATTCTAGGGCCGAGAGTCCCAGATCCGCATCATCCTGAACAAGGCAGACAGCCTGTCCTCCCAGGACCTGATGCGTGTCTACGGCGCCCTGTTTTGGTCCATGGCTCCTCTCATCAACGCCACAGAGCCTCCCCGGGTCTACGTCAGCTCCTTCTGGCCCACAGAGTACGCAGCCGACACCAGCCGAGAGCTCTTCATACGGGAGGAGATCTCACTGCTCGAAGACCTCAACCAGGTGAAGCTCAACCACCTACAGACATTACAGAATATCCACAAACAAACACATTACACGCACACACCAGCCCATGGCTTTTCATACGGGAGGAGACCTTGCTGCTCGAGAAGCTACCATCTCCTGCCGTTGTGCACTTGAGCAAAGCACCTCAAATCTGTGACAATGGCGAACGTGCATAAAGATATCAGAATTCAGATGTGACATCATTGTTTAGCACTATCCACTCTGTTCTGAAACTACGGCGCGTTTATGGTTCGGGTTATTCAAAGTCCCGGCGTCTTGAAGCTAAAATTGGAATCATGTATACTGTGCTAATGACCATGCAAACAAAAGAGTCACGGAGAGCGATGTACAATTCGGCGAATTTAGCAAAACGAGGAATTTGTGATAAGTCCATCTTTATTCACCTCTGCTGTTGACAATAATCTCCTTGTTCTTCTATCTTCAGGTAATTGAGAACCAGCTGGAGAACAAGATAGCCTTCATCCGCCAGCACGCCATCCGGGTCAGGATCCACGCCCTGCTGGTAGATCGCTACCTCCATACATACCACGAGAAGCTGGGCTGGTTCAGCGACCCCGATGAGGTGTTCAGGGACATCGTCTCAGACCCTGACAAGTTCTACATCTTCAAGTCCATCCTGGCCAAGACCAATGTAAGTGAGAGAGTGTGTGTAGGGAGTGGGTGTAGGTGTCATGGAGTGTGTGTGTGTAATGTGTGTATGGAATATGTATATAACGTGTGTTTAAGGTGTGCAAAGTGTGTGTATAATGTGTATGTAATGTGTACAATGTGTATATAATGTGTGTATTAAATGTGTGTGAGTAATGTGCATATAACATGTCTATAATGTATGTGTGTTTATAATGTGTGTATAACTAACATGTATATAACGTGTGTATAACATGTATAGAACTTGTGTGTTCTCCATTTCTACAGGTGAGCAAGTTTGACCTGCCAGACAAAGAGGCCTACCAGGACTTCTTTGGCATCAACCCTCCATCAGGCTTTAAGCAGCTGTCCTCCCTCTGTTCCTGGTCGTCAGGCTGTCTGATTGACAAGATAGAGAAAGCTATCACTGTGGAGCTCCCTGCCCTACTGATTAGCCTGGGAAAGAAAGACAGTCCACCCCCAGCCAAGGCCGCCCCAGCCCCTCCACCCCCACTTCCTGAGGCAAAACCCAAGAACCGCTGGCGAAAGGATTGAGGAGGAGAGATGAAGAGAGGGATGAATGGAGAGAAGAGGACGGGGAGCAAAGGAAGGAAGAAAAAAAAGGAGGGAGGCCGAAGCCAGAGGCTGTACTGGGGTGACTCCACTTCTGAGTTTGTCTGGACTGGACATGGGGAAGAGAGGAGAGAGGGATGGGGTGGAGCATGGGTGGAGGATAGGAAATATGTACAGCTGGGGAAAAGGGGGATTGAAGCCACATGAAGCAAATGGGAACCTTGCAGGCCCATTAGAAATAATCCAACTGGAGAAAAAAATACGGAAACAAGTTTTGAAAATATTTAAATCAGAGACTCTTATCTTCCTAAGTGTTATTATTTAACTCCGAACGAAAACAGGGAAATATAAACAAGTTTGTTTTATTTCTGTTTGTTTGCTAGTTTGTTTATTTTATTTATTCAAGTTTTTCTCTTCTTCTTCATCCGTAGACAAGGAGGAAAAATACCAGCGATCAGTTACAGCATAATATTCTATTCTATTGTCTTTATTGTCATTTCAAAAGGGTCTGGATTTCTGTGCTCTTTACCAGCAGTCAGTTACAGCATTCTTCTATTGTATTGTATTGTATTGTCTTTATTGTCATTTCTAAACTACAGCTTATCTTCGTTGTCAGTGCAGTATGTCATTGCTGTGTAAGAACACATTTGTACATTGATGCCAGTTAAATGGGCTGTAGCCTTCTCTTCCTGTTGTTATAGCTTTGCCTCAATATGCTGCATGTCAAAGTGTCATTAAAGTTGTATTTTATCCTTGTAGCTTCAGATCCCATTGACGACCGAGATTCTTGTGTCAATTCTTTAGAGAGAAAAGGGAGGGAGAAAGAAAGACAAAAAAATAGACCCAATTTATGTTTGATCCAATAAGGGTAGGGCCTACATTCTGGAGGGAACGTCCTGTCCCCAGCAATAATGTAAAATTGATATGCTTCTTACTTTATGAAGGAGTGTTAGCCAGGCCAAACACACAGTGGTTTTAAACCATCTTACCACACACACACACACACACCCATCACTGCAAGGTTCCACATCTGTCTGAGACACAGAAACCAGATGTACATAATATTAGGTATTTAATCCTTATGTTTGGTTCAACCTACACCATTACAATAAAAGTCATCTAAATCATAAATAAATACATAAAAAGTCACCTAGATCATCAATAGGATTTTAACTTTACAAATAGTTTTTCTCCAGTAGCTGAGAATGTTTCATATGAGTTGATGGACCAACTGTTCAAAATTGGGAGCCAAATGTTTGATTACTGTACCAAAGTCGTAAATCAATGGAATTATGACATTTATGACATTTTTTGCAAATGTTTTGCCAAACTTCAGATCACTATCCCTCGGCCTCTGGACATCACAAGGAAATCATACCTAGATACTTTATGATTGTCATGGATAGATCTTTATTGCACAGAATACCACTTGTCTCTAGCACAAAGGTCAAGGTCAAAGATCAAATGTACTTCAAATTGACTTAAGATCAGTGTTGCTCCGCCTCAGCTTGTTTCTAGGACAACCTGTTAAAAAGTTATATAGACCAGAACATCATGTATGTCACTATTATCACATTTTTGTTGTTGTTGTTACGTTTTTTACACGTTTGAGACACAACGTTAGGAAAGTAGATGAAGGGTCATGATGGAAAAATTACGTAAAATAGTATTTTAGTGATTTCTAACTCAAATTGAACCGGGACATAAGGGAAGGGTTAAAAGCAAAATCAAATGGGGTGTAATTTCGGCCATAGTCATTTATTTCATTAAAACACTGCAGTGGCACCAGAATTCCACTAGGTGGTGCCTGAACTCAATGGCAGTCAATGGAAATGATTACCAGGGTTTATGGCACCCTATTCCCCATGGAAAAGCCCTGGCCTGGTCAAACCTAGTGCACTATATACGGAATAGATTGCCATTTGGGACGTATAACAGGTAAAGATGGATAGTGAAGTGAAGTGCTGAGAGGACATTTGGTCACATAAAATGAGTTGTGTAGAAACTAATACGTCTCCAATACCTCACCTTATTCTGTCAGTCAGCGTGAAAACAAAACGACAGAAATCTATCACCATGGCTACTCTAACCACTCTGTTTGAACAGTTAAAAAATAAAGGTGATATAAAAAATATATTGATAGGCCTACTTGCGACAAACTATCACTAACTGTTGTGAGAAGCTTGAGAACTCAAAATAAGTTTACCTCTATCCCCAATAAATTGAGTTACCAAAGATCTGTTTTTAGTAAATAAGAATCAATTTAGTCTAATACGAAATCAATTTGGGTCCATCAGTCCAATTTGTGTCAATTTGAGTCCATCTTGTCCAAAAATAAGTCCATCTGAGTACAGACCAAGACTCTCCCTCAGTCATTGAGCAACCAAGCTTGTGTGTGTTGGCCATTTGTGTGGGTGTGTGTTTTTGTAATACCTATATAAGGATTATAGATTAGGGCGTGACCCCCACTGAATAAATCAACCCTTACAAAAAGTCCTACAGGAATCCTGCAGGAAATCTGTTACAGGCGTGTGTGTGTGTGTGTGTGTGTGTGTGTGTGTGTGTGTGTGTGTGTGTGTGTGTGTGTGTGTGTGTGTGTGTGTGTGTGTGTGTGTGTGTGTGTGTGTGTGTGTGTGTGTTTAACTATACTTGTGGGGAGCAGAAGTCCCCACAAGAATAGGAAACAAACAAAAATTTGACCAACTGGGGACATGATCGTGGACTACAGGAAAAGGCGGGCTGAACAGGCCCCCATTAACATCAACGGGGCTGTAGTGGAGCGGGTCGAGAGTTTCAAGTTCCTTGGTGTCCACAACACCAACGATCTATCATGTCCAAACACACCAAGACAGTCGTGAAGAGGGCACAACAAAACCTTTTCCCCCTGTAGAGACTGAAAAGATTTGGCATGGGTCCCCATATTCTCAAAAAGTTATACAGCTGCACCACCGAGAGCATCTTGACCGGTTGCATCACCGCCTGGTATGGCAAATGCTCGGCATCTGACCGTAAGGCGCTACAGAGTGTAGTGCGGATGGTCCAGTACATCACTGGGGCCAAGCTTCCTGCAATCCAGGACCTATATAATAGGTGTCAGAGGAAAGCCCATAAAATTGTCAGAGACTCCAGTCACCCAAGTCATAGACTGTTCTCTCTGCTACCGCACGACAAGTGGTACCGGAGCGCCAAGTCTAGGACCAAAAGGCTCCTTAACAGCTTCTATCCCCAAGCCTTAGTCTGCTGAACAATTAATCAAATGGCCACCGGACTATTACATTGACCCCCCCCCCCCCCCCCGCCATCCATTTGTTTTGTAGATGCTACTTGCTGTTTATTATCTATGCATAGTCACTTCACCCCTACCTACATGTACAAATGACCTCTAACATGTACCTCTGCTCACTGACTCGGTACCGGTACCCCCTGTATATAGCCTCGTTATTGTTATGTTATTGTGTTACTTTTTATTATTTTTTACTTTAGTTTATTTGGTAAATATTTTCTTAACTCTTCTTGCATTGTTGGTTAAGGGCATGTAAGTATGCATTTCACGGTAAGGTCTACACTTGTTTTATTCGGCGCATGTGACAAATAAAGTTTGATTTGATTTTGTTGGTCCCCACAAGGTCAAATGCTATTTCTAGGGGGTTTAGGGTTGAGGTTAGAATTAGTGTTAGAGTTAGAAATAGGTTTAGGGTTAGGAGGTAGGATTAGTTTTAGGGTTAGGAGCTAAGGTTAGGTTTAGGATTAAGGTTAGGTTTTTGGGGTTAAGGTTAGGGAATGGATTAGGGGTTAAGGAAAAAAGGATTTTGAATGGGACTGAATTGTATGTCCCCAAAAGGTTAGCTGCGCAAGACTGTGTGTGTGTGTATGTATGTGTATGTGTGTGTGTGTGTGTATGTGTGTGTGCGTGCGTGCGTGTATGTGTGTGTGTGTGTGCGTGTGTATGTGTGTGTGCGTGTGTGTGTGCGTGCATGTGTGTGCGTGCGTGTGTGTATGTGTGTGTGTGTGCGTGCGTGCGTGCGCGTTTGGCAACTTTCATCTAGCGGAAGAGGCTAGCCATTTTTATTGGACTCAAAGAGTAGGTATTATTCTTCCTTCAAAGTAGACGTGTCACACAAAGATCTGTCTGTGGATATAGAAACTAGATCAGTGTTCTCTTCAGGGCAATTATAGGTGTGCATACCTTATCTACTAGATTAGGGTAGGCCTTTTTTATGCACCTTCAATGAATGATATCACTGACTGTTGGAATTATGGGCACAACCCTGTTAGCGTGGGCATAGGTCTATGTGTAACAGCTGTGTAATAATGAACATGCATGTAATGTAAAAACACTGAAATCTATTGGTATGTGTACACCTAACGTGTTGGTCTGTTTGTGTCATGTGGTGTGTGATGTCATTTGGAAAGAAAACGGCCTATGCGTAAAATGCGTAAAATAGGCCTTATACTTTGGCCTTCTAGTCTACCTATTTAAATGTTTTACAATCTGAAATAGTTATACTCTCACTCTCATTCAATACGTGCTCGTCCATAGCCACACAATACATTTCTGCGTGCGCGCTCCCATCATCAGCCACCATACCCCCCTCTGCTGTATTTTCAGACTGGAGCTGCTGAAGCTCGATGCTCATACCACCGAGTCGCTCCGCGTTGGACACCCACCCTTCTCCACCTCACCGCCGCCTCAGCTGGCGGAGAATTTCCGTCTGGGTACAGGAAGATGGTGGGAGTGACGGGAGCTGCGTTGTCTTCCCCTGGATAAATCGGGAAAACACATAAAAACGTGTTTTTATTAGCCTACTTAGGCTACCCGGACCCGGGCAATAGGGAGGTAACCTTAACCGTCACCGAACCTTTCGAACGGAAGAGGACGCGAACGCAACAAGGAGTGGACTCTCTCTCGGGCTATGCTTCTTCTGGGCACATGCATGCAGACAGCCTAATCTCGAGCTATCCAGACTTGAGGAATTTATGGAACAGACAGACAGCACATTTCGCGAACTATGTCTTATTCGTTGGTAATTGAATAAAGGGAAGCAGGATCAAGGATATATTGTTTCTTCCTCATGGGAATTCGGTATTCCTTAGGGGAAAGCAAAGAGGAGGAAATTCACAGAATCTCTCCATGCACTCAATAGTTCTTCTCTACTCCACGCGTTTACAGTCCTGGCTACTTCTGTAGCCTATGACGAAGGAACCACGGCCTGGGGAAAAAAAGTTTCTACGCGTTGGATACAGAAGGGAGCACAGTAGTGACGTTTCTGGAGACGTTTTTGCTTCAATTTTAAACTGCAGTTTTTGTTTTTAAAAGCCTGTCCTGTTCATTGGATAGGCCTATTCTATGGAAAATGTAAATATTCGATAGGAATATTTAGTAGACATAATTTGACAGTTTTGTATTTCAGTCTATATATTTAATAGACTATTCATACAAGGGTGGGTGTTTCTCATAGCTTTCTGTTTTGCCAACTATTACCAACAAGTTTGTTCAAGACTCCAGCCTACTAAAAGGAGTTAGCTTATATCAGCTCAGCTGTCATATTTTGGGCACTTATTTCTCGATTTAAAATCGCTTCTCAAGGTCTCATAATTACTGTATCTGTACAGTCCCTGTCGTCTTGGAAGTGGGGATATTACCGATGTAGAGATCCGTAGAGGGAGGTCAGGAAAGGACGGGGCTGGAGCTTGGGAATAGGCCCGGCTGTGGAAGAACTACAGACTGGGTATGGGGGACAACAGCTAGACCGCTAAACGGACGCTGCCTACCTGGCTGCTGGTTTTGGGTGGTCGTGAACCAACCGACCCACCCACCTACCCGACAGCCAAAGCCTAACTCTGCAGCTTGGCTAGCATAACACGAAAGTATTCACCCACACTAGGGCTTTGAAATAGTCCGAAAGGGAAAGGAGGATATGCTATACGAGTTTATGCTATGAATGTTAGCCTATTATTTTCAACCGTTGACTCATGTAACTAAAACGGAAAGAGGATAACGCTTGTTTTTTTTCCAAGGGAAAGGAACTTTAAAGTGACATGTTTTGGAGCGCGTGCTCCGATAAGATAAGAAGGGACCGAAGCTGTAACTTTGTCGCAATTTTCTAGCCATGTGTAGCTTGTTATTGGAATGAGTGGGACAACAATCTACTGTGTATAGCCTACAACTCCTAAACAAGACACACACAATATGGGTCGTTTTGGACTTGGATACATTATATAAATAATGTTCTCTTTTCGGATTGTATGTGTATTAAAATGTAATAATAACATGCGGACATTATTTTGATCATCAGTGAAGAAGACACGTGAGGACTTCTTGAGAGCGAGGCTGAGTAGGAGCCAAGCTCGAGCTGTCACTGGCGGCTGTCAAAACACTGCGCGTGGTGTGGAATAAAAAGTGAATATTTGAACAGCTGAACCCAGATTGTCTGTTCCACCCGATAAAAATCGTTATATGATTAAAAAAAACGGAATATCGGGGAAGGATGTTTAAAGAAGGGGAGAGGAAAGAGGAAAGGACTTACAATCATTTCAACTGCCAGATGAGAGCGGGCAGAGCAACACACGAGTACAAAGTGGACAGCGAGGGCTTCCAAAGGCAAGGGACGAATTAATGGAATGTGAGTGCTGACGTAATACAGAGGTCGGGATAATGAGCTACTCAAGAGCCTGGAACGGTCCTTTTATATGAGTGAGTAGGCCTAGTTGGCTACATTCGTGCGTAGCCTAGTAGAAATACGTATTTTCTGTATACACGATATATCAAGTCGTGATTACAACCATCACCTTTTGCTCTCTCTCTCCTGTCTAGTCTTACTCTTCCAGATGTTTCACTTAGTACTGTTACCTCATTGCCCGCGCACCGTCCGCCATCATTGATCAGATATTAGTATTTCCCCCTTCACGTCACTCCTCCAGCCATCATAATGGCCTTGCAGCCGCTGCAACACCGGCAGCAGCAGCTTCTCCCACATGCCACGGAGGTTAGCTGCGCCTCAAGCAGTGACGGCGCTGTGACTGTGCGGATTATCGACAACACTAAGCACACACAACACGCGCCGTCGCCACAGCATCGACAATATCATGACTCTCCCCCAACCCCAACGACAAGGGACAGCAATACCAGAGGAGGAGGGAGTGGAGTAGGTGGGGCTACCACTACCGCCAAAGGAGATCCCTCCAAACCCTGCACCAAATACAGCATCTCCTCCAGCTGTAGTTCAGGGGAGTCGGGAGTTCGGAGGGCTGTTATGAATAAGTTACACAGCCAGCAGAAGACTCTGCCCCAGTTGTTTGAGAGGTCTGCTGCTCAGTGGTGGGACCCCAAGTTTGATTCGCCGATACTCGAAGAGGCGTGCCGTGAGAGGTGCTTCCCACAGACTCAACGCCGCTTCCGCTATGTTCTGTCATACATGGCCTCCGCCTCGCTCCTTTGGGGCGTGTATTTCGGGGTCAACCACGACCGCTGTGACCCGGCGACCTTCCTCGCCCCGACCGCCTCCTTCCTCCTTTTCCTCCTCCTCCTCTTCCTCTTTACCTTGACAAGGACCTATACTCACCTGTACAACCAGGCCTCGCTGCTCCTCATTGTGGCCACATTCGCCATCACTCTGGCTCCTCAGATCCAGACAGGAGGCTTCGTCTACCTGGAGAGAACCAGGGATGGCAACCTGACATTCCCTCGCACCCCAGGCGGAGTGGGCCCTACTCGGGCTCCCTGCATCTCCCCAGTTGGCACCTTCTCTCTGTGTATGGAGGTCCTGCTACTACTCTACAGTGTTCTCCATGTGAGGCTATATGCTTCAGTTTTACTGGGGCTCCTGTATTCGGTCCTATTTGAAGCCTTAGGGTGGCTGCCCCTGCTCCAGGGGAGAGATGGCAGTGGAGGAAATTATGGGGGGAATGGGTGGGGCGAGGCTGGGGTTGGAGGTGCAGAAGGGTCCCTAGGTTCTGGATCTAGTCCTGGAGGTCTTGGTTCTTCTAGTTCGGAATGGGACACCCTCCGCTGGCTGGGCCCGGCTAAGGCCCTCCTCCACCTGTGTGCCCACGCCATCGGCATCCACCTCTTCATCATGTCCGAGGTGCGATCCCGCTCCACCTTCCTCAAGGTGGGCCAGGCCATCATGCACGGCAAGGACCTGGAGGTAATTATTACTTATATGTTAGAGACGGATAAAATCAAAACATTGACACATTTAATCATCAAGAGCCAGATGATTTAATTTCATCATCATGCTCATCAAACAATCAAATAACATCAAATAGATCACAAATGGTTACATTCTTGATGTTCTCGAAACCAGTTGTTACCTGTCTTTGTGAATACGTTACAGGTGGAGAAGGAAACCAGTTGTTACCTGTCTTTGTGAATAAGTTACAGGTGGAGAAGGAAACCAGTTGTTACCTGTCTTTGTGAATAAGTTACAGGTGGAGAAGGAAACCAGTTGTTACCTGTCTTTGTGAATAAGTTACAGGTGGAGAAGGAAACCAGTTGTTACCTGTCTTTGTGAATACGTTACAGGTGGAGAAGGAAACCAGTTGTTACCTGTCTTTGTGAATAAGTTACAGGTGGAGAAGGAAACCAGTTGTTCACTGTCTTTGTGAATATGTTACAGGTGGAGAAAGCATTGAAGGAACGCATGATCCACTCTGTCATGCCGAGGAGGGTCGCCGATGAACTGATGAAGCAGGGGGACGAGGAGATGGAGGGGAACGCAGGGAAGAGATACTCTGCCGGGGCTTGTTCGGCGTCGGCTGTGTCCACGGTCGGAGGTCCTGGGGGGGCTTCGTCGATCGCGGCGAGCCCCAAGAACCATCCCCATCATCATAGTCATCATAAGAGGAAGAAGACTTCGATCCCCAGAGGCCAGGTAAGAGGAGCAGTGGTTGATTTTAAAAACACCATTGGTGTAAAAACTCACCCGTTTAGCTTGGCCTTTTAGTCATTGTTTGTTTGTATGCTATTTTATTCCTCCTTTATTGCTTCATGTGTGGTCTGCTTTTATTTATTTTATTATCCAAATCAATCAGATGTATTTTATGAAGCCTTTTTTACATCAGCAGTTGTCACGAAGTGCTTTACGGTAACCGGCCTAGACCCAGAAGAACAAGCAAAGCTTGCAAAGCTTATTGATTTACTGCAAAGTGTGTTACAATTTTAAAAACACTTTAAATAAAGTTTGATTTAATTTGATCATCAGATCATCTTCAGGCCATTCAACATGAAGCGGATGGAGCCTGTTTCTATCCTCTTTGCGGATATCGTCGGCTTCACCAAAATGTCTGCCAACAAGTCCGCCCACGCCTTGGTGGGGCTCCTCAATGACCTCTTCGGCCGTTTCGACCGGCTGTGTGAGCTGACGCGCTGTGAGAAGATCAGTACACTGGGAGACTGTTACTACTGCGTGGCGGGATGTCCCGAGCCACGCCCTGACCACGCTTACTGCTGTGTCGAGATGGGACTAGGTATGATCCAATGGGATAAAGATGGGTAGATAGCATTCTGTTAATTGCTCCTGCAACTTTATTGTGCAATGTCTGTCATTTTATTTTTGTACTTTATTTATAGGTTTTCAGATATGAGAACAGAAAAACAGTACAACCCCAACCCCTCATTCATTCCATCCTCATCTCCTCATTCCAAATCAGTATCATAATTATAGTTGAATCTTATCAGCACAATATTTGGCCACTAGAACAGACATGACTGCTTACCAAAATATGCAAGTTACACAAAGTAAAAGATAGGCTCTCCAGTCGTTAATGGGAACCAGGTAAAGCCAAACTTTTGTCAGGCCCCATGGACAGTGTACCTAACCTCCTCCAAAGGCAGAGATGACCACCTCCTTAACCTGCTGCATAAAGGAGGGCGACTTTGCAGACTTCCAGTGAAGAGAACAGGGCGGCGAGCTAGCAGCGAGGCAAATGCTATTGCATTCGCCTGATGCATGGTAGCATTCTGGTCTAGGGGAAGTACCCCAAAAATGGAAGTGAACGGGTTGGGGCTAACAGTTGTATTACACATATGGGAGAATGCTTAACAAATGTGGTCCCAGAAGCCACTCAAATATTGGCATGACCAAATCATGTCTCCCATAGTCGCTGGACTCTGGTGGCATCTCAAACATTTGGGTTCAACATATGGATATATATTTGCCAATCTACCATTTGAGTAACGGAGACAGTGCAAAACTTTTAACTGAATGAGCCCATACCTTATGCAAAATGATGAGGTGTGGATACGCTCAATACTGTTTTGCCATATATCACTGGGTAGCTCGCCACCCATGTCCTGCTCCCATGCAGATTTTGTATTTGCCAAGGAAGGAGGATTTATGTTCTGTATTATGTCGTATAATCTGGAGATTGTGCCCTTCAGATACGGGTTAAGATCTAAGCACCTCTCGAATGGAAGCTTAGTAGGCTCGAGTGGAAATTAAGGGAAATGTTTTTTGGCAAGGCTGAGAGTTTGCAGATATCTTTAAAAGTGGGTATTGGGATTATGGTCAACCCTCAGAGTATCAAATGAGACAAAGGTGTTATCAACAAATAGGTCACAAAAAAACACCAGACCATTCCTATGCCAGAACTGGAATGCCGTGTCAATCTGTGACGCTGGGAAGAGATGTTAAAGGAGAGAAGCAGCTTGCTTGTTTAAGGCTTAAGTGATTTCAAAATTGGGACCTAGACTGTAACTCCAGGATGGCCCAAGTTGGACCATCCTTTTTTACAAATGTAGAAACCCAACAAACACATTTAGATATATTTGCTGACCAGTAGTAGTGTAACAGAATGGGGAATGCCCAGCCCACCTGCAGCCTTAGGTCTCTCTAGATATACCTTTCTCATTTGTGGATTTGACTTATTCCAAAATCATTTGAAATGTAGCTGTCCAGTTGTTTGAATATCGACTTTGGCCAAAAAATGGGAATCATTTGTAATAAGTACAAAAACATAGATAGTACAGTCATCTTAAGAGAATGAATGCGACCTGCTAGTGAAATGGGAAGAGACGACCACCTTATGAAATCCTGCTTAGTGCGCTCCAGGAGTGTTTTGAAGTTATGTTTAAACAGAGCCTTAAATGAGCGTGAGACCTTCATCCCCAAATAAGTAAAGACCATACCCAATACCTTCTGCTAACTGATTAATGGGGAGGAGCACACTCTTTGTTAGGTTTAACTCATAACTAGAGAATGTCCCAAAACCTTGTAGCATGTCCAAGAGATAGGGTATAGACTCTACAGTGATGCCTAATATAATTAAGGTTATTCTAGGTTCTCACTTCGAATAAGAACATTCAGGAATATAGCAAGTTATTACACATTTACAGACAACACGTGTGTAGTAGACTGTATGCTCACTGAATATACACATACATCACATTGAACAGCAGGAAATATTGCAGACTGTGGCTTTCATCCCAGTGGGTGATGATATAATACCTCAAGCACATCACGGCCATATTCATGATGCGTCTCAGAGCAGGACTGCTGATCCACCATCGGGTATAGACGCCACAGGGTTAGAGATGTACAAAAGAAGATAGTCTGCATATAAGGACACCTTGTGAGTTATGTCGCCCCTTAATCCCCTCCTCTCCGCATAGGGCGATAGCAAGAGGCTCAACAGCCATATCAAATAGAAAAGGGGATAAACAGCAACCCTGCCTGGCCTCCCTGTGGAGAGGGAAGTAGCTGGAGGTAACATTGTTGGTGCGAACAGAAGCCACTGGGGACGAGTACAAAATATAAATCCAGGAAAGGAATGA
The DNA here is from genome assembly GCF_045679555.1 of Salvelinus alpinus. Lineage (NCBI taxonomy): Eukaryota > Metazoa > Chordata > Actinopteri > Salmoniformes > Salmonidae > Salvelinus > Salvelinus alpinus. Next base: position 81,582,975 of record NC_092087.1, on the reverse strand, counting down.
CGGGCCAAACCCAAATCTCTCTAGTACTGTAAATAGATATCCCCACTCAACCCGGTCGAAAGCCTTCTCATCATCAAGAGAGCTGACAACCTCTGGCTGTTGAGTTGAGTGGGCAGAATAAAGAACATTAAATAGCCGGCGTATATTATAGAAAGATTGTCTACCTGAGATAAATACGGTTTAGTCAGAGTTAATTATATTAGGCATCACTGTCTCTAAACAGCGCAAGAGGACCTTAGTGAGAATGTTATAATCACAGCACAAAAGGCTTAAAGGGTGGTATGAGCCACAGTCTATGGGATTCTTGTCCTTTTTAAGCAAAACCAAAATAGTTGCCTGGGTAAGTGTCTGGGGCAGTTTCTGACTAGAAAGGATTTCATTGTACATTGAGCTGAGGATAGGGGATAGTTTAGAGGAGAATGCTTTATAAAATTCAATAGGGAAGCCATCATGCCCTGGAGCTTTACCGCTCTGCATGGACTGGATTGCCAGAGTAGCTTCATCATCACTTATTAAGGCATCCATGTTAGTTTGCTCATCTGAATTGAGACATGTGATGTCCAGATTGTCTAGAAATGCATGCATACGATATGTGTCAGGAAGAGCCTCTGACGAGTAAAGAGCAGAGTAGAATTGCTTAAATTGATTGTTGATTTCTTTGGGATTGGTAGAAGTTAAATCAGCTGCAACACAGATTTCAGGTCGAAGCTGGTGAGATTACAACTTGCCAGCTTTCTCTCCGTGTTCATAAAATGTCTGCCTCGACTTAAACAGAAGCGGCTCCGTTTGTTTCGTGGAAAGATTGTCAAACTCCGATTGGTGTAGCAGTCTCTCTTTGTAGAGTTCAAGAGTTGGAGAAGAGGCATATCTGTTGTCCACATCTAGAATGAGTTGAGATAGTTCCGATAAGCATTTAGTGCGCTGTTTATTGTCATACGCTGTGAATGAACTAATCCGGCCCCTTAGATATGCTTCTAATGACTCCCACTCAGTGGAATGAGACACGTGTCTTTGTCATGTTTGTGCAAAGTTTCGATCTGAAGGTCTTTTGAAACTGGTCTTGACCTTCTGGTCAAAATGTTTTCCAATAAAACTATGGGAGCAATCAGCAGTGTGTGGGTGGGTACAGTATCTTTCGCCAGTTGACTTTTTGTACACTGCACCTGTTACTAATTACTCGATGTGTGCTCACTACTTTCTGTCTGACCTGTGTGTGTTTGTTTGTGTTTCAGGGGTGATTGGGATCAAAGCAGTTTCAGTGTACTACCAGGAAAACGGTTCAACAAAGTCTTCTTCTGCTTCTTCTTCTACTCTGAAACTAGGCATGATCGTGGCCATTGAGCAGTTCTGCCAGGAGACGTGTGAGACGGTGGACATGAGGGTGGGGGTCCACACCGGCACGGTCCTCTGTGGGATCCTGGGGATGAAGCGGTTCAAGTTCGACGTGTGGTCCAACGACGTCAACCTGGCCAACCTCATGGAACAACTGGGCGTCGCCGGGAAGGTACACCTATCAGATGCCACCGCCGGGTTTCTGGATGATCGCTACCAGCAGGAGGACGGGCGGGTGTTGGAGAGGGCGACGCAGGGCCTGATGGAGAAACTGAAGGGTAAGTTTTTATTTGATTTTGTTCTGTGTCCCCCTTTTCAGTACACACACACTGACGTCAGGCAGGATGCAGAAACACCGGCCGTCGCCATCTGCGCCTATTCAACATGATTGAGATATTTCCATAGTTATTACTTCCAATGTTGTTTTGAATAGTGTTTGAACATTCGCTAAGATTATATTTGGTTGTGATCTTTGCAAAATACCTATTTTGGACGCAGCAGTTGTTAGCTGGAATGCTAACGCTCATTGACGTAGGCGGTGAGCAAAGCTAGCCAATAAGTCATTTTACTGGGTGAAGTTGATTTAAAAAAAAGTATAATGCAGTTGATTTGCGATGATGACACAAACTTCATATTAATAAGCAGGACATTCATATAAGTCCTACAATCCCATTATAATCCAAAAGTAGTGTGGAAGGCGCTCATAAGCAACATGTAAATAGAGGCTTTTTTTGCTTCCGGTCTTTGAGAACTCACCCGTGTTCTGCACCCAAGTTGTGTGCATCGCCCTCGTGTGCGGCAATGTTTGTAAACACCGAAAGGGGTCTATTTTGGTTCTACCTTGATTACTCATAATAACTGGGTGTTTTGATTCTATGTTGTTTAGTTGATTGTAACAATGAAGCGTGTTATGTACATCCCAAACGTTCTAAAACTCCTGCTGGTAAGTATAACTTTAAATGAAAATGGGTTATTCTAGGTTATTATATCTCCTTAGGAAATTTGTTTTTTACCTCTCACTTCAAACAAGAACATTCAGGAATATAGCAAGTTATTACACATTTACAGACAACACGTGTGTAGTAGACTGTATGCTCACTGAATATACACATACATCACATTGAACAGCAGGAAATATTGCAGACTGTGGCTTTCATCCCAGTGGGTGATGATATAATACCTAAAGCACATCACGGCCATATTCATGAAGCGTCTCAGAGCAGGACTGCTGATCCACCATCGGTTTTACCTTTTAAATCATATTTGAAAAAGATGACATGGACAGTGAGGACCTGATCCTAGATCAGCACTTCTACTCTGAGGCTTTATGAATATGGACCATGCAGGTTATCAGGTTTGCACAGGGTCATACGGGGTCATCATTTCAAAACTCATAATAGTCAGTGAGTGTTTTGTTAGTAAATGAGTTAGCGCTAACACACACACACACACGCACGCACGCACGCACGCACGCACGCACGCACGCACGCACGCACGCACGCACGCACGCACACACACACACACACACCGAGGCTGCTGGTTTATATTTGGCTGCTACTGTGTTTGTGCCCAGGTGTTGCATTGTGAGCAGAGCATGTTTGAGCTGCAGATAGGAGCTGATAAGACGGAGAGGGCAGGCACTTCAGTCCTGAGTAGGGTAGAAAAGTGGAGGGAGAGGGTGGGAGAGAGAGGAGGGCAGGAGATGAGATAGGGCAGGAGATGAGATAGGAGGGCAGGAGAAGAGAGAGGAGGGCAGGAGAAGAGATAGGGGGGCAGGAGAAGAGAGGGGGGGCAGGAGAAGAGAGAGGGGGGGTAGAAAAGTGGAGGGAGAGTGCAGGAGAAGAGAGGAGGGCAGGTGAAGAGAGAGGAAAATAAATAAAAAGAAAGAGGTTAGTGTTTCAGTAGAGGAGGTGTTCTCTGCTTCCTCCGCTTCCCTTTTGTATTATCTGACAAGTGATCTCTTTCCAGGCATAGAGGTGTGTGTGTCCTGTCCAGCTTGACCTACGGATGGGTACATCATCAACAGGGGAACAGTCTTTACAGCTGTACAGCAGGGTATTCCTTATGGACTCTGAAGTCTGAAGTCTCATCTGAATAGGAGCTGGTGCTCTATTGTCAGCCATAATGTCACCTCACATAGAGGGTCTGTGTGACTCTGCGTGTGTGTGTGTGTGTGTGTGTGTGTGTGTGTGTGTGTATAACCTTAAACACACAGTGAGTGTCTTTCAGCATATAATACAGATGTCTCTAACAGCTCCATCAGAGCCTAGCTAAAGACAGGACAGAGGGAGGGAGGAAGAGAATGAAGGGAAGGAGGTAGAGAGAAAGGGGCGATGTGGGAGAGAGAGAGAGAGGGATGGAGGGAGGGAGGGAGGGGGGTGGGTGTAGAGGAAGAGAGAGATCAGGACAACGGTTTCTTTATGAAAAAGAGGCATCATTCTCTCTGTCTCCTGCAATCAATCTGCCTATTTCTATAGTCTTTACCTGGCTGACAACAATTATTTACCCTCCTCTTTCTGTCTCTATCTCTCTCGCTCGCTCGCTCTCTCTCTCACTGTCACCTTCTCTCTGTCCTCACCCTGACCCGAGTCACTTCACTGTGTCCCCTTGTTGAACCTCCTGATCACTCTCTCCATCCCTCTCTCTCCCTTTCTCTCTCTCCAGCCACTCAGACAGGGTGTTACCTAGGAGTGTAACGTTTCACCAAACCCACAGTTCGGTACGTATTGAGGTTTTGGGGTCACGGTTCGGTTTCAGTACAGCGGAAAAATGAAAATCCAACAGTTACTGTAGTTAGTTTTTGTTAAAGAAAATACAAAGTGTTGGTATTCCTGATTCCATATATGATCATGAGCGATATAATACATGATGAGCGCACCATCAGGAATAACAAGACTTTCTGTTTCCTTCAATGAAACACACGATTACTCATCAACACCACTAAAATAAAGTGCAAAATGCTTGTGAAATCAATATGTGAACATGGTTCAGACATTGTATAGGCCTATGCTATAGTGTTTTCTAACAAAGAGAAATATATGCACACTTGAGTGACTCTCATAAAGGGGGCATGTCTGTAGCGTCAGTCTTCTAATTTGTCACTCTGGGGTAATGTGATGGGCTGTCACTGTTAAGCAGCTCTCTGTAGCCCTGGAAGTCAATCCATCTGTAGTAAGCGCAACCCAGGGTGCATTAGCCAATTCAGCTTAAGCTTGCTTATATAGAGCGGTTACTACCTATTTGCTGAAATGGGTGCGAGAGGGCAAATTCATAATGTGGCTCAAGCACCTTCACAAGGTGCTGAAACCCCCTATTCTTCTCAACCAGGAGAATGGGCGCATAACCACCACAATAAACATACCTATCGCTCTTGTCATTTCTTTGGCCCGGTCAGAATCAGCTTGCTCCAGTGGTAGGAATTAGAGGTCGACAGATTATGATTTATCAATACCGATACCGATTAATCGGACGATTTTTTACATTTTTAAATTGTAATAATGACAATTACAACAATACTGAATGAACACTTTTATTTTAACTTAATATGATACATCAATAAAATCTATTTAACATCCAAATAAATAATGAAACATGTTCAATTTGGTTTAAATAATGCAAAAACAAAGTGTTGGAGAAGAAAGTAAAAGTGCAATATGTGCCATGTAAAAAAGCTAACGTTTAAGTTCCTTGCTCAGAACATGAGAACATATGAAAGCTGGTGGTTCCTTTTAACATGAGTCTTCAATATTCCCAAGTAAGAAGTTTTAGGTTGAGATTATTATAGGAATATTTCTCTCTATACCATTTGTATTTCATATACCTTTGACTATTGGATGTTCTTATAGGCACTATAGTATTGCCAGTGTAACAGTATAGCTTCCGTCCCTCTCCTCGCCCCTACCTGGGCTCGAACCAGGAACACATCAACAACAGCCACCCT
>NC_092087.1:81564636-81577603 GCF_045679555.1 Salvelinus alpinus | reverse complement strand
CGAAGCATCGTTACCCAATCGCTCCACAAAAGCCGGGGAATAACTACTCCAAGAGTGAGTGACGTTTGAAACGCTATTAGCGCGCACCCCGCTGACTAGCTAGCCATTTCATATCGGTTACACCAGCCTAATCTCGGGAGTTGAGAGGCTTGAAGTCATAAACAGCGCAATGCTTGAGACATTGCGAAGAGCTGCTGGCAGACGCACAAAAGTGCTGTTTGAATGAATGCTTACGAGCCTGCTGCTGCCTACCACCGCTCAGTCAGACTGCTCTATCAAATATCAAATCATAGACTTAATTATAACATAATAACACACAGAAATACAACCCGTAGGTCATTAATATGGTCAAATCCGGAAACTATCATTTAGAAAACAAAACGTTTATTCTTTCAGTGAAATACGGAACCGTTCCGTATTTTATCTAACGGGTGGCATCAATAAGTCTAAATATTGCTGTTACATTACACAACCTTCAATGTTATGTCAAAATTCTGGCAAATTAGTTCGCAACGTGCCAGGCGGCCCAAACTGTTGCATATACCCTGACTCTGCGTGCAATGATTGCCTGCTAACATAAATTTATTTAAACTAATATGCAGGTTTAAAAATATATACTTCTGTGTATTGATTTTAAGAAAGGCATTGATGTTTATGGTTAGGTACATTCGTGCAACGATTATGCTTTTTTCGCTTTTGTTAAATCATCCCCCGTTTGGCGAAGTTGGCTGTCTTTGTTAGGAAGAAATAGTCTTCCCAGTTCACAACGAGCCAGGCGGCCCAAACTGCTGCATATACCCTGACTCTGTTGCACAGAACGCAAGAGAAGTGACACAATTTCCCTAGTTAAAAGAAATTCATGTTAGCAGGCAATATTAACTAAATATGCAGGTTTAAAAATATATACTTGTGTATTGATTTTAAAGAAAGGCATTGATGTTTACGGTTAGGAACACATTGGTGCAATGACAGTGCTTTTTTCGCGAATGCGCTTGTTAAATCACCCGTTTGGCGAAGTAGGCTATGATTCAATGATAAATTAACAGGCACCGCATCGATTATATGCAACGCAGGACAAGCTAGATAAACTAGTAATATCATCAACCATGTGTAGTTAACTAGTGATTATGTTAAGATTGATAGTTTTTTATAAGATACGTTTAATGCTAGCTAGCACCTTACCTTGGCTCCTTGCTGCACTCGCATAACAGGTAGTCAGCCAGCCACGCAGTATCCTCGTGAAGTGCAATGTAATCGGCCATGATCGGTGTCCAAAAAATACCGATTACCGATTGTTATGAAAACTTGAAATCGGCCCTAATTAATCGGCTATTCCGATTAATCGGTCGACCTCTAGTTGGAATACTGTGGTGATGTCGGCGTAAATGTGTGAAAATGTTTTGAGGTATGTGGCGACATACTCTCTCTGTCCCTCGTCGTTGTAATCTACTGGGAAGCCAAAATGTCCCCAAACTAGAGATATAAACGATGACGGAGGATCCTCCATTTCTGGTTTATCGACCCCACCACTTGCCATTGTGCAGAACTAGTTCCTGACTGCGCCTCACAAAAGGACAGTTTGAAATGCACCAATTAAGATTCTAATTTTGATTACAATGTAGGCTCCAGTTGTTTTAACGGAATAGCCTAAAATGTTTTTTTCAGCTCCGATTTACTCAAGAGACATACAACGCAGCGTAGACATTGCCTACAGTGTCACGCCCTGACCTTAGAGAGTCTTTTTTATTCTCTATTTGGTTAGGTCAGGGTGTGACTTGGATGGGCAAATCTATGTTTCTATTTCTTTGTTAGCCTAGTATGGTTCCCAATCAGAGGCAGCTGTTTATCGTTGTCTCTGATTGGGGATCATACTTAGGCAGCCCTTTTTCCCACCTTCAGTTGTGGGATCCTGTTTTTGCATAGTTGCTGTCTAGCCCTGCAGAACGTTACGTTCGGTTTTGTATTTTGTTGTTTTGTCGGAGTTCAGTATTAAAAATCATGAACACTTTCCACTTTCCACGCTGCGCTTTGGTCTCATTCATCTAACGACGGACGTAACATACAGGCCCTAGTGTTTTCATTTTATATACAGTGCCTTCGGAAGGTATTCAAACCTTATTCTAAAATTGATTAAATATGTATTTTTCCTCAGCAATATACACACAATACCCCATAATTAAATGTTTGCAATTTTATTAAACATAAAAAACAGAAATACCTTATTTACATAAGTATTCAGACCCTTTGCTTTGAGGCTTTAAATTGAGCTCAGGTGCATCCTGTTTCCATTGATCATCCTTGAGATATTTTCTACAACTTGATTGGAGTCCACCTGTGGTAAACTCAATTGATTGGACATGATTTAGAAAGGCACACACCTGTCTATATAAGGTCCCACAGTTGACAGTGCATGTCAGAGCAAAAACCAAGCCATGAGGTCGACGGAATTGTCCGTAGAGCTCTGAGACAGGATTGTGTCGAGGGTCAGATCTGGGGAAGGGCACCAAAAAATTTCTGCAGCATTGAAGGTCCCCAAGAACACAGTGGCCTCTGTCATGCTTAAATGGAAGAAGTTTGGAACTACCTAGACTCTTCCTGGAGCTGGCCGCCAAACTGAGCAATCTGGGGAGAAGAGCTTTGGTCAGGAAGGTGACCAAGAACCCGATGGTCACTCTGACAGAGCTCCAGAGTTCCTCTGTGGAGATGGGAGAACCTTCCAGAAGGACAACCATTTTTTCAGCACTCCACCAATCAGGCCTTTATGGTGGAGTGGCCAGGCGGAAGCCACTGCTCAGTAAAAGGCACATGACAGCCTGGTTGGAGTTTGCCAAAAGGCACCTGAAGACTCTCAGACCAGGAGAAACAAGATTCTCTGGTCTGATGAAAACAAGATTGAACTCTATGGCCTGGATGCCAAGCGTCACGTCTGGAGGAAACCTGACACCATCCCTACGGTGAAGCATGGTGGTGGCAGCATCATGCTGTGGGGATGTTTTTAAGCAGCAGGGACTGGGAGACTAGTCAGGATTGAGGCAAAGATGAACAGAGCAAAGTACAGAGAGATTCTTGGTGAAAACCTGATCCAAAGTAGAAAGTTCACCTTCCAACAGGACAATGACCCTGAGCACACAGCCAAGACAACGCAGGAGTGGCTTCTGGACAAGTCTCTGAATGTCCTTGAGTAACCCAGCCAGAGCCCGGACTTGAACCTGATCGAACATCTCTGGAGAGATCTGAAAATGGCTGTTCAGCGACGCTCCCCATCCAATCTGACAGAACTTGAGAGGATCTGCAGAGGAGAATGGGAGAAACTCCCCAAATACAGGTGTGCCAAGCTTGTAGCGTCATACCCAAGAAGACTCAAGGCTGTAATTGCTGCCAAAGGTGCTTCAACAAAGTACTGAGTAAAGGGTCTGAATACTTATGTAAATGTGATATTTCTGCTTTGAATTTTTATTTGAATCATTATGGGCGTGTAGATTGATGAGGAAAAAAAACTATTTAATGCATATTTGAATAAGTCTGTAACCTAACAAAATGTGGAAAAAGTCAAGGGGTCTGAATACTTTCCGATGGCACTGTATATTTTTTTATGTAGTCATTCGGTTTCACAGTATGGACCGAACCGTGGTCCCCATACCGAACGGTTTGGTACAAATATGTGTACCGTTACACCCCTAGTGTTACCTGTCTTATCCACTCAGCGATTCACCTGTCATTCCACACACACACGCACGCACACACACACACACACACACACACACACACACACACACACACACACACACACACACACACACACACACACACACACACACACACACACACACACACACACACACACACACACACACACACACAGCCCTTACGCAGCACCAGTCCAGTTTATTGCAATGACTCATGGTTTTCTCATATAGCTTTACTAGCAGTGATAGCCTCTCTGTGCCCTGGCGCTGCTATTTGTGTGTGTGTGTGCAACTCTGTGTGTGTGTGTATGTTTGAATCTGCCATCTCTCCTATTTCAGCCCAGGTGGTGAGGCTTGCATTTTGTGCCCAGGGTTTGTTGTTGTTGAGCTCTGGGCTCCACACACACACACACACACACACACACACACACACACACACACACACACACACACATACACATACACATACACATACACATTCACATACACACAAAGAGTCTGAATAGCCATGGATAGATATGCTGTGTTCAGGCTTTTTGCACTCCTGTTGTGGGGTGCTGTTACTCAGGGAAATGGGGTTAGGAATGAGTGTGTTTGTACGTGTGTGTGTTTGTACGTGTGTGTGTGTGCATTAAATTGCATTAATTGCATGTATGCGTCTGCAAACTCATCCCGGGATACCCAGTATTACTAGTAGTGTACACAAGTTGTTTTTATTTTTAAACGCAGCAAGATATTTCTTATGCGTTTTCTTTTTTTCCTGCGTGAAAAGTATGAATTCTGTGTTAACTAGCAAGTTAAACTTGGTAAGTAAGTGGCTGAATTAATAAGGTGAAGGGGCATTTTATTGTGGTAGCTTTCTGCCGTGTTTGAGAAGTCAAATCCCTTTGGATGAGTTATCTGTACAGCTGCTACTGCAGTTTGATTTCCTTGCATTTTTTCTCTTCTCCATTCTGGACCTGTCTGCTCCTCCCCCCTCTTCTCCAAGCAGAGGAGGCAGGCCCGTTGCCCTAGCGACTCCAGACTCCACACAGACACAGCGTGTACAAAGTAATGTTCTTCCTTCAGACAAGAATGTGTCAAAACTTTGTTCATTTGCACAACGTCTCTCATTCATATTTGCTTGTAAAATGTCTAAACTCACCAAAAATGGCATGAGCTGGATTGCCTGTCTTTGCAATTTGTTTATTTTTGTTTGCGCTCGTTAGCAGATTTCGCTAGCAACCTCCATAAAAATTCACTATTACTTATGGTAATTTTATTAGCATTCTGGTAATAGTTTTTTGGGGCGCTCCCAAGCCAGTAATACTGTAAATCCTGGGACGAGAGAAGGACGGTACGACGATATGAAAATCTGGATACCGACCAACCCTCCACAATGCCGTTGGCACCTTTATCCCTATATGGTGCAATACTTTTGGCCAGAACCCGTAAAAGTAGTGTACTAAGAAGGGAATAGGGTGCCATTTGGGATGCACTCATAGAGTAGCTTAACTGCAGCTGTAGGAAGATGGTCATCTAGCAGTACATGGGGATAAGTTACCTGTAGCTAGCTTTAGCTTATTTCAGGGCTAGACTTTTGATGGGGATAAGTTACCTGTAGCTAGCTTTAGCTTATTTCAGGGCTAGACTTTTGATGGGGATAAGTTACCTGTAGCTAGCTTTAGCATATTTCAGGGCTAGACTTTTGATGGGGATAAGTTACCTGTAGCTAGCTTTATCTTATTTCAGGGCTAGACTTTTGATGGGGATAAGTTAGTTACCTGTAGCTAGCTTTAGCTTATTTCAGGGCTAGACTTTTGATGGGGATAAGTTACCTGTAGCTAGTTTTATCTTATTTCAGGGCTAGACTTTTGATGGGGATAAGTTACCTGTAGCTAGCTTTAGCTTATTTCAGGGCTAGTCTTTTGATGGGGATAAGTTACCTGTAGCTAGCTTTAGCATATTTCAGGGCTAGACTTTTGATGGGGATAAGTTACCTGTAGCTAGCTTTAGCTTATTTCAGGGCTAGACTTTTGATGGGGATAAGTTACCTGTAGCTAGCTTTATCTTATTTCAGGGCTAGACTTTTGATGGGGATAAGTTACCTGTAGCTAGCTTTATCTTATTTCAGGGCTAGACTTTTGATGGGATAAGTTACCTGTAGCTAGCTTTATCTTATTTCAGGGATAGACTTTTGATGGGGATAAGTTACCTGTAGCTAGCTTTATCTTATTTCAGGGCTAGAATATTGTTCTAGCCTGATTGTAGCTATGATATTGTACTGGGGTCAGACAGGTCCAGTGTCTTCTTCCCACTACTATATGTCTGTCAGTCGTGTGGGTGGCAGTAGATAGGCTACTTAGTCTTAATTAAACCATGACACACTCCAGCTAATGAACTAGTGTAGTGCAGTGGTATGTCAACAATATACTACTAATGAACTAGTGTAGCTCAATACGAGGTCAATAATATACTAATTTAGTGTAGAGCAGTAGTATGTCAACAATATACTACTAATGAACGAGTGTAGCTCAATACGAGGTCAATAATATACTAATTTAGTGTAGCGCAGTAGTATATCAACAATATACTACTAATGAACGAGTGTAGCTCAATACGAGGTCAATAATATACTAATTTAGTGTAGCGCAGTAGTATGTCAACAATATACTACTAATGAACGAGTGTAGCTCAATACGAGGTCAATAATATACTGATCTAGTGTAGAGCAGTAGTATGTCAACAATATACTACTAATGAACTAGTGTAGCGCAGTAGGGGGTCAATAATATACTACTAATGAACTAGTGTAGCGCAGTAGTATGTCAACAATACACTACTAATGAACTAGTGTAGCTCAATACGAGGTCAATAATATACTGATCTAGTGTAGAGCAGTAGTATGTCAACAATATACTACTAATGAACTAGTGTAGTGCAGTAGGAGGTCAATAATATACTACTAATAAACTAGTGTAGTGCAGTAGGAGGTCAATAATATACTACTAATGAACTAGTGTAGCGCAGTAGGTCAATAATACAGTTGAAGTCAGAAGTTTACATACACCTTAGCCAAATACATGTTACGAATCCCGCCGAGGATGGTGCCTCTTCCCGTTCGGGCGGCGCTCGGCGGTCGTCGTCTCCGGTCTACTAGCTGCCACCGATCCCCTTTTCTGTTTTCCTTTGAGTTGGTCTAATTTGTTTCACCTGTGGTGTGTTTAGGTTAGGGGTTATTTAAACCCAGTTTGCCCGCTGACTTTTGTGCGGGCTTGTTTTTCTGTTTCGTGTTGGTGGTGTTCAGTAGTGGATTTCTATGATACATTTTTCCTTGGACAGTATTCTTTACGCGCCCAGTGTTTTGTGTGGCGTCGCCGTATTGTATGTTATTTCATTAAGGAAATAAACATCCACTTGTTGAAGATATTCCTGCTCTCTGCACCTGACTCTTTTATTCCACCACTGGAAGTGTTACAGAAGCCCGCACCGAATAATGGAGTCAGCAGAAGCAGCAACCACCCCTCTTCCATCGATGGAGGAGCGTGTCCTTCATCACACCGCCGTTCTCCATCGGATAGGGTCGGCGATGGACATGATGATGGAGAGGATGGAACGATGGGAGAGGAGTGGTATCCCGACATCTACACCAGCTCCTTCCCAGACGGCGCAACCTTCTCCATCAACGTCGGCATCTGGTTCAGGCGCATTGCGTCTCGCGCTCCCAAGGGAGTACGACGGAGCGGTGGCTGGGTGCCAGGGGTTTTTGCTCCAGTTGGAGCTCTACTTGGCCACCGTTCATCCGACTCCCTCTGGAGAGGAGAGTGTTAGCCTCCTCATCTCCTGTCTGACGGGTAGAGCCCTGGAATGGGCAAATGCGGTCTGGAACGGCCCAGACTCGGTTCGAGACCACTACCCAGAGTTCACCCGCCGCTTTCGGGCCGTATTTGACCACCCTCAGGAGGGCCGAGCGGTGGGTGAGCGACTGTTCCACCTCAGACAGGAGACGAGGAGTGCGCAAGACTTCGCCTTGGAGTTCCGGACCTTGGCTGCTGGTGCGGGGTGGAATGACAGGGCCCTGATGGACCATTATCGATGTAGCCTTCGGGAGGACGTCCGTCGGGAGCTAGCTTGTCGAGACACTACACTCTCTCTCGATGAGTTAATTGACATGTCTATACGACTGGACAACCTGCTAGCTGCCCGCGGGCGTTCAGAGGGGGTCCTGTCAGTTCCACCTCCCAGCCCTCCCGCTTCAACTCCGATGGAGTTGGGAGGGGCTGCATCTAGGGGGGCCGGAGGAGGTGGCTTCTCTTGCACCTATTGTGGCAGGAGAGGACACACTTCAGACCGGTGTTGGAGAGGCGCCTCTGGGAGTAGAGATGGCAGGCGGAATACTTCTCGGTCACCTCAGGTGAGTAGGCACAAGACTCACCCAGAGCTTCCTGTCGGTCACATGTTTTTGGTTATTTTTTTCCCTGCGTTTTTCCCTTCTCTCCAGCATAAGGCGCTAGTAGACTCAGGCGCAGCTGGGAGTTTTATGGATCGCGGTCTAGCCCGTAAGTTGGGTATTCCGTTGGTAGAGATAGACCCTCCTTTCCCTGTGCACTCCTTAGATAGCCGACCGCTAGGGTCAGGGCTGATCAGGGAGGCCACGATTCCGCTGGACATGGTAACGCAGGGGGATCATAGGGAGCAGATTAGTTTCTACCTTATTGATTCACCTGGGTTTCCGGTGGTGTTGGGGGTTCCTTGGCTAGCCATTCACAATCCCCTCATTTCCTGGAGACAGGGAGCTCTTCAGGGGTGGTCAGAGGAGTGTTCAGGTAGGTGTGTGGGAGTTTCCATCGGTGCCACCTCGGTGGAGAGTCCAGACCAGGTTTCCACTGTGCGCATTCCCCCAGAATATGCCGATTTGGCTATCGCTTTTAGTAAGAAGAAAGCGACCAAATTACCACCTCATCGACGGTGGGATTGCGTGATAAACCTCCAGGAGAACGCTGCACTTCCCAGGAGTCATGTGTACCCCTTGTCACAGGAGGAGACGTTGGCTATGGAGACATATGTCACGGAGGCTCTGAGACAGGGGTTCATTCGGCCCTCCATGTCACCCGTCTCCTCGAGTTTCTTTTTTGTGAGAAAGAAGGAGGGAGGTCTGCGTCCGTGCATTGATTATCGAGGTCTAAATTCAATCACAGTGGGATTTAGTTATCCGCTACCTCTCATCGCTACGGCGGTGGAATCATTCCACGGAGCACGTTTCTTCACAAAACTGGATCTCAGGAGTGCGTATAATCTGGTGCGTATTCGGGGAGGAGACGAGTGGAAAACAGCGTTTAGTACCACATCAGGCCACTATGAGTACCTCGTCATGCCGTATGGGTTAAAGAATGCTCCAGCCGTTTTCCAATCCTTTGTAGATGAGATTCTCAGGGACATGCACGGGCAGGGTGTGGTAGTGTATATTGATGACATCTTGATCTATTCTGCTACACGCGCCGCGCATGTCTCCCTGGTGCGCAGGGTCCTTGGGAGGCTGCTGGAGCATGACCTATACGTCAAGGCTGAGAAATGTGTGTTCTCCAAACAAGCCGTTTCCTTCCTGGGTTATCGCATTTCCACCTCAGGGGTGGTGATGGAGAGTGATCGCGTTAACGCCGTGCGTAATTGGCCGACTCCAACCACGGTAAAGGAGGTGCAGCGGTTTTTAGGGTTTGCCAATTACTACCGGAGGTTTATCCGGGGTTTTGGCCAAGTGGCGGCACCCATTACCTCACTGCTAAAGGGAGGGCCGGTGCGTCTACAGTGGTCGGCCGAGGCAGAGGGAGCCTTCAACCAGTTGAAGGCACGGTTTACTGAGGCTCCCGTGTTGGCGCATCCGGACCCTTCATTAGCGTTCATAGTGGAGGTGGATGCGTCCGAGGCTGGTGTTGGAGCCGTGCTATCACAGCGCTCGGGCACGCCACCGAAGCTCCGTCCCTGTGCTTTCTTTTCTAAGAAGCTGGGTCCGGCGGAGCGGAACTATGATGTGGGGGACAGGGAGCTACTAGCTATGGTAAAGGCCCTGAAGGTGTGGAGACACTGGCTTGAGGGGGCTAAGTACCCTTTTCTCATCTGGACTGACCATCGCAATCTGGAGTATATCCGAGAGGCGAGGAGACTGAATCCGCGTCAGGCGAGGTGGGCCATGTTCTTTACTCGTTTTAGATTTACGATCTCTTACCGACCAGGTTCCCTCAACACTAAGGCCGACGCGCTGTCTCGTCTCTATGACACGGATGACCGGCCCATCGATCCGACTCCCATCCTTCCCGCCTCTTGTCTGGTGGCTCCGGTGGTATGGGAGGTGGACGCGGACATCGAGCGGGCGTTGAGGGTAGAACCTGCGCCGTCCCAGTGTCCGACTGGCCTTAGGTACGTACCGCTTGGTGTCCGTGATCGATTGATTCGGTGGGCTCACACACTACCTGCTTCGGGTCATCCGGGGGTGGAGAGGACAGTGCGTGGTCTTAGAGGGAAATACTGGTGGCCCACCTTGGCTAAGGACGTGAGACTCTATGTCTCCTCCTGCTCGGTATGCGCTCAGAGTAAGGCTCCTAGGCACCTACCGAGGGGGAAGTTACAACCCCTTCCGGTTCCACAACGGCCATGGTCTCATCTATCGGTAGATTTTTTGACGGATCTTCCTCCATCTCAGGGGAACACTACCATTTTGGTCGTTGTGGATCGGTTCTCTAAGTCCTGTCGTCTCCTCCCATTGCCTGGTCTCCCTACGGCCCTACAGACTGCGGAGGCTCTATTTACCCACGTCTTCCGGCATTACGGGGTGCCGGAGGATATCGTATCTGATCGAGGTCCCCAGTTCACGTCCCGGGTATGGAGGGCGTTTATGGAGCGTCTGGGGGTCTCGGTCAGCCTCACCTCTGGGTATCACCCCGAAAGTAATGGGCAGGTGGAAAGAGTGAACCAGGAGGTGGGTAGGTTTCTGAGGTCGTACTGCCAGGACCGGCCAGGAGACTGGGAGGGGTACGGTCCGGAGGAGAGATGCTGGGTACCGGTGGGGGACATTTTGGATCCGTCCCTCTTGAGGGACTTTCACCGCCTCCATCCGGAGCGCCCTGCTCCTCGCCCTCCGGGTCGTCCTCGAGGCCGGAGTCGGCGCGCTGCGGGAGCCGCGCGTCGGGAGGGGGGTACTGTTACGAATCCCGCCGAGGATGGTGCCTCTTCCCGTTCGGGCGGCGCTCGGCGGTCGTCGTCTCCGGTCTACTAGCTGCCACCGATCCCCTTTTCTGTTTTCCTTTGAGTTGGTCTAATTTGTTTCACCTGTGGTGTGTTTAGGTTAGGGGTTATTTAAACCCAGTTTGCCCGCTGACTTTTGTGCGGGCTTGTTTTTCTGTTTCGTGTTGGTGGTGTTCAGTAGTGGATTTCTATGATACATTTTTCCTTGGACAGTATTCTTTACGCGCCCAGTGTTTTGTGTGGCGTCGCCGTATTGTATGTTATTTCATTAAGGAAATAAACATCCACTTGTTGAAGATATTCCTGCTCTCTGCACCTGACTCTTTTATTCCACCACTGGAAGTGTTACAATACATTTAAACTCAGTTTTTCATATTCCTGACATTTAATCCTAGTAAAAATTCCCTGTCTTAGGTCAGTTAGGATCACCACTTTATTTTAAGAATGTGAAATGTCAGAATAATGGTAGAGAGAATGATTTATTTCAGCTTTTATTTCTTTCATCACATTCCCAGTGGGTCAGAAGTTTCCATACACTCAATTAGTATTTGGTAGCATTCCCTTTAAATTGTTTAACCTGGGTCAAACGCTTCAGGTAGCCTTCCACAAGCTTCCCACAATAAGTTGGGTGAATTCTGGCCCATTCCTCCTGACAGAGCTGGTGTAACGGAGTCAGGTTTGTAGGCCTCCTTGCTCGCACACGCTTTTTCAGTTCTGGCCACAAATTTTCGTTGGGATTGAGGTCAGAGCTTTGTGATGGCCACTCCAATACCTTGACTTTGTTGTCCTTAAGCCATTTTGCCACAACTTTGGAAGTATGCTTGGGGTCATTGTCCATTTGGAAGACACATTTGCGACCAAGCTTTAACTTCCTGACTGATGTCTTGAGATGTTGCTTCAATATATCCACATCATTTTACTCCCTCATGATGTCATCTTTTTTGTGAAGTGCACCAGTCCCTCCTGCAGCAAAGCACCAGCACAACATGATGCTGCCACCCCCGTGCTTCACGGTTGGGATGGTGTTCTTCGGCTTGCAAGCCTCCCCCCTTTTCCTCCAAACATAACGATGGTCATTATGGCCAAACAGTTCTATTTTGTTTTCATCAGACACATTTCTCCAAAAAGTACGATCTTTGTCCCCATGTGCAGTTGCAAACCGTAGTCTGGCTTTTTTATGGCGGTTTTAGAGCAGTGGCCTCTTCCTTGCTGAGCGGCCTTTCAGGTTATGTCGATATAGGACTTGTTTTACTGTGGATAGAGATACTTTTGTACCTGTTTCCTCCAGCATCTTCACAAGGTCCTTTGCTGTTGTTCTGGAATGGATTTGCACTTTTCGCACCAAAGTACGTTCATCTCTAGGAGACAGAACGCGTCTCCTTTCTGAGCGGTATGACTGCTGCGTGGTCCCATGGTGTTTGTACTTGGGTACTATTGTTTGTACAGATGAACGTGGTACCTTCAAGCGTTTGGAAATTGCTCCCAAGGATGAACCAGACTTGTGGAGGTCTACAATTTTCTTCTGAGGTCTTGGCTGATTTCTTTTGATTTTCCCATGATGTCAAGCAAAGAGGCACTGAGTTTGAAGGTAGGCCTTGAAATACATCCACAGGTACACCTCCAATTGACTCAAATTATGTCAATTAGCCTATCAGAAGCTTCTAAAGCCATGACATAATTTTCTTGAATTTTCCAAGCTGTTTAAAGGCACAGTCAATTTAGTGTATGTAAACTTCTGACCCACTGGAATTGTGATACAGTGAATTATAAGTGAAATAATCTGTCTGTAAACAATTGTTGGAAAAATGACTTGTGTCATGCACAAAGTAGATGTCCTAACCGATTTGCCAAAACTATAGTTTGTTAACAAGAATTTTGTGGAGTGGTTGAAAAACGAGTTTTAATGACTCCAACCTAAGTGTATGTAAACTTCTGACTTCAACTGTATACTGAAGTGGTGTAGTGCAGTGGGAGGTCAATAATATACTACTAATGAACTAGTGTAGCGCAGTAGGAGGTCAATAATATACTACTAATGAACTAGTGTAGCGCAGTAGGAGATC
>NC_092087.1:81397136-81562136 GCF_045679555.1 Salvelinus alpinus | reverse complement strand
GATCCAGTTGGGTAGAGTGGTTCATATAGGACATGGATGAGCAACTGGCCGGCCTGTGGATCAATTACCAAAAAATAAACTATATATTTTTTTCTATATATATATTTTTTTTATTCAGCCAGGGTCTCAACTCACTGTTGAGAGTTAGATTAGTGGAGAACAAGGTGCAAGTTTGAGATTTTTTTTTCTAAGTCATGGTTGCATTACCAACCAGGGGTCCCTGATATCATATTTTTCTTTTCGCCCCATGGCAAAATGAGTAGAATTGCAGCAAACTTGCTTTAAAACTACAACATTGCTTTACGTCCAATGGCAAAATGAGTAGAATTGCAGGAAATTAACTCTAACCACTAAAATGTTTTGCTCACACGGGTGAGGGGAGGAGGAGGAGAGGGCAAGGTGTTGTGTGTCTACCTCTATGAGAGATTCAGGGAGAGTCTGTCTCTGTCTGTCTGTCTGTCTGTCTCTGTCTGTCTGTCTGTCTCTGTCTGTCTGTCTGTCTGTCTGTCTGTCTGTCTGTCTGTCTGTCTGTCTGTCTGTCTGTCTGTCTGTCTGTCTGTCTGTCTGTCTGTCTGTGTGTGTGTGTGTGTGTGTGTGTGTGTGTGTGTGTGTGTGTGTGTGTGTGTGTGTGTGTGTGTGTGTGTGTGTGTGTCTGTCTGTGTGCGTGTCTCTCTGTGTCTCTGTGTCTGTCTGTCTGTCTGTGTCTGTCTGCGTGTGTGCGTGCGTTTTGGGCAGGTTATAGGCTTGAAAAGGTCAGACTCATTCTCTACAGGCTAGAGGTCGACCGATTATGATTTTTCAACGCCGATGCCGATTATTGGAGGACCCAAAAAAAGCCGATACCGATTAATCGGACAATTTTTTATTATTTTATTTGTAAAAATGACAATTACAACAATACTGAATAAACACTTTTATTTTAACTTAATATAATACATCAATAAAATCAATTTCAAATAAATAATGAAACATGTTCAATTTGGTTTAAATAATGCAAAAACAAAGTGTTGGAGGATGGTTAGATTTGGTGCAACGACAGTGCTAAATCATCACCCGTTTGGCGAAGTAGGCTGTGATTCGATGAGAAATTAACAGGCACCGCATCGATTATATGCAACGCAGGACACGCTAGATAAACTAGTAATATCATCAACTATGTGTAGTTAAGTAGTGATTATGTGAAGAGTGATAGTTTTTATAAGTTTAATGCTAGCTAGCAACTTACCTTGGCTTCTTGCTGCCCTCGCATAACAGGTAGTCAGCCTGCCATGCAGGTTCCTCGTGGAGTGCAATGTAAGGCAGGTGGTTAGAGCGTTGGACTCGTAACCGGAAGGTTGCAAAACGAATCCCCGAGCTGACAAGGTAAACATCTGTCGTTCTGCCCCTGAACAAGGCAGTTAACCCACCGTTCCTAGGCCGTCTTTGAAAATAAGAATGTGTTCTTAACTGACTTGCCTAGTTAAATAAAGGTGTACATTTAAAAAAAAAAAAAAAGAATCAGCCAAATCGGTGTCCAAAAATACCGATTTCCGATTGTTATGAAAACTTGAAATCGGCCCAAATTAATCGTCCATTCCGATTAATCGGTCGACCTCTACTACAGGCTAGACACCCCTATCAGAGGAGAAAAGCGTATTGTATCTAATGCTGAGAGAAGTGGAGTGTGTGTGTGTTGCTCTAGCAGCTGTTTAAAGTATTTGTTGTGGGACAATTGAATGTGTGAGTGAGAAGCAGTTGGTTATCTCTGGCACTGCTGTGTGTGTATGTGTGTGTGTGTGTCTGCATTTTTGCATGCGTGGCCGTGTGTGTGTGTGTGTGTGTGTGTGTGTATGTGTGTGGAAGCTGGCTGTAGTGCAGGCTCTGGGGTAGAGTGTGTGTTAAATGGTTGGTGTAAATAAAACATGCAGAGCATGGCCCGGGAGCTGCTTAAAAAACCATGAGCATCTCTAGCACAGATTTATAGGGCTTGTGTGTGTGTGTGTGTGTGTGTGCGTGTGTGTGTGTGTGTTGGTGTTGGTGTGATCTGATCAATGAATACAGACACACACACACATTTAGATGCTTCATTGTGGCTCCAGATTAAGTATCTACAGCGTTTGTCGCAGTACCTGATGTTGTTATAGAGAATTCGAAGTCAATTTATTGTTATTGTTGTCACTAAATTCAAGTTATCATGGTGTCATAAACAAGCTCTCTAGTTCTCTGTCTCCTAGTGGCCTAGAAGTTATAGTTCGTTGACTTAAAGGTTTACTGCTGGAGGGAGAGAGAGAGCGAGTGAAGAGAGAGCGGAGAGAGCGGAGAGAGAGAGAGCGAAGAAAGAGAGAGGGATAGAGAGGAAGAGAGAAAAGAAACAGAGCCTGTAGCCACAACCTCTTTCCCAAGGATTTCCCACAGTCCAGCTAGGAGTGGGGGAGGGTGTGTGTGTGTGTGTGTGTGTGTGTGTGTGTGTGTGTGTGTGTGTGTGTGTGTGTGTGTGTGTGTGTGTGTGTGTGTGTGTGTGTGTGTGTGTGTGTGTGTGTGTGTGTGTGTGTGTGTGTGTGTGTGTGTGTGTGTGTGGGGCAACATGAAAAGGGTGAATCATGAGAGGGGGAGGAACATTCAGTAAGACAACACACACACACCAATGAAGGATGCCATCCAGGACTTTCCTGCCACCTATGTTTGAGTGAAAAGCTATATGATAAGTTCTAGGGTTAATGATGAAGAACATAGAGGGATAGTGTCTGAAATGACTACAGTCAGTTAGAAAACCAAAGCCTGCAACAACAGTCACTCTGTATTCTGTTGTTCTGTCCCTTGGGTCATGGTAAGTGAGGAGTGTGTGTACATGCGTGTGTTTGAGAAGGAGAGTGTGAGTGTGTGTTTTCATGCTTGTGTGCATCTGTTTGTCTTTTCCCCCTTTTTTTCAGCAGTGGTGGCAAGGGTAGTGTTAGGGCAATGACATGCTAGCTGTTCCCATAGACATCCAGCTCAGAATTTAGTTAGATAGACACCATGATAACTTGAATTTAGCTAGATAGAAACTTCCTTCAAAATGCATGCAGAGACATAAAATGGTGTCCAGGATTTCACCTGACTATGTGTGCCAAAATCTTGCACTACCCATTTCAAAGGGCGTATCTGTAGAAATCTATATCGAAAAACATTTTTACATCATATTTTTTGGAGTGGTGGCAACAATTGATCAGTGGTGGGCCACTGGTGCTAAATGAATATAAGGTACAGACTGGTGTGTGTCTGTGTGGTGAGGGACAGTGTGTAGGTCAATGTGACGCAACGTCACTCTAAACATCCCCTCCAACACTCTCTGGATCTCCCTACTGACAGCTCCTGTTAGTGAAAGAGAGGGAAAGGGGGAGAGAAAGGCAGAATAAGAGGGAGAGAGGTGGGATGGATGGCTAGAGGGGAACAAATGGGGGAAGCTAGAGAAGGAGAGATAAAGAGGGAGAGGGAAAGAAGAAAGGAGGGATGAACAGAGGGAGAGAGGGAGCGTGGCTCCCAGGACTGTATTTGCCCTATAATATGGCCCACAACTGAGCGAGGCCCACGAGAGGAAGGAGAGAAGGAGGAGGGAGGGAGGGAGGGAGGGAGAGGGGGATGGCGCGGCCTCATCCTCCGTTCCATCACTGTGTCCTAATATGGAGGCATCTGAAACCACACAGACCTAGTTCTCAAGGAGAGAGAGAGAGATACAGATATTGTTGGTATACTAGATTTATACTTTAGTTAGATTTTCTTGTTGGCTATATATTTACTAAACGTTGGGTGTGGATTTCACACACACACGCACACACATTTCCACACACACATTTCATTGGCTGCGTCTGGGACCAGAGCAGAGTGTGACCCCGAAGGTCGCTGTAGATGATTTTGATCATTTGGGTCTAAGCAGTCGAGAGGTCAAGGGTCAGGTGTCACGTGACAGGAAGTGGGGCAGGACGCTCCGAGATTCTCTCTAAAACCCACTGTCTTTATATCCCCGCTGCTGGAACGCAATACAGTGAAGAAATGTAAAAACTTTGGTTCTCAAAAAGACTTAATTATAATACCATAATATCAAAGTAATGGAATGTAGTGTAGTCTATATAGAAAAGTCAAAGCTCTTGGCAATGTAATGTATGTGACTTATACAATATATGAATGAATAGTAATAACCTCATGGAGTGTTTAAGTCATTGTGACCCTTGCTCTCCACTACAGAGTAGTAAAAGTGTATGATTCACAGGAGGCTGCTGAGGGGAGAACGCCTTTAGTTAATGATATGCATATCATATCATATCATTGGGGCGGCAGGTAGCCTAGTGGTTAGAGCGTTGGGCTAGTAACCCAAAGGTTGCAAGTTCGAATCCCCGAGCTGACTAGGTACAAATCTGTCATTCTGCCCCAGAACAAGGCAGTTAACCCACTAGGCTGTCATTGAAAATAAGTATTTGTTCTTAACTGACTTGCCTAGTTAAATAAAGATAAATAAAATGTAAATCTCTCATGGCTCAAAGTGGAAGAGAGATTTGACTTCATCACTGCTTGTTTTTGTAAGAATTGTTGACACCGAGGTGTCTGTTTAAACTACTAGCACACAGCTCAGACACCCATTCATACCCCACAATAATGTTATATGGTGGTATTATACATGTTGTATTGTAGATGTGTAGTGGTGTATGGTGGTATTATACATGTTGTATTGTAGATATGTAGTGGTGTATGGTGGTATTATACATGTTGTATTGTAGATATGTAGTAGTGTATGGTGGTATTATACATGTTGTATTGTAGATGTGTAGTGGTGTATGGTGGTATTATACATGTTGTATTGTAGATATGTAGTGGTGTATGGTTGTATTATACATTGTGTATTGTAGATGTGTAGTGGTGTATGGTGGTATTATACATGTTGTATTGTAGATGTGTAGTGGTGTATGGTGGTATTATACATGTTGTATTGTAGATGTGTAGTGGTGTATGGTGGTATTATACATTGTGTATTGTAGATGTGTAGTGGTGTATGGTGGTATTATACATGTTGTATTGTAGATGTGTAGTGGTGTATGGTGGTATTATACATGTTGTATTGTAGATATGTAGTGTTGTATGGTGGTATTATACATTGTGTATTGTAGATGTGTAGTGGTGTATGGTGGTATTATACATGTTGTATTGTAGATATGTAGTGGTGTATGGTGGTATTATACATGTTTTATTGTAGATATGTAGTGGTGTATGGTGGTATTATACATGTTTTATTGTAGATATGTAGTGGTGTATGGTGGTATTATACATGTTGTATTGTAGATATGTAGTAGTGTATGGTGGTATTATACATGTTGTATTGTAGATGTGTAGTGGTGTATGGTGGTATTATACATGTTGTATTGTAGATATGTAGTGGTGTATGGTTGTATTATACATTGTGTATTGTAGATGTGTAGTGGTGTATGGTGGTATTATACATTGTGTATTGTAGATGTGTAGTGGTGTATGGTGGTATTATACATGTTGTATTGTAGATGTGTAGTGGTGTATGGTGGTATTATACATTGTGTATTGTAGATGTGTAGTGGTGTATGGTGGTATTATACATGTTGTATTGTAGATATGTAGTAGTGTATGGTGGTATTATACATGTTGTATTGTAGATGTGTAGTGGTGTATGGTGGTATTATACATGTTGTATTGTAGATATGTAGTGGTGTATGGTTGTATTATACATTGTGTATTGTAGATGTGTAGTGGTGTATGGTGGTATTATACATTGTGTATTGTAGATGTGTAGTGGTGTATGGTGGTATTATACATGTTGTATTGTAGATGTGTAGTGGTGTATGGTGGTATTATACATGTTGTATTGTAGATGTGTAGTGGTGTATGGTGGTATTATACATTGTGTATTGTAGATGTGTAGTGGTGTATGGTGGTATTATACATGTTGTATTGTAGATGTGTAGTGGTGTATGGTGGTATTATACATGTTGTATTGTAGATGTGTAGTGGTGTATGGTGGTATTATACATTGTGTATTGTAGATATGTAGTAGTGTATGGTGGTATTATACATGTTGTATTGTAGATGTGTAGTGGTGTATGGTGGTATTATACATGTTGTATTGTAGATGTGTAGTGGTGTATGGTGGTATTATACATGTTGTATTGTAGATGTGTAGTGGTGTATGGTGGTATTATACATGTTGTATTGTAGATGTGTAGTGGTGTATGGTGGTATTATACATTGTGTATTGTAGATGTGTAGTGGTGTATGGTGGTATTATACATGTTGTATTGTAGATGTGTAGTGGTGTATGGTGGTATTATACATGTTGTATTGTAGATATGTAGTGTTGTATGGTGGTATTATACATTGTGTATTGTAGATGTGTAGTGGTGTATGGTGGTATTATACATGTTGTATTGTAGATATGTAGTGGTGTATGGTGGTATTATACATGTTTTATTGTAGATATGTAGTGGTGTATGGTGGTATTATACATGTTTTATTGTAGATATGTAGTGGTGTATGGTGGTACAGTGAGGGAAAAAAGTATTTGATCCCCTGCTGATTTTGTACGTTTGCCCACTGACAAAGAAATGATCAGTCTATAATTTTAATGGTAGGTTTATTTGAACAGTGAGAGACAGAATATCAACAAAAAAATCCAGAAAAACGCATGTCAAAAATGTTATGAATTGATTTGCATTTTAATGAGGGAAATAAGTATTTGACCCCTCTGCAAAACATGACTTAGTACTTGGTGGCAAAACCCTTGTTGGCAATCACAGAGGTCAGACGTTTCTTGTAGTTGGCCACCAGGTTTGCACACATCTCAGGAGGGATTTTGTCCCACTCCTCTTTGCAGATCTTCTTCAAGTCATTAAGGTTTCGAGGCTGACGTTTGGCAACTCGAACCTTCAGCTCCCTCCACAGATTTTCTATGGGATTAAGGTCTGGAGACTGGCTAGGCCACTCCAGGACCTTAATGTGCTTCTTCTTGAGCCACTCCTTTGTTGCCTTGGCCGTGTGTTTTGGGTCATTGTCATGCTGGAATACCCATCCACGACCCATTTTCAATACCCTGGCTGAGGGAAGGAGGTTTTCACCCAAGATTTGACGGTACATGGCCCCGTCCATCGTCCCTTTGATGCGGTGAAGTTGTCCTGTCCCTTTAGCAGAAAAACACCCCCAAAGCATAATGTTTCCACCTCCATGTTTGACGGTGGGGATGGTTTCTTGGGGTCATAGGCAGCATTCCTCCTCCTCCAAACACGGCAAGTTGGGTTGATGCCAAAGAACTCCATTTTGGTCTCATCTGACCACAACACGTTCACCCAGTTGTCCTCTGAATCATTCAGATGTTCATTGGCAAACTTCAGACGGGCATGTATATGTGCTTTCTTGAGCAGGGGGACCTTGCGGGCGCTGCAGGATTTCAGTCCTTCACGGCATAGTGTGTTACCAATTGTTTTCTTGATGACTATGGTCCCAGCTGCCTTGAGATCATTGACAAGATCCTCCTGTGTAGTTCTGGGCTGATTCCTCACCGTTCTCATGATCATTGCAACTCCACGAGGTGAGATCTTGCATGGAGCCCTAGGCTGAGGGAGATTGACAGTTCTTTTGTGTTTCTTCCATTTGCGAATAATCACAGAAACTGTTGTCACCTTCTCACCAAGCTGCTTGGCGATGGTCTTGTAGCCCATTCCAGCCTTGTGTAGGTCTACAATCTTGTCCCTGACATCCTTGGAGAGCTCTTTGGTCTTGGCCATGGTGGAGAGTTGGAATCTGATTGATTGATTGCTTCTGTGGACAGGTATCTTTTATACAGGTAAGAAACTGAGATTAGGAGCACTCCCTTTAAGAGTGTGCTCCTAATCTCCGTCCGTTACCTGTATGAAAGACACCTGGGAGCCAGAAATCTTTTTGATTGAGAAGGGGTCAAATACTTATTTCCCTCATTAAAATGCAAATCAATTTATAACATTTTTGACATGCATTTTTCTGGTAATTTTTGTTGTTATTCTGTCTCTCACTGTTCAAATAAACCTACCATTAAAATTATAGACTGATAATTTCTTTGTCAGTGGGCAAACGTACAAAATCAGCAGGGGATCAAATACTTTTTTCCCTCACTGTATTATACATGTTTTATTGTAGATGTGTAGTGGTGTATGGTGGTATTATACATGTTTTATTGTAGATATGTAGTGGTGTATGGTGGTATTATACATGTTGTATTGTAGATATGTAGTGGTGTATGGTTGTATTATACATTGTGTATTGTAGATGTGTAGTGGTGTATGGTGGTATTATACATGTTGTATTGTAGATATGTAGTGGTGTATGGTTGTATTATACATTGTGTATTGTAGATGTGTAGTGGTGTATGGTGGTATTATACATGTTGTATTGTAGATGTGTAGTGGTGTATGGTGGTATTATACATGTTGTATTGTAGATATGTAGTGGTGTATGGTGGTATTATACATGTTGTATTGTAGATATGTAGTGGTGTATGGTTGTATTATACATTGTGTATTGTAGATGTGTAGTGGTGTATGGTGGTATTATACATGTTGTATTGTAGATATGTAGTGGTGTATGGTTGTATTATACATTGTGTATTGTAGATGTGTAGTGGTGTATGGTGGTATTATACATGTTGTATTGTAGATGTGTAGTGGTGTATGGTGGTATTATACATGTTGTATTGTAGATGTGTAGTGGTGTATGGTGGTATTATACATTGTGTATTGTAGATGTGTAGTGGTGTATGGTGGTATTATACATGTTGTATTGTAGATGTGTAGTGGTGTATGGTGGTATTATACATGTTGTATTGTAGATGTGTAGTGGTGTATGGTGGTATTATACATTGTGTATTGTAGATATGTAGTAGTGTATGGTGGTATTATACATGTTGTATTGTAGATGTGTAGTGGTGTATGGTGGTATTATACATGTTGTATTGTAGATGTGTAGTGGTGTATGGTGGTATTATACATGTTGTATTGTAGATGTGTAGTGGTGTATGGTGGTATTATACATGTTGTATTGTAGATGTGTAGTGGTGTATGGTGGTATTATACATTGTGTATTGTAGATGTGTAGTGGTGTATGGTGGTATTATACATGTTGTATTGTAGATGTGTAGTGGTGTATGGTGGTATTATACATGTTGTATTGTAGATATGTAGTGTTGTATGGTGGTATTATACATTGTGTATTGTAGATGTGTAGTGGTGTATGGTGGTATTATACATGTTGTATTGTAGATATGTAGTGGTGTATGGTGGTATTATACATGTTTTATTGTAGATATGTAGTGGTGTATGGTGGTATTATACATGTTTTATTGTAGATATGTAGTGGTGTATGGTGGTATTATACATGTTTTATTGTAGATGTGTAGTGGTGTATGGTGGTATTATACATGTTTTATTGTAGATATGTAGTGGTGTATGGTGGTATTATACATGTTGTATTGTAGATATGTAGTAGTGTATGGTGGTATTATACATGTTGTATTGTAGATGTGTAGTGGTGTATGGTGGTATTATACATGTTGTATTGTAGATATGTAGTGGTGTATGGTTGTATTATACATTGTGTATTGTAGATGTGTAGTGGTGTATGGTGGTATTATACATTGTGTATTGTAGATGTGTAGTGGTGTATGGTGGTATTATACATGTTGTATTGTAGATGTGTAGTGGTGTATGGTGGTATTATACATTGTGTATTGTAGATGTGTAGTGGTGTATGGTGGTATTATACATGTTGTATTGTAGATATGTAGTAGTGTATGGTGGTATTATACATGTTGTATTGTAGATGTGTAGTGGTGTATGGTGGTATTATACATGTTGTATTGTAGATATGTAGTGGTGTATGGTTGTATTATACATTGTGTATTGTAGATGTGTAGTGGTGTATGGTGGTATTATACATTGTGTATTGTAGATGTGTAGTGGTGTATGGTGGTATTATACATGTTGTATTGTAGATGTGTAGTGGTGTATGGTGGTATTATACATGTTGTATTGTAGATGTGTAGTGGTGTATGGTGGTATTATACATTGTGTATTGTAGATGTGTAGTGGTGTATGGTGGTATTATACATGTTGTATTGTAGATGTGTAGTGGTGTATGGTGGTATTATACATGTTGTATTGTAGATGTGTAGTGGTGTATGGTGGTATTATACATTGTGTATTGTAGATATGTAGTAGTGTATGGTGGTATTATACATGTTGTATTGTAGATGTGTAGTGGTGTATGGTGGTATTATACATGTTGTATTGTAGATGTGTAGTGGTGTATGGTGGTATTATACATGTTGTATTGTAGATGTGTAGTGGTGTATGGTGGTATTATACATTGTGTATTGTAGATGTGTAGTGGTGTATGGTGGTGTTATACATGTTGTATTGTAGATATGTAGTGGTGTATGGTGGTGTTATACATGTTGTATTGTAGATGTGTAGTGGTGTATGGTGGTATTATACATTGTGTATTGTAGATGTGTAGTGGTGTATGGTGGTATTATACATGTTGTATTGTAGATGTGTAGTGGTGTATGGTGGTATTATACATGTTGTATTGTAGATGTGTAGTGGTGTATGGTGGTATTATACATGTTGTATTGTAGATGTGTAGTGGTGTATGGTGGTATTATACATTGTGTATTGTAGATATGTAGTGGTGTATGGTGGTATTATACATGTTGTATTGTAGTGGTGTAATAATGTTATATGATGTATTGTATTATATGTGATATAAGTGCCTTAATGTGTTTGGACCCCAGCAAGAGTAGCTGCTGCCTTGGCAAGATCCCTAATAAATACCAATACAAACGGCTCATAATAATGTCTGGAACAGAGCGAATGGAATGGCATTAAACACATGGAAACCATTCCACTTATTCCGCTCCAGCCATTACCACAAGCCGGTTTTCCCCAATTAAGGTGCCACCAACCTCCTGTGGTATGATTTCACCACTGTTCCATTCAGCCTATACTGGTCTATAGGTCAAGTTCTGACCCCAGTGTATGATTCCACCACTGTTCCATTCAGCCTATACTGGTCTATAGGTCAAGTTCTGACCCCAGTGTATGATTCCACCACTGTTCCATTCAGCCTATACTGGTCTATAGGTCAAGTTCTGACCCCAGTGTATGATTCCACCACTGTTCCATTCAGCCTATACTGGTCTATAGGTCAAGTTCTGACCCCAGTGTATGATTTCACCACTGTTCCATTCAGCCTATACTGGTCTATAGGTCAAGTTCTGACCCCAGTGTATGATTTCACCACTGTTCCATTCAGCCTATACTGGTCTATAGGTCAAGTTCTGACCCCAGTGTATGATTCCACCACTGTTCCATTCAGCCTATACTGGTCTATAGGTCAAGTTCTGACCCCAGTGTATGATTTCACCACTGTTCCATTCAGCCTATACTGGTCTATAGGTCAAGTTCTGACCCCAGTGTATGATTCCACCACTGTTCCATTCAGCCTATACTGGTCTATAGGTCAAGTTCTGACCCCAGTGTATGATTCCACCACTGTTCCATTCAGCCTATACTGGTCTATAGGTCAAGTTCTGACCCCAGTGTATGATTTCACCACTGTTCCATTCAGCCTATACTGGTTTATAGGTCAAGTTCTGACCCCAGTGAATGATTCCACCACTGTTCCATTCAGCCTATACTGGTCTATAGGTCAAGTTCTGACCCCAGTGTATGATTCCACCACTGTTCCATTCAGCCTATACTGGTCTATAGGTCAAGTTCTGACCCCAGTGTATGATTCCACCACTGTTCCATTCAGCCTATACTGGTCTATAGGTCAAGTTCTGACCCCAGTGTATGATTTCACCACTGTTCCATTCAGCCTATACTGGTCTATAGGTCAAGTTCTGACCCCAGTGTATGATTTCACCACTGTTCCATTCAGCCTATACTGGTCTATAGGTCAAGTTCTGACCCCAGTGTATGATTTCACCACTGTTCCATTCAGCCTATACTGGTCTATAGGTCAAGTTCTGACCCCAGTGTATGATTTCACTACCTTTTCATTCAGCCTATACTGGTCTATAGGTCAAGTTCTGACCCCAGTGTATGATTCCACCACTGTTCCATTCATCCTATACTGGTCTATAGGTAAAGTCCCCACTGTCCAGTGGTTGTTGTGTAATATTGGACACCTGTAGTGTGTGGGTGTGTTTCCGTTCTGTTTGGATTAAAAGGGAGAGGAATGATCTTGGCTGTGGTGTAGACAGAGTTAGGGTGTACATGTGGAATGTCACACACACCCCGCTCGCACACATACGCTCACATATACACACCCCGCTCACATATACACAATCCGCTCACATATACACATTCTGCTCACACACACCCCGCTCACATACATACACTCACATATACACACCCCGACAGACTGACAAGGATATAGGTGTGGCACTCATGTCTCATTCATACGCTCTCATTCATTTATTCATTCATTCATTCATTTGTTCTATCATTTATTCATGTATTAATTCAATCATTAAATTATTCATCCATTTCATCATTCACTTATTCATTTCATCATTTTATTGATTCCATCATTCATTCATTCATTTATTCCATTATTCATTCAATTATTTATTAATTTGTTCATTTATTCCATTATTCATTCAATTATTTATTAATTTGTTCATTTATTCCATCATTCATTCAATTATTTATTAATTTGTTCATTTATTCCATCATTCATTCAATTATTCGATCATTCATTAAATTATTTATTAATTTGTTAATTTCTTCCATCATTCATGCCATTTTTTATTCATTTGTTCATTTATTCCATCATTCATTCATTAATTTATAACATCATTCATTCATTAATTTATTCCATCATTCATTAATTCCTTAATTTATTCCATCATTCATTAATTCATTCATTCATTCATTCATACACACTTTCCTGTGTTCCAACCTTTTATTTGATCATGTTTCAGTCTTTATCTCTCTTTTTACTATTCTTATTTGCACTCCCTCCATCTCCCTCCATCTCCCTCCATCTCCCTCCATCTCCCTCCATCTGTCTTTCTCTCTTGAACTAGTCCAACGTCTTTCTCTCTTGAACTAGTCCAACGTCTTTCTCTCTTGAACTAGTCCAACGTCTTTCTCTCTTGAACTAGTCCAACGTCTTTCTCTCTTGAACTAGTCCAACGTCTTTCTCTCTTGAACTAGTCCAATGTCTTTCTCTCTTGAACTAGTCCAATGTCTTTCTCTCTTGAACTAGTCCAACGTCTTTCTCTCTTGAACTAGTCCAACGTCTTTCTCTCTTGAACTAGTCCAACGTCTTTCTCTCTTGAACTAGTCCAACGTCTTTCTCTCTTGAACTAGTCCAACGTCTTTCTCTCTTGAACTAGTCCAACGTCTTTCTCTCTTGAACTAGTCCAACGTCTTTCTCTCTTGAACTAGTCCAACGTCTTTCTCTCTTGAACTAGTCCAACGTCTTTCTCTCTTGAACTAGTCCAACGTCTTTCTCTCTTGAACTAGTCCAACGTCTTTCTCTCTTGAACTAGTCCAACGTCTTTCTCTCTTGAACTAGTCCAACGTCTTTCTCTCTTGAACTAGTCCAACGTCTTTCTCTCTTGAACTAGTCCAACGTCTTTCTCTCTTGCACTAGTCCAACGTCTTTCTCTCTTGAACTAGTCCAACGTCTTTCTCTCTTGAACTAGTCCAACGTCTTTCTTTCTTGAACTAGTCCAACGTCTTTCTCTCTTGAACTAGTCCAACGTCTTTCTCTCTTGAACTAGTCCAACGTCTTTCTCTCTTGAACTAGTCCAATGTCTTTCTCTCTTGAACTAGTCCAACGTCTTTCTCTCTTGAACTAGTCCAACGTCTTTCTCTCTTGAACTAGTCCAACGTCTTTCTCTCTTGAACTAGTCCAACGTCTTTCTCTCTTGAACTAGTCCAACGTCTTTCTCTCTTGAACTAGTCCAACGTCTTTCTCTCTTGAACTAGTCCAATGTCTTTCTCTCTTGAACTAGTCCAACGTCTTTCTCTCTTGAACTAGTCCAACGTCTTTCTCTCTTGAACTAGTCCAATGTCTTTCTCTCTCAAACTAGTCCAACGTCTTTCTCTTTCTCTTTCTTTTACTCACACTCCCTCTTCCTCCTGATGATGATGTGTGTGTGTGTGTGTGTGTGTGTGTTTGTGTGTGTGTGTGTGTGTGTGCATGCATCTGTGTGTGTGTGTGTGTGCATGCATCCGTGTGTGTGTGTGTGCTTGCATGCATCCGTGTGTGTGTGTGTGTGCTTGCATGCATCCGTGTGTGTGTGTGTGTGCTTGCATGCATCCGCGTGTGTGTGCTTGCATGCATCCGTGTGTGTGTGTGTGCTTGCATGCATCCGTGTGTGTGTGCATGCATGCATCCGTGTGTGTGTGTGCGTGCATGCGTCGATGTATGTCAGGGTTTTCGTTAGCCGGTAATAGCTGTCTTTTGGCTGATTCAAAAAATTGAAAAGCCAATTAAATTGGCGCCAGTCAATTGTCTGGGAGAAGAAGAAAAAATCTCATTGTGATGTAATGGTTTTTAGCCTCTCTTCATTGTGAAGTAATGGTTTTTAGCCTCTCTTCATTGTGATGTAATGGTTTTTATTCTCTCTTCATTGTGATGTAATGATTTTTAGTCTCTTCATTGTGAAGTAATGGTTTTTAGCCTCTCCATTGTGAAGTAATGGTTTTTAGTCTCTCTTCATTGTGAAGTAATGGTTTTTAGCCTCTCTTCATTGTGAAGTAATGGTTTTTAGCCTCTCTTCATTGTGAAGTAATGGTTTTTAGCCTCTCTTCATTGTGAAGTAATAGTTTTAGCCTCTCTTCATTGATAGAAATACCAGTCGATGTAAACTGGTCATGCTGATCGGTTTATAGGTTAATTTGCATAATTTTGTGGAATTAAATTGCCGCGTGTATACAGTATATTGGTTATGTATCTTATTTATCACACAAAGCATACAGATACAGAGCCTTTTGAGTGTAGAATCTGTCAGACAGCGTGGAAGCTGCTGCTACAGCATGTCAAACAGCAAATGAACAGGCAACGGAAGGCAGGCTTCACACCACTTTGCATTGAGCGGGAGGCAGTATGCATCTTGAAACATATACTTAATTGTTTGAAACCGGAATGTTTTACTACATATTAGGATGCATGTCTTACCTTACTTTTGGTCATGTAGTGCACTTTTTTAAATGTTTTTTATAAGGGGTGGATCAGCTTAATATTGCAGATAGATTGTTGCTTCCATCAATGTAATTGTCTGCATCATTTCCAATCCCCCATATCTTTTGGGGGGTAAATATCTACATCCATATACATACACGTACATACACATATGCACATATATACATACACATACCTATATAGACATACATACTTGTTTTTTTTTAATATACCTTTATTATTCCCTGCAAACCCTTCCACCCTTCCCCCAATTGGAGTAAACTAATAAACAATAACACTTAGGCTTCTACCTTATACTTCACTTTGAAGTATGTGGACACCTGCTCGTCGAACATCTCGTTCCAAAATCATGGGCATTAATATGGAGAGGCAGATATAACAGCCTCCACTCTTCTGGGAAGGCTTTCCACTAGATGTTGGAACATTGCTGCGGGGACTTGCTTCCATTCAGCCACAAGAGCATTAGTGAGGTCAGGCACTGATGTTGGGCGATTAGGCCAGGCTTGGAGTCGGCGTTCCAATTCATCCCAAAGGTGTTTGATGGGGTTGAGGTCAGGGCTCTGCAGGCCAGTCAAGGTCTTCCACACCGATCTTGACAAGCTATTTCTGTATGGACCTTGCTTTGTGCATGGGGGCATGAACCAGGAACAGGCCTTCCCCAAACTGTTGCCACAAAGTTGGAAGCACAGTATCGTCTAGAATGTCATTGTATGCTGTAGCGTTAAGACTAAGGGGCCTAGCCTGAACCATGAAAAACAGCCCCAGAACATTATTCCATGGCTGCTCGGCTATGGAAACCCATTTCATGAAGCTCCTGACGAACAGCTCCTAGATGTTTCCACTTCACAATAACAGCACTTACAGTTGACCGGGGCAGCTTTAGAAGGGCAGAGATTTGACGAACTGATTGACGGTGCCATGATGAAAGTCACTGAGCTCTTCGGTAATGCCATTCTACTGCCAATGTTTGTCTATGAAGATTGCATGGCTGTGTGCTCGATTGTATACACCGGTCAGCAACGGGTGTTGCTGAAATAGCCAAATCCATCAATTTGAAGGGGTGTCAACATAACTTTTGTGTATATATAGTGTAGCTTAGCCAAAATCAGACCATATTGGTGGAGGCAATTATTTTATATAAACTTTCTTTCATTGTCTAGTAGCCAAAGGCACAATCCTAGTCATATTAGCAACCCATGCTAGTTGTTGCAAATTAGATCTCCCCTTTTTCAAAATGTCTAATGGATATTTTCATCATTGTCACATGAAACCTCTTGCATGTGCAGTGCCCGTTTGACAACAGTGTTTTCCCGCTAATTGCATTATGGAACGAACATTTGCTCGTATCCTACTGCCTTGTGCACATTTCTGCGCTTATAATGTGCATAAATAATAGTTTATCAACATTTTAAGCTAAACATTCTGATCTGTTGCATCAGACTCATTGCTTTAAAAACAATTATGATGTATCTTAGGACTCCTGGTTGTATGAATTTGGGCTCTATCATCCCATAACTGTCCCAGAGTCTGTTTGGAATAGGCTATTTCTTACTCGACTAGCTGACTAACAGAATAGTTAACATTTCTACTATGGGGGATAGTAGATTGACACAGGCTAGTGATATTTCTGTTAATTTCTCATCTTGCTGGTTGAGGAAAAGTCAATGTGGACAGTTATTCTAACATCTTCAAAGTGCACATCAGAATTCAGTAAGAAGGGCCTCGCATCAGAATTCAGTAAGAAGGGCCTCGCATCAGAATTCAGTAAGAAGGGCCTCACATCAGAATTCAGTAAGAAGGGCCTCGCATCAGAATTCAGTAAGAAGGGCCTCGCATCAGAATTCAGTAAGAAGGGCCTCGCATCAGAATTCAGTAAGAAGGGCCTCACATCAGAATTCAGTAAGAAGGGCCTCACATCAGAATTCAGTAAGAAGGGCCTCAAATCAGAATTCAGTAAGAAGGGCCTCACATCAGAATTCAGTAAGAAGGGCCTCACATCAGAATTCAGTAAGAAGGGCCTCACATCAGAATTCAGTAAGACAGGCCTCACATCAGAATTCAGTAAGAAGGGCCTCACATCAGAATTCAGTAAGAAGGGCCTCACATCAGTAAGAAGTAAGACGGGCCTCACATCAGAATTCAGTAAGACGGGCCTCACATCATTGCATCCTCGACTTGCATGTTCTGTTAATATGAATGACCATAATGTAAATGTGATTTCTGTCATTTTGAGAACTGTGGATGGACGCCCTAATCAGGTTACGTACCCAATACAATGGGTCCAGTAAATTTCTCAAATGTCCAGTAAATTAAAATGCTGCCGGTCAAATGTCCAGCGCCACATTTTCCTAACGGAAACCCTGGTGTGTGTGTGTGTGTGTGTGTGTGTGTGTGTGTGTGTGTGTGTGTGTGTGTGTGTGTGTGTGTGTGTGTGTGTGTGTGTGTGTGTGTGTGTGTGTGTGTGTGTTGGCATGCGTCCGTGTTTGTGTTTATATCCTGTCATGAACATTTAATAGTGCGTGAGGCTTGGGGGGTATAATAATGCAGTGTTCACTGAAGATCCAACTGAGTCATACATACAGGAGGGCTCCTCTATACAGGGGTCTCCTCTATACAGGAGCTCTCCTCTATACAGGAGGTCTCCTCTATACAGGGGGTCTCCTCTATACAGGAGGGCTCCTCTATACAGGGGGTCTCCTCTATACAGGAGGTCTCCTCTATACAGGAGGTCTCCTCTATACAGGGGGTCTCCTCTATACAGGAGGTCTCCTCTATACAGGAGGGCTCCTCTATACAGGAGGTCTCCTCTATACAGGAGCTCTCCTCTATACAGGAGGTCTCCTCTATACAGGGGGTCTCCTCTATACAGGAGGGCTCCTCTATACAGGGGGTCTCCTCTATACAGGAGGTCTCCTCTATACAGGGGGTCTCCTCTATACAGGAGGTCTCCTCTATACAGGAGGGCTCCTCTATACAGGGGGTCTCCTCTATACAGGAGGTCTCCTCTATACAGGAGGTCTCCTCTATACAGGGGGTCTCCTCTATACAGGAGATCTCCTCTATACAGGGGGTCTCCTCTATACAGGGGGTCTCCTCTATACAGGGGGTCTCCTCCATACAGGGGGTCTCCTCGATACAGGAGGTCTCTATACAGGGGGTCTCCTCTATACACGGGGTCTCCTCTATACAGGGGGTCTCCTCTATACAGGGGGTCTCCTCTATACAGGAGATCTCCTCTATACAGGGGGTCTCCTCTATACAGGGGGTCTCCTCGATACAGGGGGTCTCCTCTATACAGGGGGTCTCCTCCATACAGGGGGTCTCCTCGATACAGGGGGCCTCCTCGATAGAGGGGGTCTCCTCTATACAGGAGGTCTCCTCTATACAGGAGGGCTCCTCTATTCAGGAGGTCTCCTCTATACAGGAGGGCTCCTCTATACAGTGGGTCTCCTCTAAAAAATATATATATGCACACACACACACATATACAGGGCGCCAATGATACTTTGTATGATACTGTGTGTTTGTCTCCTTATGCACTAGTGTGTGTGTGTGTAATGAACACGGTGGGAGACAGAGAGCTGGTTTCAAGTGCAGGGCACAGCAGGTGTTTATTTGTAAAGGACCACAGGAGGAGGCAGGTAGCTGGGTCCAGGGGCAGGCAGAAGGTCACACACAGGGGGTCCAAAAAGGCAACAGTACAGGCAGGGAAAAGGCTAGTAACGTAGTCTGGGAGATCAGGCAAGAGGTTGATGACAGGAAATCTGATAGGCTAAAGTACAGGCAGGGAATAGGCAAAAAGGTGTCGTTAGTGAGGCAGGCAAAAACGATCATACACTGGATGATTAAATTACGTGAAAAACAGAGCTCTGAATAGAAGTGTGTCACAAAACAAACAATACCTCACAATGATGGGGTTTAAAGAACTGAACTAAATAGTGTGTGATAATGACATACAGGTGTGAACAGCTGATCAGGATTCAGGTGATTGGGATCTAGAGAGTGAGCTGCGTTCAGGGGTCTATGTGTTTGAGAGTGTGAGTTGGAAGCAGACGTTACAGTGTGTGTGTTGTCTGCTTGTGTTAGTTGGTGTGTGTGTGTGTCCCTCCATCTCAGTGTGTGTGTCCCTCCATCTCAGTGTGTGTGTGTATATTTATTTGTGTCGGCCTATAGTGTGAATGTGCTATCCTTGTCTAGTGGGGATGTGGTCATCATTACAGGCTGTAGGGACATCAGGACACCAGATGTAGGCAGCAGAACAGTGGGTGGTACTGCACTCTTAGGAGACCAACTCTGCATTTTAGGGAGGGGTGTGTGTTTAGGGAAATAGCGTCCCTTGGTACAGGAACAGTATGATGGTATGAAAATCTGGATACCGGCCAACCCTAGAATGTGTACGTGCAGGCGTGCGTCGGTATGTATACAAGGGAATATTTGTTGCTGTTCCTCCCCTGCAGTATTGGTATGCAGCATTTGCTTTGATCATTAACCCAGGGCAGCTGACACTTGTTTGTTTATGTATGCATCTGTCCCTCTCTCTTGCTCTCTCTCTCTCTCTCTCTCTCTCCCTCTCTCTCTTTCTCTGCCTCTCCTTCTTTCACTCCCTCTCTCTCTCCCTCTCTTCCTCCCTCTCACTTCTCTCTCTGGCTCTCCCTCTCTCATTAACTGATAAACATGCCATTAGTGCTCAATTGAATTTTAAACACTCACCCTCAAGCCATATCTCTAGTGGACTCCCCCTCCTCCCCCCTTTCCTTACCCCCTGTCCCCCAAATTATCGCTGCCAGCAGAGTATAGGCCCCTCTCTCACGCACACGCACACGCACACTCTCTCTCTCTCTCTCTCTCTCTCTCTCTCTCTCTCTCTCTCTCTCTCTCTTTCTCACTCTATCTTTGTCTCGCTCTCTCTTCCTCTCTCTTTCTCTTTATCTCCCTCTCTTCCCTAGAGAAATCAGTGTTGCCAATGCCAACTGGCTGGGCTACAAACACCTGGCACATATGCCCCCTCATGCCCTCCCTGTCTGCTCTCTCTCTCTCTCTCTCTCTCTCTCTCTCTCTCTCTCTCTCTCTCTCTCTC
The DNA here is from genome assembly GCF_045679555.1 of Salvelinus alpinus. NCBI lineage: Eukaryota > Metazoa > Chordata > Actinopteri > Salmoniformes > Salmonidae > Salvelinus > Salvelinus alpinus. Next base: position 81,541,834 of record NC_092087.1, on the reverse strand, counting down.
TCTCTCTCTCTCTCTCTCTCTCTCTCTCTCTCTCTCTCTCTCTCTCTCTCTCTCTCTCTCAGGAAACGGTCTGCAGGCACGATCTTCTTTCCTCCCTCACTCTCCATCTCTCTCCCTCCTTTGTCTGTGCACTCTCATTGGGCTGGCAGGTAGCCTAGTGGTTAGAGTGTTGTGCCAGTAACCGAAATGTTGCTGGATCGAATCCCCGAGCAGACAAGGTAAAAATACGTCGTTCTGTCCCTGAAAAAGGCAGTCAGGGACAGAACCGGTAGGCTGTCATCAACCAGGCCAGCGCCTGGTTAAAAAAATGTTTGGTTTCTGACAGTTTGGAGTTTACTCAGCTTTCTTCTCAAGGACACAATGACCTTTAGGTTGGAAAGAGAAAGGGAGAGAGAAAGAGAAAGTGAAAGGGGAAAGGGACAGAGAAAGAGAAAGGGAAAGGGAGAGAGATAGAAAGTGTACAGTGTGTCTGTGTATTCATTCATAGAGTGAAAATAAGTGGGTATCAGAAAGAGAAATACACTTTGTTTCTGCACTTCTGTCTATTTCTGTCTCCACAGCAGCCATAGTAGATGAAGTGTGTGTGTGTGTTCTTCGCTGGGATTGTGTGTATGTGTGCCCAGCAGCCTGTGTATTATACAGAATCAATATAATCCATCAGGTGCATTAAAGGCTAAAGTGTGTCAGGCTGTCAGGCCTAAGTGTTCCTCTCAGTGTTTGTGTGTGTGTGTGTTTGTGTGTCAGGCTGTCAAGCTAAGTGTTCCTCCCATACACTGACTGGATAGATGTACATCCTAGAGAGGGTTGACACACAGAGTATAGGGTTATTAGGGAAGTTTATAATGACATGATTCCAGCTCTATAGCTTTTCCTTTCAACTATGTTGGACACGCATCCACTTCCATTTGCAGAGACACCACCATACATAAACACAGGCACACCCTTTTTGTTATTTTGATACGTCTGGGGAAATTTATTTTTAGCTATATGAAACCTGTTTTGCTTTGAAAACCAGCCAGGTCACCCGTGATACAAGTCAATATTCAACGTCCATCCATGTCTGAGGACATCAGGAGATTACGTGGAAACCGGCCACTAGTGGTAACAGTGAGCGATGTTACCTTCAAGTAGGTTTCGGTGTTGTGGACGGGGATGGAAGATGGGTGTAAGCATCTGCCTCTGGTGCAAAAGGTTTCGTATCCGAATCCAGCAACAGAAAGTAGCTTTTTCAATTTTTGTTTTTGTCACACCCTGGCCTTAGTTATCTGTGTTGTCATTATTATTTTAGTTAGGTCAGGGTGTGACATGGTGAAGTATGTGTGTTGGTTTGTCTAGGGGTTTGTAGGTTTAATGGGGATATGTCTGGTCTAGGTGTTTGTATGTCGATGGCTGCCTAGATTGGTTCTCAATTAGAGACAGCTGTGGTTTATTGTCTCTAATTGGGAGCCATATTTAAGGCAGCCATGGGCATCATGTGTTTGTGGGTAATTGTCTATGTTGAACGTTTGTTGCTTGTCTGTGCACTTACGTTATTTAGCTTCACGGTCGTTTGTTGTTTTTTGTTAGTTTATGTATAGTGTTCGTTTTCGTGTTTTTCTCTCTTCCACAATAAAGAGATGTATTTTGCACACGCTGCGCCTTGGTCCACTCTTTCACCTCAAGACGATCGTGACAGAATTACCCACCAACCATGGATCAAGCAGCGTGAGAGGAACCAGGACTCGTGGACTTGGGAGGAAATATTGGACGGAAAGGGACCCTGGGCTCAACCAGGAGATTATCGCCGCCCCAAAGCTGAGCTGGAGGCAGCGAAAGCAGAGAGGCGGCGATATGAGGAGGCAGCACGGAAACAAGGCTGGAAGCCCGTAAGTCAAACCCAAAAATTTATTGGGGGGGGGCTCTCGGGTAGTTTAGTTGGGTCAGTTGGGAGACGTGAGCCAACTCCTCCTGCTTACCGTAGGGAGCCGGTGAGGGCGGATTTGGAGGTGAGCGAAGCAGAGACAGTAAAGGAGTTAATGGAGAAATTGGAGGAGAGAGTTATGAGGGATGTACTGGTTTGGTGCATGAGGCACAGCATCCGTCCGAATGAACGTGTTGGTGAGTTAATGTCACCGGGAACAGCTCTCCATACTCGTCCTGAGGAGCGTGCTAGCCGTCTGGTGAAGACAGTGCCTACAGCACGCACAAAGCCTCCTGTGCGTCTCCAGAGTCCTGTGCGTTACTGCTCCTCGCACTAGCCCTGTGGTGTGTGTTCCCAGCCCAGTACCACCAGTGCTGACACCACGCACCAGGCTTCCAGTGCGTCTCCAGAGCCCTGTTCCTCCTCCACGCACTCTCCCTGTGGTGCGTGTCTCCAGCCCAGTGCCTCCAGTCCCGGCACCACGCACCAAGCCTCCTGTGCGTCTCCAGAGCCCTGTACGTACTGATCCTTCTCCCCGCACTCGTCCTGAGGTGCGTGCCCTCAGCCCGGTACCACCAGTTCCGGTACCACGCACCAGTCCTATAGTGCGCCTTGAGAACTCAGTGTGCCCTGTCCCTGCTCCCCGCACTAGCCCTGAGATGCGTGTCCTCAGCCCGGTACCACCAGTTCCGGCACCACGCACTAGGCCTAATGTGCGTCCCCAGGGTCCAGCATGCCCTGTTCCCTCTCCCCGCACTAGCCCTGAGATGCGTGTCCTCAGCCCGGTACCTCCAGTTCCGGCACCACGCACCAGGCCTACAGTGCGTCTCAGCCGGCCAGAGTCTGCCGTCTGCCCAACGGCGCCTGAACTGCCCGTCTGCCCAACGGCGCCTGAACTGCCCGTCTGCCCAACGGCGCCTGAACTCCCCGTCTGCCCAACGGCGCCTGAACTGCCCGTCTGCCCAACGGCGCTTGAACTGCCCGTCTGCCCAACGCCGTCTGAACTGTCCGTCTGCCAAGCAGAACTGCCCGTCTGTACTGAGTATTCAAAGCCGCCCGTCTGTACTGAGCCTGCAAAGCCGCCCGTCTGCCATGAGCCTGCAAAGCCGCCCGTCTGCCATGAGCCTTCAGAGCCGTCCGCCAGACAGGAGCCGCTAGAGCCTTCCGCCAGACAGGAGCCGCTAGAGCCTTCCGCCAGACAGGAGCCGCTAGAGCCTTCCGCCAGACAGGATCAGCCAGAGCCTTCCGCCAGACAGGATCAGCCAGAGCCTTCCGCCAGACAGGATCAGCCAGAGCCTTCCGCCAGACAGGATCAGCCAGAGCCTTCCGCCAGACAGGATCAGCCAGAGCCTTCCGCCAGACAGGATCAGCCAGAGCCTTCCGCCAGCCATGAGCAGCCAGATCCGTCAGCCAGCCATGAGCAGCCAGATCCGTCAGCCAGCCATGAGCAGCCAGATCCGTCAGCCAGCCATGAGCAGCCAGATCCGTCAGCCAGCCATGAGCAGCCATGAGCAGCCAGATCCGTCAGCCAGCCATGAGCAGCCAGATCCGTCAGCCAGCCATGAGCAGCCAGATCCGTCAGCCAGCCATGAGCAGCCAGATCCGTCAGCCAGCCATGAGCCGTCCAGCCAGGATCCGTCAGAGCCGTCCAGCCAGGATCCGCCAGCCAGCCAGGATCCGCCAGAGCCAGCCAGCCAGGATCCGCCATTTAGTCCGGTGCTGCCCCTTAGCCTGGTGCTGCCCCTTAGCCTGGTGCTGCCCCTTAGCCTGGTGCTGCCCCTTATCCTGGTGCTGCCCCTCATCCTGGTGCTGCCCCTTATCCTGGTGCTGCCCCTCATCCTGGTGCTGCCCCTTATCCTGGTGCTGCCCCTTATCCTGGTGCTGCCCCTTATCCTGGTGCTGCCCCTTATCCTGGTGCTGCCCCTTAGTCCGGTGCTGCCCCTTAGTCCGGTGCTGCCCCTTAATCCAGTGGGGTTAAGTTGGAGGGTGGTCATTTGGAGGAGGCTACGAAAGCGGGTAGTGACTATGGTGGGGTGGGGACCACGACCAGTGCCAGAGCCGCCACCGTGGACAGACGCCCACCCAGACCCTCCCCTAGACTTTATGCTGGTGCGCCCGGAGTTCGCACCTTAAGGGGGGGGTTATGTCACACCCTGGCCTTAGTTATCTGTGTTGTCATTATTATTTTAGTTAGGTCAGGGTGTGACATGGGGAATGTATGTGTGTTGGTTTGTCTAGGGGTTTGTAGGTTTAATGGGGATATGTCTGGTCTAGGTGTTTGTATGTCGATGGCTGCCTAGATTGGTTCTCAATTAGAGACAGCTGTGGTTTATTGTCTCTAATTGGGAGCCATATTTAAGGCAGCCATGGGCATCATGTGTTTGTGGGTAATTGTCTATGTTGAACGTTTGTTGCTTGTCTGTGCACTTACGTTATTTAGCTTCACGGTCGTTTGTTGTTTTTTGTTAGTTTATGTATAGTGTTCGTTTTCGTGTTTTTCTCTCTTCCACAATAAAGAGATGTATTTTGCACACGCTGCGCCTTGGTCCACTCTTTCACCTCAAGACGATCGTGACAGTTTTAAGCCTATCCCAAACCTTAACCCTTACCTTAACCATTCGGAGGTAATGCCATAACCTTAAGAATAAAGACTTTGAAATTTGACGTTTGGAACAACATTGAATTTTGACGTTTGAGAAACATGGATGAACGTCTAATTCTGACGTGAGACTGTGAGATCTGGTAGCTGAAAACAGCCTATCGCACAAAAATATAAACGCTAGAAAACTAGCTTCCTTCTGCTCTGACAATGTTCCCCAACTCTGAGGATTGGTTTTTCCAGCAGGACAATGTTCCCCAACTCGGAGGATTGGTTTTTCCAGCAGGACAATGTTCCCCAACTCTGAGGATTGGTTTTTCCAGCAGGACAATGTTCCCCAACTCTGAGGATTGGTTTTTCCAGCAGGACAATGTTCCCCAACTCTGAGGATTGGTTTTTCCAGCAGGACAATGTTCCCCAACTCTGAGGATTGTTTTTTCCAGCAGGACAATGTTCCCCAACTCTGAGGATTGGTTTCTCCAGCAGGACAATGTTCCCCAACTCTGGGGATTGGTTTTTCCAGCAGGACAATGTTCCTCAACTCTGAGGATTGGTTTTTCCAGCAGGACAATGTTCCCCAACTCTGAGGATTGTTTTTTCCAGCAGGACAATGTTCCCCAACTCGGAGGATTGGTTTTTCCAGCAGGACAATGTTCCCCAACTCTGAGGATTGGTTTTTCCAGCAGGACAATGCTCCATGCCTCACAGCCAGGTCAATCAAGGTGTGGATGGAGGACCTCCAGATCAAGACCCTGTCATGGCCTGCCCAATCTCCAGACCTGAACCCCATTGAAAACCTCTGGAATGTGATCAGGAGGAAGACACATCCATAACCTGAGTGTAAACCAGATTGCATACCAGAGAGAATACTATAGACATCAAGAAAGCCAGTCAGTTGATTATTGACAAGTTTTTCCAACACTTTTGATAAACAGGGCAAAATAGAAATAGGCCTATAACAGTTAGGATCAGCTTGATCTCCCACTTTAAATAAAGGATGTACCGTGGCTGCCTTCCAAGCAATGGGAACCTCTCCAGAAAGGAGAGAGTGGTTAAAAAGGTCGAAGATAGGTGTGGTGATGATAGGTGCAGCAACCTTAAAGAAGAAAGGGTCTAAACCATCTGATGGTTTTTTGAGGTCAAGTTTCAGGAGCTCCTTTAGCAACTCGGATTCAGTGACTGCCTGCAGGGAGAAACTTTGTAGCGGGGCAGTGGAAAAAGAGGGAGAAGCATCGGGGATAGTCGCATTAGAAGAGGTGGGAGATGAGGAAATTTTGGACACATAGACCCCTTTTTTAGCAAGTGTCTATGACAAATCAGGAAAGGTCATTTCACTGAGCAGCCATTATGAACACAGGCTGTAAAACAGTGATCACTAAGGTCATTACAGAATACACCAGACTGACACCTATCAGGATTATTTGTGAGGATAACATCAAGAAGAGTAGCCTTTGATGGGTGTTTGGAGTCGTACCTTGTGGGATTGGTAATAATCTGAGAGAGATTTAGGGAGTCGCGTTGCTTTAGGACTTGGTCAGCTGGTTTAAGCATGTCCCAGTTTAGGTCACCTAGCAGGGCAAATTCAGACTTAGTGTAAGGGGCCAGGAGAGAGCTTAGGGCAGGTAAGGTACAGGCCAGTGCTGATGGAGGAGAAATTAACATTAAATTATCTGGCAACCGCTCTGGTGGACATTACTGCAGTCAGAATACCAATTGCACGCTCCCTCAAAACTTGAGACATCCGCGGCATTGTGTTGTGTGAAAAAACTGCACTTTTAGAGTGGCCTTTTATTGTTACCAGCACAAGGCGCACCTGTGTAATGATCACGCAGTCTAATCAGCTTCTTGATATGCCACACCTGATAAGACTACATGAGACTTGTACATGTGAAGATACATACAGGGTTGGTTACTATAAAGTGGGTATTTAGTGTAAATGGTACAGAAGGGGTTTCATCTGAATCTTAGACAGTAAGAAAAACGTCCAAATAGAAGCCTATATGGAATGTGTGTTATGCAAGGCAGGCTAAACTCAATGACCTTTTGAGTACACACACACACTCTCTCTCTCCAATTCAATTCAAAGGGCTTTATTGGCATGGGAAACATATGTTAACATTGCCAAAGCAAATTAAGTAGATAATATACGAAAGTGAAATAAACAATAAAAATGAACATTAAACATGACACTCACAGAAGTTCCAAAAGAATAAAGACATTACAAATGTCATTATGTATATAGTGTTGTAAAGATGTGCAAATGGTTAAAGTACATAAGGGAAAATAAATAAACATAAATATGGGTTGTGTTTACAATGGTGTTTGTTCTTCACTGGCTGCCCTTTTCTTGTGGCAACAGGTCACAAATCTTGCTGCTGTGATGCACACTGTGGTATTTCACCCAGTAGATATGGGAGTTTATCATAATCGGGTTTGTTTTCGAATTCTTTGTGGATCTGTGTAATCTGAGGGAAATATGTGTCTCTAATATGGTCATACATATGGCAGGAGTTTAGGAAGTGCAGCTCAGTTTCCACCTCATTTTGTGGGCAGTGTGCACATAGCCTGTCTTCTCTTGAGAGCCATGTCTGCCTACGGCGGCCTTTCTCAATAGCAAGGCAATGCTCACTGAGTCTGTACATAGTCAAAGGTTTCCTTAATTTTAGGTCAGTCCCAGTAGTCAGGTATTCTGCCACTGTGTACTCTCTGTTTAGGGCCAAATAGCATTCTAGTTTGCTCTGTGTTTTGTTAATTACTTGACACATTGGAAATAATGATCTTTTTGTTTTCTCATGATTTGGTTGGGTCTAATTGTGTTGCTGTCCTGGGGCTCTGTGGGTTCTGTTTGTGTTTATGAACAGAGCCCCAGGACCAGCTTGCTTAGGGGACTCTTCTCCAGGTTCATCTCTCTGTAGGTGATGGCTTTGTTATGGAAGGTTTGGGAATCGCTTCCTTTTAGGTGGTTGTAGAATTTAACGTCTCTTTTCTGGATTTTGATATTTGGCGGGTATCGGCCTAATTCTGCTCCGCATGCATTATTTGGTGTTTTATGTTGTACACGGAGGATATTTTTTGCAGAATTCTGCATGCAGTCTCAATTTGGTGTTTGTCCCATTTTGTGAATTCTTGGTTTGTGAGCGGACCCCAGACCTTACAACCATAAAGGGCAATGGCTTCTATAACTGATTCAAGTATTTTTTATCCAGATCCTAATTGGTATGTCAAATTTTATGTTCCTTTTGATGGCATAGAATGCCCTTCTTGCCTTATCTCTCAGATCGTTCACAGCTTTGTGGAAGTTACCTGTGGCGCTGATGTTTAGGCCAAGGTATGTATCGTTTCTTGTGTGTTCTAGGGCAACGGTGTCTAGATGGAATTTGTATTTGTAGTCCTGGCGACTGGACCTTTTTTGGAACACCATTATTTTGGTCTTACTGAGATTTACTGTCAGGGCTCAGGTCTGGCAGAAGATCTAGGTGCTGCTGTAGGCCCTCCTTGGTTCTATCATCTCTCACACACAAACAAACACAGACATAAATACACACTCTTCTCTCTTTCCTCTCTCATTTTGTCTCTCTTTCACTCTACACTCTCTCCTTTCCTTTCTCTCTTTCTCTCTCTCTCTCCCTCTTTCTTTCTTTCTCTCTCTCTCGCACTCTTGCACACACACTCCCTTTTCTTGCAGTACATTGTTTTGATAAAATCCACTCGTCTCTGATTCCCATGTCCTGCCTCAGTAAACATAGACAGTTGGTAACAAGACCACTGTAAGAGAGTGTGTGCTGTTATACAACTTTCCATTCACTTCCTCTTGCTGTTTCTCACACTGTAGTGTCCTTCCCCCCTGTCCCTGTTCACTAGCCCACACGCACGCGCACACACACACACACACACACACACACACACACACACACACACACACACACACACACACACACACACACACACACACACACACACACACACACACACACACACACACACACACACATAGACACATACATGCAGAGACAGACAGACACATACATGCAGAGACAGACAGACAGACACATACATGCAGAGACAGACAGACAGACACATACATGCAGAGACAGACAGACAGACACACACATGAAGAGACAGACAGACAGACACGCAGAGACAGACAGACAGACATGCAGAGACAGACAGACAGACATGCAGAGACAGACAGACACATACATGCAGAGACAGACAGACACATACATGCAGAGACAGACAGACACATACATGCAGAGACAGACAGACACATACATGCAGAGACAGACAGACAGACATGCAGAGACAGACAGACAGACAGACAGTAGGTAATGGCCCGGTAGGCTCCTATTAAATCCAGCTACGGGACCACAACTCTGAGCGTGCACACACACACACCCACACACACCCAGGGACAGCCAGGGAGACCCAGACAGGCTAGAATAGAATAGATTACTATATTAGGTATGTTGTTCACAGTGACACCAGTGACAGTGACTGATCTGGCAACAGAATAGAGAGAGAGAGGAGAGATAGAGTCTGGTGGGTTTTGGTTCTCATGAACTGATTTGAGGGGTGGAGAGAGTGAGGGAGATAGAGAGGAAAGGGAGATACCTAGTCAGTTGTACAACTGAATGCATTCAACTGAAATGTCTTCCGCATTTATTTTTTTATTTAACCAGGCAAGTCAGTTAATTCTCACGAGTCACCAACCCGGGTCCGGGATCACCCCCCACCCCCCCACACACTGATTAGCATAGCTAGCATAGCTTCACAAGTAGATAGTAGCATCTAAATATCATTAAATCACAAGTCCAAGACACCAGATGAAAGATACAGATCTTGTGAATAAAGCCACCATTTCAGATTTTTAAAATGTTTTACAGGGAAGACAAAATATGTAAATCTATTAGCTAAACACGTTAGCAAAATACACAATTTCTTTGTCCACCATTTTTTCTCTCCACCAGTAGCTATCACCAATTCGGCTAAACTAAGATATTGATAGCCAATAACCTATAAAAAACCTCATCAGATGACAGTCTGATAACATATTTATGGTATAGGATAGGTTTTGTTAGAAAAAAGTGCATATTTCAGGTAGAAATCACAGTTTACAATTGCACCGACCATCACAAGACGACTAGAATTACTATAGAGAGCAACGTGTATGACCAATTTACTCATCATAAAACATTTCATAAGAATAGACAAAGCATAGCAATGGAAAGACCCAGATCTTGTGATTCCAGACAATATTTCAGATTTTCTAAGCGTTTTACAGCGAAAACACAATAAATCGATAAGTTAGCATACCACATGTGAAAACGTTACCAGAGCATCGATTCAAGCCAAAGAGAGCTATAACGTAATCATCGCCAAAATATATTAATTTTTTCACTAACCTTCTCAGAATTCTTCCGATGACACTCCTGTAACATCATTTTACAACATACATATACAGTTTGTTCGAAAATGTGCATATTTAGCCATACAAAACCGTGGTTACACAATGAAAATACTAGGAAATCAAGCCTCAAAATGTTTGACGTCATCTTTCAGAGTGATCTAGTTTATTCGAAAGCTAATCATATACTTGACTAAAAAATACAGGGTTGACAGGAATCGAAAGACAAATTAGTTCTTAATGCAATCGCTGATTTACATTTTTTAAATTATCCTTACTTTTCAATACAGGTTGCGCCAAGCGAAGCTATAGCAAACAAGATGGCGACATAAACGTTTAACATTTATCGACAGAAACACGATTTATCATATTAAATATTCCTTACTATGAGGTGATTTTCCATCAGATTCTTGGGCAATGTATCCTTTCTTGGGTCCAAGCTTCTTTTGGTCGATAGATGTCCTCTGTCCTTCGAAATGTCCACTAACATCGACCGAGACCCCGAAACGTGCCCAAAGCTTCAAAGTGCACGACAAAGAAATTCCTCAAAATCGCACTAAACGGATATAAATTGCTATAAAACGGTTCAAATTAACTACATTATGATGTTTTTAACAACTATAACGACTAAAAACATGACCGGAGAAATATCACTCTCTAAACAACCATTTGGAAGGAGGCAGGTCTGATGTCCATTTTGCGCATAACGCATGCAGGAAGAGAGCGGTACTTGCACGTTTTCGTGTTTTATAGTGGCTCTGATTGCGCAATCGACTCCATTCAAAACGTGATGACGTACTGACACCCAGAGGAAGACGTAGGCAGTGTCGGTTTCTCTATAGCATCTACTGGCACCTTAAAACCGATCCCAGATCAGGGGTAAAAATTTCTGAAATCTGACTCCCTGTCAGGAAAAGTGATGTAGAAGTAGTTCTGTACCACTCAGAGACAAAATTCCAACGGCTATAGAAACTAGAAAGTGTTTTCTATCCAATAATAACAATAATATGCATATTGTACGATCAAGAATTGAGCACGAGGCAGTTTAATTTGGAGACCAAAAAATGCTAATGCGGAACAGCACCCCCTATAGTTGCAAGAAGTTAAGAACAAATTCTTATTTACAATGATGGCCTACAGCGGCCAAACCCTAACACGGACGACGCTGGGCCAATTGTGTGCCGCCCTATGGGACTCCCAATCACGGCCGGTTGTGATACAGCCTGGAATCGAATCAGGGTCTGTAGGGATCCCTCTAGCACTGAGATGCAGTGCCTTAGAATGCTGCGCCACTCGGGAGCCCCAACCCCTCTGAATCAGAGAGGTGTGAGAGAGAGATGCATGAGAGAGGTGTAGAGAGAGAGAGTTCCCTTTTGTACTTCAACCATTTGCACATTGTTACAACACTGTATATATACATAATATGACATTTGTAATGTCTTTATTCTTTTGGAACTTCTGTGAGTGTAATGCTTACTGTTCATTTTTATTGTTAATTTCACTTTTGTATATTATCTACTTCACTTGCTTTGGCAATGTTAACATATGTTTCCCATGCCAATAAAGCCCCTTGAATTGAATTGAGTTAGAGAGACCGGGAAATGAGATAAGAGCACTTCTTCTTATGGTGGTGTGTCTGCCAATGGAGTGGTAGAGTGAAAAGAAGGAGGGAAGGAGAGAGAGAGAGAAAGATGGAGTAGAGAAAGATAGAGTAAAGAAAGATAGAGGGAAGAGATAGATAGTGATGGAGGAAAGTGAGTGATGAAGGGAGGAGAGAGAAACTTAAAGACAGAAGAGGTGAATGGGCCCTCAGCCATGGTGATTCTAAAAGACACGTGAGAGAAACAGAGAAGCACAATATGAGTGTGTGACTCACTCAGTAAAGAGCTAGTGCAAACACACACAAACTCATACATACAGACTGACGTGCTCACACACACACAAACTCATACATACAGACTGACGTGCTCACACACACACAAACTCATACATACAGACTGACGCGCTCACACACACACAAACTCATACGTACAAACTGACGTACACACACACTTATACATGAGCTTACTAATATACAGATCAAATACACTCACAGCAAAGGCTGACACATCACACGTAGCTAGATACATATTTTATGTGTGTTTATCTGAAACATATTCACAGACAAACGCTTTTTTCATAAAAACATATTCAGAGAACTTTTGCATTAGTGCAGGAACAGGGAACTAGTTCCTAGAAAGATTTTTTTTATTAAAATTTGTTTTACAGTTTTCCTATTTGCTTACAATCCCCTGAGCTTCCACTGTGTTTTGATTATGAGAGCTAGCCTAGCTAGCATCAGTAATGTTGAACAATGAGAGCACTAGCTAACCTAGCCTATTATTGGCTGTGTTTGAATTGTGAGACATCAATCTAGCCTGGCTAGCATTTCATTTTGAACTGTGAGAGCAGTTAGCTAACCTATTCTAGCATTGTGTTTGAACTGTGAGCGCACTTGCTAGCCTAGTTAGTATAAGCTCTTAGTATAAGCTCTTTTTGAACTTGCCTAGCATTAGCCATGTTTAAAATTATGAGCGCTAGCCTTGTTAGTATTAGCTGTATATGGACTATGATACCTTTATCTAGCCCAACTAGCTTTAGCGTGTTTGAACAGGCTGATACCGGCTGGCCGTTGGCCACTTCTAGTACTCCAGTGTTTGTGTATTTCCTTGTTTGCCCCACAGCATTGTTAAAGGAAAGATGACTATGTTACAAAACTCATCATGCCAGTTGTATTTCTGCCAGCTTGAACGGCAATAGCTCAGATACACAGGAAAACATGAAATGGCCCCTGTAATCGATAAGACATCATTCAGAGCTGCACAAAAACTACATAACATTCAAAATAGGTGAATCTTTCCTTTAAATGGCAATTCCGCCACTTTTCAACCTCATATTCATTATCTCCAGCACCATATCAGTGTCTCTACATATGTGAAAATGGCACGTTTCAATGATCTGTGGTTAAATAAGAAGAAAGGTCCTCATGCTTCTCTGTGACGTTTTTTTTCTTTTGATGATGTCATCAGATATAACTTTTTTCCCATATACACTGGTATTGTGCTGGCGATAATGAAAAGTGGTAGAATTGCCATTTAACTCCGCCACTACAGTCTCTGGTGTTGTGCAAACACACTGTGATACACCACAGCTTATATTACTGTCTCTGTCTGTCTGTCGGCAGGTCTGACTGACTGTCTGCAGGTCTGAATCACTGACACTGACTGACTGACTGACTGACTGACTGTCTGCAGGTCTGAATCACTGACTGACTGACTGTCTGCAGGTCTGAATCACTGACTGACTGACTGTCTGCAGGTCTGAATCACTGAATCACTGACTGTCTGCAGGTCTGAATCATTGACTGACTGACTGACTGACTGCAGGTCTGAATCACTGACTGGCTGACTGACTGACTGCAGGTCTGAATCACTGACTGACTGACTGACTGACTGTCTGCAGGTCTGAATCACTGACTGACTGACTGACTGCAGGTCTGACTGACTGACTGACTGTCTGCAGGTCTGAATCACTGACTGACTGACTGTCTGCAGGTCTGAATCACTGAATCACTGACTGTCTGCAGGTCTGAATCACTGACTGACTGACTGACTGACTGCAGGTCTGAATCACTGACTGACTGACTGACTGACTGCAGGTCTGAATCACTGACTGACTGACTGACTGACTGACTGACTGACTGACTGTCTGCAGGTCTGAATCACTGACTGGCTGACTGACTGACTGCAGGTCTGAATCACTGACTGACTGACTGACTGACTGTCTGCAGGTCTGAATCACTGACTGACTGTATGTCTGCAGGTCTGACTGACTGACTGACTGCAGGTCTGAATCACTGACTGACTGTCTGTCTGAATCACTGACTGACTGACTGACTGACTGTCTGCAGGTCTGAATCACTGACTGACTGACTGACTGTCTGCAGGTCTGAATCACTGACTGACTGACTGTCTGCAGGTCTGAATCACTGACTGACTGACTGTCTGCAGGTCTGAATCACTGACTGACTGACTGACTGACTGACTGTCTGCAGGTCTGAATCACTGACTGACTGACTGACTGACTGTCTGCAGGTCTGAATCACTGACTGACTGACTGTCTGCAGGTCTGAATCACTGAATCACTGACTGTCTGCAGGTCTGAATCACTGACTGACTGACTGCAGGTATGAATCACTGACTGACCGACTGACTGACTGACTGTCTGCAGGTCTGAATCACTGACTGACTGACTGACTGACTGCAGGTCTGAATCACTGACTGACTGACTGACTGACTGCATGTCTGAGTGACTGACTGACTGACTGACTGACTGTCTGTCTGCATGTCTGAGTGACTGACTGACTGACTGTTGGCAGGTCTGAATCACTGACTGACTGACTGTCTGTCCACAGGTCTGACTGACTGACTGACTGACTGACTGTCGGCAGGTCTGAATCACTGACTGACTGACTAACTAACTGTCTGACTGTCGGACTGCACAGTGCAACTGCTGGGTTGATTGTGTGTGTGTGTTATGGTGGTTGTCTGTGTATTGTTAAGTGTGTGTTCTTGTGTTTTAACACCTGTGTGTGTTTCCCCTCTGCAGGGATGAAGACCTACCTGATCTCAGGGAGGAAGATAGAGCATGCTCAGTGTGGTTGTTCTCAGGACATCCTGACCCCGTGCCCTCGCCCCCACACCTCTGCCCTCGTGCCTGGGGGGGCTGCTGCCCTCTGTGTGTCCTGCACTGTGAATGGGGAGCAGACAGAGGAGGGGGCCGGACTCAATGGATGCCAGGATGAACATAAGACTAACAGCGCCAAGGTAGATCACACGCCTATGCTGGCATGCAAGGACACATCCACATATACACACACACTGACAACACACTCCTGTGCCAACGTAGCTTACCACACACCTACTAATAACACACACCTGCACCACACACTTGTCTAACACACATCCCTCTCTCTCCTTCTTCTTCTGTAGTTTACTCCAGGCTGCAGCCCCAGGGCTCTGAATGGCATTCTCAGTCCTCCACTGGAGGACTCGGTGATGGCCAGCCAGAGCTCTCTATGTGACATGCTCCAGGAGAAAGAAAAGAAGACCAGTACGGGCACAGGGACGGGTACCAGCCTCGGTATGGGGGGTCCAGGAGGGGCGGGACCGGGGGGCACAGGCATGGACCACTCCGCCCTCATCCCGCTACGCTCCAAGAACTTCAGGGAGAAGAGTGACGTCCATTTTGTTGATGTCATCAAGGAGGACAGGTGAGGACCGGAGGGACTATGGTGGCTTTTGGCTTTACTTATGAACTGTTTTGAGTTCAGTACATCTAAATAACCTAGACCAGAGTTCAGTCATAAATCCTGACCCTGAACCAGTGTAGAGGGGCATATTAAAGTTGGGAGATAGTAGGTGGCTTTAGTGGAGTGATTGACGGTCTAAAGCTGACCCTGGACTAGTTGATAGGACTAGTTGTTATTTACTACTGCACTGTTGTTAGATACTACTGCACTGTTGTTAGCTACTACTGCACTGTTGTTAGCTACTACTGCACTGTTCTTAGATACTACTGAATTGTTCTTATATACTACTGCACTGTTAGCTACTACTGCACTGTTCTTAGATACTACTGCACTGCTGTTAGATACTACTGCACTGCTGTTAGATACTACTGCACTGTTGTTAGATACTACTGCACTGCTGTTAGATACTACTGCACTGTTCTTAGATACTACTGCATTGTTGTTAGCTACTACTGCACTGTTAGTTACTACTGCACTGTTCTTAGATACTACTGCACTGCTGTTAGATACTACTGCACTGTTGTTAGATACTACTGCACTGTTGTTAGATACTACTGCACTGCTGTTAGATACTACTGCACTGTTGTTAGATACTACTGCACTGCTGTTAGATACTACTGCACTGTTGTTAGCTACTACTGCACTCTTCTTAGATACTACTGCACTGCTGTTAGATACTACTGCACTGTTGTTAGATACTACTGCACTGCTGTTAGATACTACTGTGTTGTTAGATACTACTGCACTGTTGTTAGATACTACTGCATTGGTGTTAGATACTACTGCACTGTTGTTAGATACTACTGCATTGTTGTTAGATACTACTGCACTGCTGTTAGATACTACTGCACTGCTGTTAGATACCACTACATTGTTGCTAGCTACTACTGCACTGTTGTTAGATACTACTGCACTGCTGTTAGATACAACTGCACTGTTGTTAGATACTACTGCACTGTTGTTAGATACTACTGCATTGTTGTTAGATACTACTGCACTGTTGTTAGATACTACTGCACTGTTGTTAGATACTACTGCACTGCTGTTAGATACTACTGCACTGTTGTTAGATACTACTGCACTGCTGTTAGATACTACTGCACTGTTGTTAGATACTACTGCACTGTTGTTAGATACTACTGCACTGCTGTTAGATACTACTGCACTGTTGTTAGATACTACTGCACTGCTGTTAGATACTACTGCACTGTTGTTAGCTACTACTGCACTCTTCTTAGATACTACTGCACTGCTGTTAGATACTACTGCACTGTTGTTAGATACTACTGCACTGCTGTTAGATACTACTGTGTTGTTAGATACTACTGCACTGTTGTTAGATACTACTGCATTGGTGTTAGATACTACTGCACTGTTGTTAGATACTACTGCATTGTTGTTAGATACTACTGCACTGCTGTTAGATACTACTGCACTGCTGTTAGATACCACTACATTGTTGTTAGCTACTACTGCACTGTTGTTAGATATTACTGCACTGCTGTTAGATACTACTGCACTGTTCTTAGATACTACTGTACTGCTGTTAGATACTACTGCATTGCTGTTAGATACTACTGCACTGTTGTTAGATACTACTGCACTGTTGTTAGATACTACTGCATTGTTGTTAGATACTACTGCACTGCTGTTAGATACTACTGCACTGCTGTTAGATACCACTACATTGTTGTTAGCTACTACTGCACTGTTGTTAGATATTACTGCACTGCTGTTAGATACTACTGCACTGTTGTTAGATACTACTGCACTGCTGTTAGATACTACTGCATTGTTGTTAGATACTACTGCACTGTTGTTAGATACTACTGCACTGTTGTTAGATACTACTGCATTGTTGTTAGATACTACTGCACTGCTGTTAGATACTACTGCACTGCTGTTAGATACTACTGCACTGCTGTTAGATACCACTACATTGTTGTTAGCTACTACTGCACTGTTGTTAGCTACTACTGCATTGTTGTTAGATACTACTGCACTGCTGTTAGATACTACTGCACTGCTGTTATATACTACTGCACTGTTGTTAGATACTACTGCATTGTTGTTAGATACTACTGCACTGCTGTTAGATACTACTGCACTGGTGTTAGATACCACTGCATT
This sequence comes from Salvelinus alpinus, assembly GCF_045679555.1. Lineage (NCBI taxonomy): Eukaryota > Metazoa > Chordata > Actinopteri > Salmoniformes > Salmonidae > Salvelinus > Salvelinus alpinus. The sequence continues at coordinate 81,524,451 of NC_092087.1, read as the reverse complement.
GTTATTATATACTACTGCACTGCTGTTAGATATCACTGTATTGCTGTTAGATACTACTGCATTGTTGTTAGATACTACTGCACTGTTGTTAGATACTACTGCACTGTTGTTAGCTACTACTGCACTCTTCTTAGATACTACTGCACTGCTGTTAGATACTACTGCACTGCTGTTAGATACTACTGCACTGCTGTTAGATACTACTGCACTGCTGTTATATACTACTGCACTGTTGTTAGATACTACTGCATTGTTGTTAGATACTACTGCACTGCTGTTAGATACTACTGCACTGGTGTTAGATACCACTGCATTGTTATTATATACTACTGCACTGCTGTTAGATATCACTGCATTGCTGTTATATACTACTGCACTGCTGTTAGATACTACTGCACTGCTGTTAGATACTACTGCACTGTTCTTAGATACTACTGCACTGCTGTTAGATACTACTGCACTGCTGTTAGATACTACTGCACTGTTCTTAGATACTACTGCACTGTTGTTAGATACTACTGCACTGCTGTTAGATACTACTGCACTGCTGTTAGATACTACTGCACTGCTGTTAGATACTACTGCACTGTTCTTAGATACTACTGCACTGCTGTTAGATACTACTGCACTGCTGTTATATACTACTGCACTGTTGTTAGATACTACTGCATTGTTGTTAGATACTACTGCACTGCTGTTAGATACTACTGCACTGGTGTTAGATACCACTGCATTGTTATTATATACTACTGCACTGCTGTTAGATATCACTGCATTGCTGTTATATACTACTGCACTGCTGTTAGATACTACTGCACTGCTGTTAGATACTACTGCACTGCTGTTAGATACTACTGCACTGTTCTTAGATACTACTGCACTGCTGTTAGATACTACTGCACTGCTGTTAGATACTACTGCACTGTTCTTAGATACTACTGCACTGTTGTTAGATACTACTGCATTGTTGTTAGATACTACTGCACTGCTGTTAGATACGACTGCACTGCTGTTAGATACTACTGCACTGTTCTTAGATACTACTGCACTGCTGTTAGATACTACTGCACTGTTCTTAGATACTACTGCACTGCTGTTAGATACTACTGCACTGTTGTTAGATACTACTGCACTGTTGTTATATACTACTGCACTGCTGTTAGATACTACTGCACTGCTGTTAGATACTACTGCACTGCTGTTAGATACTACTGAACTGCTCTTAGATACTACTGCACTGCTGTTAGATACTACTGCACTGCTGTTAGATACTACTGCACTGTTGTTAGATACTACTGCATTGTTGTTAGTTACTGCTGCACTGTTGTTAGCTACTACTGCATTGTTGTTAGATACTACTGCACTGTTGTTAGATACTACTGCACTGTTCTTAGATACTACTGCACTGTTGTTAGATACTACTGCACTGTTCTTAGATACTACTGCACTGCTGTTAGATACTACTGCACTGCTGTTAGATACTACTGCACTGTTGTTAGATACCACTGCATTGTTGTTAGTTACTGCTGCACTGTTGTTTGCTACTACTGCATTGTTGTTAGATACTACTGCACTGTTGTTAGATACTACTGCACTGTTGTTAGATACTACTGCACTGTTCTTAGATACTACTGCACTGCTGTTAGATACTACTGCACTGTTGTTAGATACTACTGCACTGCTGTTAGATACTACTGCACTGTTGTTAGCTACTACTGTACTGCTGTTAGATACTACTGCACTGCTGTTAGATACTACTGCACTGCTGTTAGATACTACTGTACTGCTGTTAGCTACTACTGTACTGCTGTTAGATACTACTGCACTGCTGTTAGATACTACTGCACTGTTGTTAGATACTACTGCACTGCTGTTAGATACTACTGCACTGTTGTTAGCTACTACTGTACTGCTGTTAGATACTACTGAACTGCTGTTAGATACTACTGCACTGCTGTTAGATACTACTGTACTGCTGTTAGCTACTACTGTACTGCTGTTAGATACTACTGCACTGCTGTTAGATACTACTGCACTGCTGTTAGATACTACTGCACTGCTGTTAGATACTACTGCACTGTTGTTAGCTACTACTGTACTGCTGTTAGATACTACTGAACTGCTGTTAGATACTACTGCACTGCTGTTAGATACTACTGTACTGCTGTTAGCTACTACTGTACTGCTGTTAGATACTACTGCACTGCTGTTAGATACTACTGCACTGCTGTTAGATACTACTGTACTGCTGTTAGCTACTACTGCACTGCTGTTAGATACTACTGCACTGTTGTTAGCTACTACTGTACTGCTGTTAGATACTACTGCACTGCTGTTAGATACTACTGCACTGTTGTTAGATACTACTGCACTGTTGTTAGATACTACTGCACTGCTGTTAGATACTACTGCACTGCTGTTAGATACTACTGCACTGCTGTTAGATACTACTGTACTGCTGTTATCTACTACTGCACTGCTGTTAGATACTACTGCACTGTTGTTAGCTACTACTGTACTGCTGTTAGATACTACTGCACTGCTGTTAGATACTACTGCACTGCTGTTAGATACTACTGCACTGTTGTTAGATACTACTGTACTGCTGTTAGATACTACTGCACTGTTGTTAGATACTACTGTACTGCTGTTAGATACTACTGCACTGTTGTTAGATACTACTGCACTGCTGTTAGATACTACTGCACTGTTGTTAGATACTACTGCACTGCTGTTAGATACTACTGCACTGTTGTTAGATACTACTGTACTGCTGTTAGATACTACTGCACTGTTGTTAGATACTACTGTACTGCTGTTAGATACTACTGCACTGCTGTTAGATACTACTGCACTGTTGGAGCTAGGAACACAAGCATTTTGCTACACCCACAATAACATCTTCTAAATATGTGAATGTGACCAATAACATGTGATTTGATTTAGTAGCAGAACTGGGCATGTCTTGGCAGATCAGGGATTAGCCTTCCTTAGGTTTAAAGTGAAAGGCATTTTTCTTCCTAACTCTGAATCCAATAATGCACTAATCAATATCAATGTAGTACTAACAAAAATAACATACGGTTGAACAAACACACAGGAGAAATAAAAATAAGAAATAAAGAGGACAGGAGAAAGTAAGAAGCTGTGCAGGGTCAGTTCCAGTACCATATTATAATGTACAGAGATACTGGATCTATAGAGGTAGATATGTATAGTGGTAAGGTGACTAGGCATCAGGATATATGATTAACAGAGTAGCAGCAGTGTATATGAAGATTGTATGTGAGTGTGTGTGTTTATAGAGTCAGTTTAGATGTGTGTGCATGTCATGTGTGTGTTGAGTGTGTCAGTGTGAGTGAGTGTGCATTGAGACAGTATAGATGTGTGTGTTGAGCGTGTCAGTGTGAGTGAGTGTGCATTAAGACAGTATAGATGTGTGTGTTGAGCGTGTCAGTGTGAGTGAGTGTGCATTAAGACAGTATAGATGTGTGTGTTGAGCGTGTCAGTGTGAGTGAGTGTGCATTAAGACAGTATAGATGTGTGTGTTGAGTGTGTCAGTGTGAGTGAGTGTGTGTATAGAGTCAGTATAGATGTGTGTGTTGAGCGTGTCAGTGTGAGTGAGTGTGCATTGAGTCAGTATAGATGTGTGTGTTGAGCGTGTCAGTGTGAGTGAGTGTGCATTGAGTCAGTATAGATGTGTGTGTTGAGCGTGTCAGTGTGAGTGAGTGTGTGTATAGAGTCAGTATAGATGTGTGTGTTGAGCGTGTCAGTGTGAGTGAGTGTGCATTGAGTCAGTATAGATGTGTGTGTTGAGCGTGTCAGTGTGAGTGAGTGTGCATTGAGACAGTATAGATGTGTGTGTTGAGCGTGTCAGTGTGAGTGAGTGTGTGTATAGAGTCAGTATAGATGTGTGTGTTGAGCGTGTCAGTGTGAGTGAGTGTGCATTGAGACAGTGCAAGAATAAAAATATCTAAAGGGTCAACTTAGATAGACAGATGGTCTGTGTAGACATTTGTTAGGTATTTAGCAGTCTTATGGCTTGGGGATAGAAGCTGTTCAGGAGCCTGTTGGTGTCAGACTTGATACACCGGCACCGCTTGCTGTGCAGAAGCAGAGAGAACAGTCTATGGCTTGGGTGGTTTAGGAGTACCAACAGTGCTATGGTGATTAGTGTTGACAGCATATATATTTGAAGTCAGTCACTAAGGGAGGAATCCCAGCTTGAGATGCACTTAACCTCGATGATCACATAAATAATGCGTAGATGTCAATGGATGACTCAAGTCATGCATGCAGATGTCGAGTTCAAGTTAGGATTCCACCGTGAAACCCTCTACCGGTCTTTTCCTCAATCTATTCTCCTGTCTTTCAAGTCTGATGAAGGACTACTTCTTCAAGCCTCCCATCAACAAGCTGAGCCTCAACTTCCTGGAGAGACCTCTGGAGACAGCCTACCGCATCAGCTACCAGGAGGAGGTACACACACACACACACACACACACACACACACACACACACACACACACACACACACACACACACACACACACACACACACACACACACACACACACACACACACACACACACACACACACACACAGACACCCTCAATCCGTGTCAGTCAAAGCCGTATTGACCACGTGTTCATACAAAGCCCCCTGCTGGTGTATATAAGATATTTCAGTTCTAACAGTTTGACCACATTATAGTAGTAGTAATCTGAACTTTATCAAATCAAATGTATTTATATAGCCCATCAGCTGATATAGCAAAGTGCTGTACAGAAACCCAGCCTAAAACCCCAAGCAGCAAGCAATGCAGGTGTAGAAGCACGGTGGCTAGGAAAAACTCCCTAGAAAGGCCAAAACCTAGGAAGAAACCTAGAGAGGAACCAGGCTACGAGAGGTGGCCAGTCCTCTTCTGGCTGTGCCGGGTGGAGATTATAACAGAACATGGCCAAGATGTTCAAATGTTCATAAATGACCAGCATGGTCAAATAATAATAATCACAGTAGTTGTCGAGGGTGCAACAGGTCAGCACCTCAGAAGTAAATGTCAGTTGGCTTTTCATAGCCGATCATTAAGAGTATCTCTACCGCTCTCTGCTGTCTCTAGAGAGTTGAAAACAGCAGGTCTGGGACAGGTAGCATGTCCGGTGAACAGGTCAGGGTTCCATAGGCGCAGGCAGAACAGTTGAAACTGGAGCAGCAGCACGGCCAGGTGGACTGGGGACAGCAAGGAGTCATCATGCCAGGTAGTCCTGAGGCATGGTCCTAGGGCTCAGGTCCTCAGAGAGAGAAAGAAATAAAGAGAGAAAGAGAGAATTAGAGAGAGCATACTTAAATCCACACAGGACACCGGATAAGACAGGAGAAATACTCCAGATATAACAGACTGACCCTAGCCCCCCGACACATAAACTACTGCAGCATAAATACTGGAGGCTGAGACAGGAGGGATCAGGAGGCTGAACTGTGGCCCCATCCGATAATAACCCCGGACAGGGCCAAACAGGAAGGATATAACCCCACCCACTTTGCCAAAGCACAGCCCCCACACCACTAGAGGGATATCTTCAACCACCAACTTACCATCCTGAGACAAGGCCGAGTATAGCCCACAAAGATCTCCGCCACGGCACACCCCAAGGAGGAGCGCCAACCCAGACTTTATCTCCTCTCTCTGTCCCTGTGTTGTTCCCCTCTCATCCCAACTGTCTAACCACCTCTCCCCTTCCTTTCTCCTCTCCTTCTCTCTATGTCTCTGACTACGCTGTCCCCTCCAGGTGGAGACCCAGGTCCCGGTGCAGACCTTCTCTCTATGTCTCTGACTACTCTCTCCCCTCCAGGTGGAGACCCAGGCCCCGGTACAGACCTTCTCTCTATGTCTCTGACTACTCTCTCCCCTCCAGGTGGAGACCCAGGCCCCGGTACAGACCTTCTCTCTATGTCTCTGACTACTCTCTCCCCTCCAGGTGGAGACCCAGGCCCCGGTGCAGACCTTCTCTCTATGTCTCTGACTACTCTCTCCCCTCCAGGTGGAGACCCAGGCCCCGGTGCAGACCTTCTCTCTATGTCTCTGACTACTCTCTCTCCTCCAGGTGGAGACCCAGGTCCCGGTGCAGACCTTTTCTCTATGTCTCTGACTACTCTCTCCCCTCCAGGTGGAGACCCAGGCCCCAGTGCAGACCTTCTCTCTATGTCTCTGACTACTCTCTCTCCTCCAGGTGGAGACCCAGGCCCCGGTGCAGACCTTCTCTCTATGTCTCTGACTACTCTCTCTCCTCCAGGTGGAGACCCAGGTCCCAGTGCAGACCTTCTCTCTATGTCTCTGACTACTCTCTCTCCTCCAGGTGGAGACCCAGGCCCCAGTGCAGACCTTCTCTCTATGTCTCTGACTACTCTCTCCCCTCCAGGTGGAGACCCAGGCCCCGGTGCAGACCTTCTCTCTATGTGTCTGACTACTCTCTCTCCTCCAGGTGGAGACCCAGGCCCCGGTGCAGACCTTCTCTCTATGTCTCTGACTACTCTCTCCCCTCCAGGTGGAGACCCAGGCCCCGGTGCAGACCTTCTCTCTATGTCTCTGACTACTCTCCCCTCCAGGTGGAGACCCAGGTCCCGGTGCAGACCTTCTCTCTATGTCTCTGACTACTCTCTCCCCTCCAGGTGGAGACCCAGGTCCCAGTGCAGACCTTCTCTCTATGTCTCTGACTACTCTCTCCCCTCCAGGTGGAGACCCAGGTCCCGGTGCAGACCTTCTCTCTATGTCTCTGACTACTCTCTCCCCTCCAGGTGGAGACCCAGGCCCCGGTGCAGACCTTTTCTCTATGTCTCTGACTACTCTCTCCCCTCCAGGTGGAGACCCAGGCCCCGGTACAGACCTTCTCTCTATGTCTCTGACTACTCTCTCTCCTCCAGGTGGAGACCCAGGCCCCGGTGCAGACCTTCTCTCTATGTCTCTGACTACTCTTTCTCCTCCAGGTGGAGACCCAGGCCCCAGTGCAGACCTTCTCTCTATGTCTCTGACTACTCTCTCCCCTCCAGGTGGAGACCCAGGCCCCGGTGCAGACCTTCTCTCTATGTGTCTGACTACTCTCTCTCCTCCAGGTGGAGACCCAGGCCCCGGTGCAGACCTTCGCCAGCCCTACCTTCAGCTCCTTCCTGGATGTTCTCCTATCCTGCTCTGTGTTCCTCGCCCTCACCTTGGCCTGCTTCCTGGTTCCCATGGTCACCATGGAGTCGCCTCCGGCAACCGTCCTGGGATTGGCTACCGCTGCTGGTCTGTTAGAGCTGGTCTCCCTGGTGCTGTCCATACGGTGAGGGATGGAGGGGGGAGATAGTGGGAGGGAGAGAGGATGGGTAAAGTGAAAAGTGTCTGCTGGAGTTGGTCTCCCTGTTGCTATATGGAGGAATGAGAAATTAGAAAGGGAGGGAGGGAGGGAGGGAGGGAGGGAGGGAGGGAGGGAGGGAGAGAGGGAGGGAGGGAGGGAGGGAGAGAGAGAGAACTGATAGGGATGTGAGTCAGTGTATCACAATGTTGTCCTTTTTTGCTATTTACTTGTCCCTTCTTTCCTCACCTCCTCCTCCTTGGCCCCCTGCAGTATGACGTTCTACCTGGACAACGTGTTGAGCTGTACCCAGACCTTGCTGAGGGTGGTGTCAGGCTGGATCCCCCGTCATGTGATCGGGGCCTTGCTGGTCTCACTTCCTGCCGTGTCCGTGTTCTCACACCTCGCCTGCAGCCTCCACCTGCCCATCCAGGTAAGGAGAGATAGAGAGGGTAAAGGAGGAGGGCAGACTGGTAGACATGGGGTTCTAGTCAGGGATGGTCAAAAGGGGTTTGAACGCTGGTCTAGATGACAGATGGCAAATGCATTACTGCTAACAACACCTATTTACAATAATAGGTGTTCTCAAGTGTATGGGACTAAGTGTCAAGTGCATTGAGTTATACTTGGTCCACAGTTGTAGAGCCCACTAGAACGTGCCAGTGTTTCAGAGAGAAACAGTCAATGGACAATGGAGAGGTCTATACTTGTGGAGCTTGGCACACAGATGATTGACATTATCCTCTTATCAAATCCTTTATGTGGAAGAGATAGAGGTCCTAGTTTGGGCAGAGGCTAACTACACACTGCACATTGTTTTCTCTAGCCTTACTCTGAGTCCGGAGCTGCTGCCATAGGGCTCTGGTCAAAAGGTAGTGCACTATATAGGGAATAGGGGGTCATGTGGGATGCACCCAAGTCTTGACTGCTCACAAGTCAAGCTGGTGTGTTTTGATATCTTGTTTTGCAAGGATCCCCCCCCCCCCCCCCCCACACACACACACACACAGAGGTGATACCTTGCAGAGAGAGAGAGGGATGTGGATGGAGGGATGAAAGAGAGGGATGGACTGGACGAGAGCGATGAATAATATGGCAGAGAAAGAGAAGATGTGTGTGAGAGGGATAGAAGGGAGGGATGGAAGCATGGAGCGAGAGATGGAGGGATGGAAGAGAGACGTGTTAAGTTGTCATCATAAGTCTGTACTAACTACTGTACAGGGGATTCAACTACTGATGCGTGTGTGGGTGTGTGTTCACACATGCCACGGGTGTGCATAAGGCATGTGTGAGTGTGTTGAGGGTATTGGTGGGGAAGTATGTTTATGTTACCATATGTAATATATTGCGTGAGTACTCTTGTGTACCAGGGTCAAGTTCCATTTCAATTCAGTCAATTTGGGAAATAACCTGAAATTCCAATTCCCGATTTCTTCTCATAGAGAAGCATTGATGAAAATTGGAATTTCAGTTTACACAAACAAATGTTGTGTGTCCTCCCTCTAGGTAACCATGTTCCTGTGCTGTGCAGTGACCATAGCCATCATCCAGTACTGTAACTTCTGCCAGCTGAGTTTCTGGATGAGATCTGCCCTGGCCACGGCTGTTGGTGTGGCTCTACTAGTGCTGCTCCACAGCCCCCTCAACAGGACAGGGTGAGTACTGCAGCCTATACATATTTACGACCCATTCAGAACTTTAATCCAATTAAAATGTTCGCGTACACATATTTTGCAGATGTTATCGCAGTTGTGCAGTAATACCTGACAATACAAAACATTACACCCAAATCCCCAAAATAAAAGAAAGGAATTAAGAAATATATAAATATTAGCAATCCGCATGTCTGTGGTTGGTGTCCTTTAGTGGTGTTTTCTTTGCAGCAATTTGACCATGAAGGCCTGATTCATGCAGTCTCCTCTGAACAGTTGATGTTGAGATGTGTCTGTTACTTGAACTATTTGAGGCTGGTAACTCTAATGAACTATTCTCTGCAGCAGAGGTAACTCTGGGTCTTCCTTTCCTGTGGCGGGTCTCATGAGAGCCAGTTTCATCATAGGTTCTTGAAATTTTCCGTATTGACTGACCTTCATGTCTTAAAGTAATGATGGACTATCGTTTCTCTTTGTTTATTTGCGCTGTTCTTGCCATAATATGGACTTGGTCTTTTACAAAATAGGGCTATCTTCTATTTACCACCCCTACCTTGTCACAACACTAATGATTGGCTCAAACGCATTAAGAAGGAAAGAAATTCCACAAATTAACTTTTAACAAATGCATTCCAGGTGACTGCCTCATGAAGCTGGTTGAGAGAATGCCATGAGTGTGCAAAGCTGTCATCAAGGCAAAGGGTGGCTACTTTGAAGAATCTCAAATATAAAATATATTTTGATTTGTTTAACACTTTTTTTGGTTACCCCATGATACCATATGTGTTATTTCATAGTTTTGACATATTCTACAATGTAGAAAATAGTCTACAATGTAGAAAAACCCTGGAATGAGTAGGTGTGCCCAAACCTTTGACTGGTACTGTATATGATTGTGTGTATAGGCATTATGGACAATATATGAATAGAAAAGGTGTGTACAGCAATAGTTATATAGGATGATCAACTAGAATACAGTACATACATATGAAGTGGGTAAAACAGGATGTTAACAGTGTTCCATGACTGTGTACATAGGGCAGCAGTCTCTAAGGTGGAGGGTAGAGTACCGGGTGGTATCCGGCTAGTATCAGTGACTAAAGTTCAGGGCAGGGTACTGGGCGGAGGCCAGCTAGTGGTGACTGTTTAACAGTCTGATGGCCTGGAGATAAAAAGCTTTTTTTCAGTCTCTCGGTCCCAGCTTTGATGCACCTGTACTGTCTCCGCCTTCTAGAGGGTAGCGGGGTGAAACGTTTGAAACTTTACAACATTATGAAGATGTTATAACTTATGTCATAATGTTAAAACTTTAAGCTATAATTTTTTAAAAATTGTATAGCTTGCAGTTTATTTGCCATCAGTCAGCCGTTAGTCAGCATTTTATGACATACACAATATGCACAATAATACACAATATACCTCTCTCTCCCAGTGGCTCTTAGGAAATGTTCATATTCATCTGGTTGTGAGCCAAGTTGTGTGTGTGAGTAAGTGTGTTGGAGTGTGTGTGCGAGTGTGTTGGAATGTGTTATCACACTTGTGTTTAACTCACGGGAGTCATTCTAAGAGGTTGATATGAATCAGTCAGCCGTGTGTGTGTGTGTGTGTGTGTGTGTGTGTGTGAGTGTGTGTGTGTGTGTGTGTGTGTGTGTGTGTGTGTGTGTGTGTGTGTGTGTGTGTGTGTGTGTGTGTGTGTGTGTGTGTGTGTGTGTGTGTGTGTGTGTGTGTGTGTGTGTGTGTGTGTGTGTGTAACTGACGGGAGTCACTCTGTCTTGCAGCTCCAGTAATGACAGTTCTCCAGCGATGGGGTGAGTGTTGCCATGGAAATGCAGAATGTTGATGGATGAGTGACATTTGGGAGGGTGACGGGGGTGAAAGGAGAGAAGAGGGGACGTCTTTCTATCTTTCTCTTTCCATCTCTCTCTCTCTTTCTCCCTCTCTCTTCTCTTCACTCTCTCTCCTTCTCTCACTCTCTTTTCTCCCTCTCCTCTCCTCTCTTTTCTCAAACTGTGAAGTATGGCTGGTGTAATCATAGCAGCTAAATGTCAGTGGCTATGTCTGCATCTCAAAGGCACCCTATTCCCTACTTAGTGCACTACTTTTGACCAGGGCACATAGGGAATAGGGTGCCATTTGGGACAGATCCTGTGAGTCAGACTGGCTAGCTGGTCCTATTTATACGAGCCACGGGTAAAGCTCAACTGTGAGAGAGATGCTGCAGGCTTCTTATCTCTCTACACACTCCTTTCTTAACTCTCTTTCTTTTTTTCTCTTTCTGTCTAGCCGCCACACCACTCCTTTCTCTCTCTGTCTGCCCTCATCTACCTCCTGCCCTCTTCTCATTTTCTCTTTCTCTTTTCCAGTAATCTCACCAATGAGACATGGTCCACTCCAGAACCACGTCCAGACGCCATGGACCCCGTGAGACCCCTAGACCTACTGGTTCCAGAAGCAGTACTCACCTACTTCCTCCTCCTTCTATTGGTCTGGTTTTTGAACCACGAGTTCGAGGTCAGCTACCGTCTCCATTACCACGGCAACATAGAGGCCGACAAGCACCGCGTCAAGATCCAGAACATGCGGGACCAGGCAGACTGGTTGCTAGGCAACATCATCCCAATCCACGTTGCCGAGCAGCTCAAGGTGACCCAGTCGTACTCCAAAAATCACGACAACGCCGGGGTCATCTTTGCGAGTATTGTGAATTTTTCTGAATTCTACGAGGAAAGTTACGAAGGCGGGAAGGAGTGTTATCGAGTGCTCAATGAGCTCATCGGCGACTTCGATGAGTTGCTACGGAAACCGGACTTCGCCAACGTGGAGAAGATCAAGACGATCGGCGCCACGTACATGGCGGCGTCCGGGCTGAACCCTCAGCAGTGCATTGACGACTCCCACCCCAACTCTAACCACCTGAGGGCGCTGTTCGACTTCGCCCTCGAGATGATGGGTGTTTTGGACGACTTCAATAAAAACATGCTAGGCTTTGGGTTTAAGCTCCGTATCGGGTTCAATCATGGTCCCCTGACGGCGGGGGTGATCGGCACTACCAAGTTGCTCTACGACATCTGGGGAGACACAGTGAATATTGCGAGTCGCATGGACTCTACAGGGGTGGAGTGTCGGGTACAGGTGAGTGAGGAGAGCCACTCGGCGCTCAGCAGAATGGGATTAGAGTTCGACTACCGCGGTACCGTCAACGTCAAGGGCAAAGGTCAAATGAGGACCTTCCTGTATCCCAGGAGCACTGAAAGAGGTGGGCAGCTATTGGCTGAACCTTGGCTACAGCCACATCAATTAGTTGCTGTTTTGCCCCCGGTGAAACCTGTCCAATCACAGGCAGCCGTTGGACCCGTGGGGGAAGGGGCCGCCGTTAAAACGACCAAGTCTGATGCAGGTGCCAATGCGCCAGCTCCTCCTCCTTTATCCTCTTCTTACACTCCTCCCACCTCCTCCTCTTCCTCCACATTCACCCCCCAAGCCTCTTCTATAGGACCCCGTGGAGCTCCTTCAGGACTAGGGCCAGAGCCAGGCCCGGCCAAGCCCTGCGGGGTAAGGGCAGATCGGGCAGAGGGGTACAGGGATGCTCCAACCCCACCAGGAATCCCCCAAACTGGGGCTGGCCACCCCCCTGCTACGGGCACGGACCCTCACCCCCTTACCCTGGACCTAGACCCGGAGCTAGTACCCTGTACCTTGGCACAGCCTGAGGAAGAGGAGGAGGAGGAAGCAAATGAGCTGACAAAGCTCAATAAGGAGGATTTCATGTCACGCCTTTGATCCATCAAGTGCTGATCTAGGATCAGCTCCCCCTTATCCATATAATCCTATTCATTATGATTTTAAAGTTGAAACTGATCCTCGATCAGCACTCCTTTCTCTGAGCTGAAGACAGAAGTAGCTACAGATAAATGTTTGTAGGGATGGAAGGAGTTTTTCCCCCCTAACTTATCCATTAATCACATTTCTGAACCAAAACAGATGTTTTCACATGATGAAATGTGACTGCAGACAGAGTGACCTTTGGACATTGACTTGTAGTCAAGCTATGATGGCTCATCACTTTTCTATAGGAAGGGGGAGGGCTGTGTTGAGCACAGTTATTGTGGCACAATATAATGGAGGGGGAGGGAGGAGGAGGAGTAGAGAAAGGGTTTTTGCTTGTTGGTGTTGAGGTTTTATTTTTCTTATGCTTTGGTTGATATGTAAAGAAGTGCCTTCAGGACAAGAACCGTTAACGAACAAGAAATGAATATGGAACAAAAACACAAAAAAGGTTGGAACAATCTTTAGCATGACTTATTTTCTATATTTCAAACCTAGTCTACCGATGATGCTGTGGTTCTTTTACTACAAGTTGTTTTTTCAATGCAATTTGTTTTGTTATTGTATCGTTATCGTTTGTGCCATATTCAGTTTTTCACTTGATCAGTTGTAGCCTATTCGCCTGACCGTAAAGGGAAATAAATGACGTGCCAGATAGTGGTGGATTATGGGTAAGAAGCATGGGTAGAATAAGGGAATGACAAAAAGCAGTGTTATTGGTGTTTCTGCTTTGAGACGATGGCTTAGAGTGTTTGTGATGTGCTACATAGACCCAATATTAAAGGGAAAACCAACATAGGGATTTATCTTCACACTGACGCTTTTTTATGTCCAACTTTTCAGGAAGCACATTTTTTTTAAAGAAACTTCCGTACAGCTTCTTTAAGTGGTCTGTGGAACATAACTGTCGGAACCATAGGTCTCCTGACTGGGTCTCACACAACTTCTCCTAGACCTCTCCTAAATGGAAATGGCAAATTGGGATGGTAGCCTATACCAAGCAGTCTTGACAGTAAGAAAACTGAACAAATACGTTATAGCACTCTCAAGTAACTATTATACTCTAACAAGTATACTGAAAAAGCACAAATCTAAAAATTGTTTAAGGGAATCATAGTGTAGGAAATTAAAGGGACTTTGGTTATATCAAAATGGGAAAGCACTTAAAATCTTTAGGGATAATATGTGTTAAAAGTATGACATTCGCCAAAAGGAACAGAATTCATTACAAACAGTTTATTAACATGTTATAACATGTATTAATGTGTATTGAAGTGAAAACTCAAGTTTGTATGAAGTTCTATCCATTGTGTTAGTTGCCACAGAAACAAATTATTTTGACCGACACCAGATTTAACCAATGGCTAATCACGGCTGTCTTTAGCTTTGTGTGACATGCTGGTTTGAGAGGTGGGACGTTTAATATTTTATCCAATCACAGCCTCTGCATGAGGGAGGCTCTACTGTATTAATGTACTTAAAATGTGCCACTTTCATCAAGTTATTATTTGGGTGCAATGCAACCTATATTTTTCAACGTTTTCCTTTTCGAGTAAATTTTTTGTAGTGCCTAAAAAAACTATTTTTTGTTGAGTTAGTATGATGATGATAGCAATGATGATGATGATTGTATGTTTTATGAAATGATGAATCGCCTTGAGCAGTTCCAACTGCAACTCCTGTTTTGAGAAAATCAACATCTTGCTCACTTGTTTTTTTTGTCTCTCTCTCTCTCTCTCTCTCTCTCTCTCTCTCTCTCTCTCTCTCTCTCTCTCTCTCTCTCTCTCTCTCTCTCTCTCTCTCTTTCTCTGACTGATTCTCTGTGAATTCTATGTGAAGAGTGGTGTGCCCAAGGTCTCTTCCGTGCTCCCTCGCTTTTCTCTTTTCTCTCACCTTGCCTTTTCCCCTCTTTTCTGCTCAAGCTTTTTCTTCTGAAAGAAAGGGTCTATAGGGGATTCATCTGTAGCCCTGTCACTTTTGTGTCTAACATTTCAGACAGAAAGTAGTATGAAAATCTGTGTCAAGTGTGTGTGCGTGTGCTTTTTCCCCCAAGCCTATTTAACTAAGGAGAAAGAGTGAAAGTTGAAGTTGCCCCTTGGTGCTGATCAAGGATCAGTTTTGTGTTTTACTTCCTAATGGTCGATGCTCGGACTTGGATAGAATAATCTGATGAGTAATCTTTGGGGATACCTCTACTCTAAACTGCAGGGAGAACCAATAAGAGCTAGTTTAAGGGTCTTTAAGTGGGCTATCAGACAAATTATAAACATATGATGCGAATCAAAGCAGATGGCCTATAACTTCAAGGTGAGTGCCCATAAAAAGATCTAGAAATCCTATTAAATCGGAATTAAGTGCTATATGTTGTTCATATTATGCCAATGTACCCTTGCCAGAATTCTGAGTCTGTTTAACGTTTGGGACTTTTGTTTACCTACCACCAATATGTACTTCTAATATGTCAGTACCTTTTGCTAGACATCTTGTGTGGATAAAGTTTGGTGGCTTATTGTCAGCCTTATTGATATTCTTATCCTCAAATGCCTTTCCACTTCCAATAACTTTGAAGCACATTCATAGATTCTATATATCTGACTATAGTTAATAATTCGACACACACCATTTTTATATTATGAATTAAAGTACTGTGGATCTTTGTATTAAATATTTGGATATATTTTTATTTATCACACTTGAAGAAAAAGCCATACTTTATCTTTCACTTCCACAGAAGCAGACCGTATTTACCATCAATCGTGTATCTATTTGGTTTATGATTGCTTAAGTAAGTGTTTGTGCATTGAATCACACTTGTATTTATTTTGGTAGTTAGAGTGAGATGGAGTACAGTAGCGATTTGTATTGAGTTTGGAGTGAAAGGCCACAGTAACCAAGACTGGTATCCAAGGGACAATTTTTTTAAAGGGAACTAGGCAGAAGAGGGAGGAGGGATATGGGCATGCCACCCTCTTACTAAAACCTTCACCAATACTGAGAAATAAAAAAGGGAATATAAGTAAAAACTAAACTGTATCAAACTCTGTGCTCTCTGGTAAAATGGGAGGAATGGGAGGGAATGACTTTGACTTTTCTTGTTTGAGTCTGACATTTTCACCACTTTGCTCTGTGTGTGTGTCTTTGTTCTTGTTCTTGTGTGTGTGTGTGTGTGTGTGTGTGTGTGTGTGTGTGTGTGTGTGTGTGTGTGTGTGTGTGTGTGTGTGTGTGTGTGTGTGTGTGTGTGTGTGTGTGTGTGTGTGTGTGTGTGTGTGTGTTTGCATGGACATACTTAGTTTTTTTGCTACCACTTCTCACCCATACACTCCCGCCATTGGTCATTGATTTCTTTCTTTGCCTCTCTTGACATTTCTAACCAACCTTAGGGTTTGTTTGTTAGCTTTCATGACATGGATAAAGCCTCCAGAAGTCTATTTTAATTGAGCCCAACAAGTATATTTCAAAAGAATATATAATATATATGCCATTTAGCAGACACTTTTAAACAAAGTGACTTACAGTCATGCGTGCATACATTTTACATATGGGTGGTCCTGGGAATCAAACACCCAATCCTGGCGTTACAAGCGCCATGCTCTACCAACCAGGCCATACAGGACCCAACTGAGCCATACAGGATAATTATGCTATACAATATCTAATACGAGTTGGGAAACAAAAGCCAACAACGAACAAACTAATTATTCAGTAATTAACATAAGCTTAAACATCAAGAATGCATAGAACAGAGAGATTAAATATATATTGTTTGAACTGACCCAGTGTCTGAGCGTGTGTTTCTTTCTGCAGAAAAAGTCCTTTTACCAGGCCTTCATAGTAAATACAATTGTTGAGACAATATAGTTTTTTTTCTTCTTTTTACTGTTTGGGGTGCAGATATACTAAATATTTGTGGGTGTGTTAGCACATTCAAACTATCATCACAAGCAAAAAAAGTTGATAATTCACTCGCGATTAAATTGCACACTCACTTTCTTTCACTGCTATTGTAAATTAACCATAGTAAATTAGCTCCAATGTGTTATTTCCACACTGGGGATAACAATATATATTGAAAAAAGCCAAGTGTTTTAATTTGTTTTATCTGAGATGTATGTTGTGTTTTTTTGCTTGTTTATATTTGCCTTTTTCAATCAGTCAGTGTGCTATTGTGTTTGTTTATTTGTTATTGTGCACATTAACCATAGCCAATGTATCATTTTTAAACACGATGAACATAATCTGTATACATTTGCACAAGGCACTCACTATGTATGTACATATGCAATATGTATTTGATGTCACATTTATGATTTTGTTTCAACTTTTTGTACATGTGCCTGAGCCAGATTTGGACTTTTTGTGAAAAACGATGAACAGGAGAACACTTCAATATCAAACTGTTTTGTCGTCTGCCTGGCTGTCTGGGTGACTGTGTGAATGATATATTACGTATGATCTTTCAAGGGCTTGTCAAAATAAGTATTTTAGATGCTGCAAGTGCAGCAATATTTCTACCATAATTATGACAACCAACAATCCCCTGCAACTAGCATAAGTACAATAGTAATATATTTTGTTCCTTAATTCAAGAGCCTGATGTTAATGTGGAGACCTATTAGGCTTATTAGACAATCCAAAGTCCATCACACTGCCATTTATTAAAGAAGATGGACATTGGAGGGTTTGTTTGGGTGATAGGAGGAAAGCAACATTGTGTGCCAACATACACAGGAGAGATGAGGCCAGTGGGAAGGTAGGCCTGGCAGGTAAATCAAGAAAAGTACAGAAATTAAAGGATCCAAACCTTTGTTTACTTGTGTCATCTTCATTTTAGCCATATTTCATGTTAGAGAAGACTGATCAGATAGTGACTTCGGCCTAGCTGCATTGATCCACACATTTTAGTGAAGAATTCACAAATGTTATTTCTCATTTGCAATGCATTGCACTGCCTCCCTTTACAACAGCGATATTGGCGTGAAGAATCAATAGCCTATTTATTACCAAGTTATTACGGTGAATATTAATTCTCATAAGGTCTCTTACCGCCCCGTAGTGGAATTTTAGGAGAATTTCGTGTGACGCATTCCGAAGCTTTTGCCATAGGTTTACGTAGGGCGTGATTGCGCGACCCCTCCCCCTCTACAGTCTATCTATCTGGAAAAGAGAGAAAAAAACTTTTTGTACCGAAGGAATCAACAGCCGCCATCTTGTCGTGGCTCGGAATTAGGATTTCGGTAGATCACAAATTTTTATTTAGAAATTGAGCATCCAAACCGAGGTTTAACGGCAAACTTCCCCTGAAAACGAAGTATTTTCACAATTTCTGAAGTATTTTTGACGAAAAAACGGGAATTCGATCGGTCGTCGTCGGCAAGAATACCCCGTATATCTGATTTCACGTAAGTGCGGCGCTCGAGCCCCTATCGCCGTTCGGAGCAGTATTGTTTACCGGGGATAACCGGAGAAGAGACAGCTTCTTACTGACAGTTTTGCAAAAATATATAATTTTTTTGCAGTTGTGCATTTTATGGAGCTTCAAACCATTTTTGCATGAAGACATTTGACGTCATAAAAATGAGCTGTTAGAACATCTAAAATTAGCGATTTATGGGACAGGAATACAATCCATGTTAATGTTTTTAGATTTAATTTTAACGTACATTTTTCATGGGATTTTTTTTATTGGGGTTATTTAACGATAATGTGGGTGTTGGTTGTTGGATTATCATGGGTTGAATGGCGGTGGCGAAGCGGGGCGCTGTTGCATCTTTTTTGAAATTTTCACCCTCACTGCTAGAAAATTAGCCAGTTAGCCAACGTTAGCGAGCAAACCGCTTGCTAACGTGCTAACTAGAGAAAGGTGGAGGTTGTCAGAACAACCTTTTCTGTCCCAGGAATTTCCTTTTTTCAAATAATTAAATAAGAAATCCATTAAAGATCACAATGGCTGAAAACCTGCTCGACGTCGGACCTCCCAACTCAAAGCGACCGAAGCTGAATTCACCTGCGCTGTCAGCGTCAGATGGACCAGGTAAGGAAGGCCCACAAACCAACTTAACCTGCTAGCTAACGTTACCTAGCTACTTTAGTTAGTAAAATGTTATTTGTTTTGTATGACTTGTTCTGTGTGTCCAGATATTTAGCTAGCTAACGTTAACTAGTTATTCATTCAATTGACGTTTGTCATTCAAACAGCTGTACAAAGCAGTTAGCAAACCTTAGTTAGCTAGCTTGGCCGCTAACAAAACTTTGTTGCCAACGTTACGCGTCCATCCCTGTCATTTCTGACATGTTGGAAAACAGGGCTAGTTATTTTAGTTTTTATAAAGCTATTGTTAACTAAAGCAACACTTAACTAGCTAATGCTTAGATGTTTAGCTAGAGACATGTTTAGCAATTGCTTGATCTGCTATGTCAACATGGCTACCCTTCAGCGCAAAGTAGCAACATACTTGTCGAAATGTCATTGGTGACAGCCTTAATCAGGGGTGGGCAATTCCAGTCCTCGGGGGGCTGATTGGTGTCACTTTTGCCCCAGCTAACACAACTGACTCCAATAATCAACTAATCATGGTCTTCAGTTTAGAATACAATTAGTTTAATCAGCTATGTTTCCAAGGGATGGGGGGAAAAGTAACAACACTCTGGCCCCGAGGACGGGAGTTGCCCATTCCTGGCCTAAATCATGCCAGATACTCTGTTGAAAACTAACCGTTATACCCCTATCAAAATGGAATTACTTTATTATAGTGATTGGGGACTCAGCTAAATGATGTCCATGTTTACCTTCGTCAAACATCTTGATAGCAGGCCTTTATTTGCAGAAACAGTTTAGGCACAGTCTTGCACCCTGCTGCACGCCTAACTGGCTCAGAGTAGGCCAACTGATGCCATGGTCAGATTCAAGTAATTTAACCATAGGCCTATCATGTCCCACTCCCACACTGTCATGCATTTGATTGCATGTTGTGTCAATGTGATAAAATGCGGTGTTATGTCCCAATATCTTGACAGTTGTCACTTTTCATTGCTATATCATGCTCCATATCTGTTCATATGGGTTTCCCACTGCTGATAGAATACACCTGTATGGCCTACCGCTTTCAAATGTTCACGATAAAAAGTTACTGACCCAGAATGTGCGGATTGTAGGTGTGAATGCACCATGCCTCTTTCACTATATTGGCTACAGAGACAATAACCAATGCAACATATCTTTGGTGATGACCATGTTATTCGCACACAATCCATTGTAAAATCCCCTAACGCATCCAACCCCTGCTATATATATTATTATCGACCCCAAGTGTTCAATCTCCAATTGCCATTTTAGCCCAGCAGAGCCTGGAAGTGTGGGAACACTAGGGTCTGTTAGCAGTAAATTACCCTAGACACGGTGTGCATTTTCCCCCTTAGTGTCTTCGGTCATGCCTGGAGAGCCCCGTAGGAGCATCCCCTGCCCTGACTTTGGGTCCCTGCCCAGAGTCCCAGTTTGGGTTGCACATCACTCCCTTGGTGGGGGGGTGGGGGTACGCCTTTCATTGAAGTCACAGAGTGCAAACACGTGCCCCTCACCCCCTATTCAGGCCATCTGTCACCCCAGCAGGGTCACATTGCCCCCTCCCCCTTCAATTCCCCTCATCACCAATACTTTAGTCAGTGGGTGTGTGCCGTACTAGTGCACACATTGCCCACGTCTTGATGTAGCCAGCTCTAGGCTTAGCTACTTGTGTGCTCAGCAGCTACTCTCAAGGCAGGCCGTTGTAGTAAGTCGTGTGTGTTGAACAGCACCATTGCGTAAAGGTAGTTGGAGAGAAGGAGGTTGGTTCGTTGTTTGCTGGCTATTTACTGGCTTAGTTTATATCTTGGCTGTCATTCTCTAGAGTTTTTAGTGAAGAGGCATAGCTCTGCTCATTCAGATTAACTCATTCAGAAATTACTATCCCAAAGTAGAAATTTAATTACAAAAAACAAGCTAAATCGTATCCGTTTGAGGCTAATTGTTAAATCAACGATTAGTAATGACAATTCATGTTAAATGGGAGGGAATCTAAACATTTACATATTGTAATGTCATTTTTGGATGATATTCTATCGATATTTGACTCCAAGTGTCAATTTGTAAAATAGAGAAATATATTTTGCTCCTGTAGGTAGCATTAGCTAGCGCTAGTCGGCTGTACCTGCGCCTATACGCCTGTATTTTTCATCCTATAGCTTGTCCTCAACCTTTTTAAATAGTGAGCCAACATGTTTTCAGCACACTTGCCTTATCACAACCTTGTTTTCTCATGCGGTCTATTGTCTCTCTGCAGCAAACATGCAGTACACTCAGTGTACAAAACATTAAGAACACCTTCCTGATGAGTTGCACCCCCTTTTGCCCTCAGCACAGCCTCAATTTGTCAGGGCATGGACTCTACAAGGTGTCAAAAGCGTTCCACAGGGATGCTCGCCCATGTTGGCTCCAATGCTTCCCACAGTTGTCAAGTTGGCTGGATGTCCTTTGTGTGGTGGACCATTCTTGATACACACAGGAAACTGTTGAGCTTGAGAAACCCAGCAACGTTGCAGTTCTTGACACTCAAACTGGTGTGCCTGGTACCTACAGGCACTTAAACCTTGTGTGGTGTTCATGTTTTTGTTATTCACCCAATGTTCGCTGGGCTGATGGACCCATAATATTATTGGGTTTTTAAAACAATACAGCCATAACAATTTACGTAAAAATACTTAATATTGACTGACTGCGGTTTTCTTCGGATAAAATGTGATTTTTGTAAACAAATCTATTATAATCAAGACATGGGTGGAATAAATCATGTTTGTCTTGAACAAATATAAATGAAACAAGGTTTTCATCACTTGATGTTTATTGCTTTGAACTCAACAAATTGTAAGGACCAATTTTACATACAGTATTTTATGGAAATTATAAATGAGCCTCATTGAACACAAATTAAGGCCAGTCTACACACCACATGAGAGACAGAGTTTTACTGTGTGTGTGTTGCAAATGTATTTCTTGCACTTGATGCATGTGTACTATCTTCCTGTCCTTCTTGGGTCCACACACATTGCAGAGCTTCTTCTTGTTGTTACTGGCTGCAATCTAGAATGATGGAAATGCTTAGTTCAGGAATTTTACTAACATCTCACTCACATATATAGTTACATCAGGCCAAGGTAGGAGAGTCAGACACACACCACTCACACTTCCGGTATTGTAGTTGTTGGTTCTGTGGGTCGGGCGGATGGTGCACCAGCATCCATGAATCCTACTCACAATGGCTGCAGAAGCTGGGTTCCTTGGGATATGTTTCCTCTGGATTTGAGGTCTTACCAATGCCATGACCAGCTCTTCAAGAAAGAGCTTTCTCCTCTGGAGCTTCCCTCTGTTCCAATCTGGGTTCAACGCCATCTAGATGACAAACGTGTTGTACGTTGAGATGTCCAAGATGTTGAAGGTAATCACAAGTGGCCAGCATAGGGTTCTTCTTTTGCAGCTGTAGCCAGTCACCAGCTTGTCTAAATTGTCCACCCCTCCTTTTGTGGCATTGTTATCATTATTATTTCTGGTTTTTGATATTCCTGGCCACAGATTCTCCCATCCCTTTGCAGCGTATTCATGAGTACCACATTTTTGCCTTTGGCACGTAGGACACTACGGACATGTCAGCCTTGAATGCGAACTTCGAGGAATTGATAGGCCTGTTACGTGTATTCAACAGCTGAGGTGGGAGCTCTGACTTGTTAAATTTTTGTACTGTTCCTACCATCGTCAGCTTCCTCTTGAGGAGCTCCTGTCCCAACTTGTGCGAAGTAAAAAAAGTTATCACGTGATGATGTGGCCACGGAATCCCTGTGTCATGTCCAGGTCGACCTCTAGTTATTATACACTGCTCAAAAAAATAAAGGGAACACTAAAATAACACATCCTAGATCTGAATGAATGAAATATTCTTATTAAATACTTTTTTCTTTACATAGTTGAATGTGCTAACAACAAAATCACACAAAAATTATCAATGGAAATCAAATTTATCAACCCATGGAGGTCTGGATTTGGAGTCACACTCAAAATTAAAGTGGAAAACCACACTACAGGCTGATCCAACTTTGATGTAATGTCCTTAAAACAAGTCAAAATGAGGCTCAGTAGTGTGTGTGTCCTCTACGTGCCTGTATGACCTCCCTACAATGCCTGGGCATGCTCCTGATGAATTGGCGGATGGTCTCCTGAGGGATCTCCTCCCAGACCTGGACTAAAGCATCCGCCAACTCCTGGACAGTCTGTGGTGTGGCGTTGGTGGATGGAGCGAGACATGATGTCCCAGATGTGCTCAATTGCATTCAGGTCTGGAGAACGGGCGGGCCAGTCCATAGCATCAATGCCTTCCTCTTGCAGGAACTGCTGACACACTCCAGCCACATGAGGTCTAGCATTGTCTTGCATTAGGAGGAACCCAGGGACCTCATCTCGGTACCTAATGGCAGTCAGGCTACCTCTGGCGAGCACATGGAGGGCTGTGCGGCCCCCCCCAAAGAAATGCCACCCCACACCATGACTGACCCACCGCCAAACTGGTCATGCTGGAGGATGTTGCAGGCAGCAGAACGTTCTCCATGGCGTCTCCAGACTCTGTCACGTCTGTCACGTGCTCTGTGTGAACCTGCTTTCATCTGTGAAGAGCACAGGGCACCAGTGGCGAATTTGCCAATCTTGGTGTTCTCTGGCAAATGCCAAACGTCCTGCACGGTGTTGGGCTGTAAGCACAACCCCCACCTGTGGACGTCGGGCCCTCATACCACCCTCATGGAGTCTGTTTCTGACCGTTTGAGCAGACACATGCACAGTTGTGGCCTGCTGGAGGTCATTTTGCAGGGCTCTGGCAGTGCTCCTCCTGCTCAAAGGCGGAGGTAGCGGTCCTGCTGCTGGGTTGTTGCCCTCCTACGGCCTCCTCCACGTCTCCTGATGTACTGGCCTGTCTCCTGGTAGCGCCTCCATGCTCTGGACACTACGCTGACAGACACAGCAAACCTTCTTGCCACAGCTCGCATTGATGTGCCATCCTGGATGAGCTGCACTACCTGAGCCACTTGTGTGGGTTGTAGACTCCGTCTCATGCTACCACTAGAGTGAAAGCACCGCCAGCATTCAAAAGTGACCAAAACATCAGCCAGGAAGCATAGGAACTGAGAAGTGGTCTGTGGTCACCCCCTGCAGAACCACTCCTTTATTGGGGGTGTCTTGCTAATTGCCTATAATTTCCACCTGTTGTCTATTCCATTTGCACAACAGCATGTGAAATTTATTGTCAATCAGTGTTGCTTCCTAAGTGGACAGTTTGATTTCACAGAAGTGTGATTGACTTGGAGTTACATTGTGTTGTTTAGGTGTTCCCTTTATTTTTTGGAGCAGTGTATTATAATTTATGATTTGATAGAGCAGTCTGACTGAGCGGTGGTAGGCAGCAGCAGGCTCGTAAGCATTCATTCAAACAGCACTTTCCTCCATTTGCCAGCAGCTCTTCGCTGTGCTTCAAGCATTGCGCTGTTTATGACTTCAAGCCTATCAACTCCCGAGATTAGGCTGGCAATACTAAAGTACCTATTAGAGCATCCAATAGTGAAAGCTATATGAATTACAAATGGTATAGAGAGAAATAGTCCTATAATAACTACAACTTAAACCTTCTTACCTGGGAATATTGAAGACTTGAAGACATCGGCATCAGCCCGATGTCTAGTTTAACACCGATGTGCAAAACTGATGTCAAAGCTGACGTGCATACCTATATAATGTAGGTAGATGACGTAATGATGCCACGAAAAATACTGCGCTACACATGGACATAGGTAAATGCCAACAAAATAACTTGTGTGTTTCAACTATATAACTGTACAAGAATGCTTAAAAGGCCGCTAAAATGTTAAATATCGGTATCAGGTTTTTTGGCAAGGAATATATTGGATATCGGCCAAAAATGTAACCTCGGTGCATCCCTATTAGGAACACAGAACATGAGAACATATGAAAGCTGGTTGTTCCTTTTAACACCCACCCCCAGGAAAGCACTTATGACAGCGTCTTTTTGCGCCGGCTGAGCCTGGCCCATATTACAGCGTAATTGGCAGTTTTAAATGCCAGTCTGCAATCACTTCACACCTTTTAAGCAGTTTATATTTAAGCTTCACGGTTTCTTCTCATTATATACCAATCTGTCCCCATTAGCAGATATTGCAATTTTTGCGTCTCCCACTCACATCTGTCAGTTCTCAACTTGAAAAGAGAGAGGGTGGGATGAATGAAAGTGGACATGGATGGCGTGATGAGGCGTAAGAAACTATCGCTAAAGAAAATTTGAACAGCTCTTGCATCGCGTACTATCTGATAACGACAGTTGTCTTCCAGGGCTCCTGACTGAACATTTATTTGCATTTTGCCACCCTTTAACGTGTCGCAAGTTACATTTTTAGTTGGTCACATTACACGCTCACCTCAGTCCAAACGTCCTATTTTTACAGGCTATTAAAACAATGATTTGGTGAAACAGTAACGTGCATTATCCTCACAATTCCTGTAGTAAAAGTATCTGCCGATTTTTAATTAGGGCCGATTTTAAAGTTTTCATAACAATCGAAAATCGGTAATTTTGGACGCAGATTTTGCCGATTTTAAATGTGTTTTATTTTTTTTATCAAAAGTTTTTTTAGTTTTTTTTACACCTTTATTTAACTAGGCAAGTCAGTTAAGAACACATTGTTATTTTCAATGACGGCCTAGGAACGGTGGGTTAACTACCTTGTTCAGGGGCAGAAAGACAGATTTTTACCTTGTCAGCTCAGGGATTCAATCTTACAACCTGCAACCTTACAGTTAACTTCTCTGCGCTACGGATCCCTTTTACGGGATCCTTTTCCTAAACAACCGCTGAATTGCAGGGTGCAAAATATTACTAAAAATATTTATAATCATGCAATCACAAGTGAAATATGCCAAAACACAGCTTAGCTTGTTGTTAATCCACCTATCGTGTCAGATTTAGAAAATATGCTTTACAGCGAAAGAAATCCAAGCTTTTGTGAGTGTATCAATCAATGGTCGAACAGCTAGCCCCAAATTAGCATGGTCACGAAAGTCAGAAAAGCAATCAAATTAATCGCTTACCTTTGATCATCTTCGGATATTTGCACTCACGAGACTCCCAGTTACACAATAAATGTTATTTTTGTTCGATAAATAGTACTTTTTTTCTTTTTTTTTAACGCCATTTGGGTTGCAAGTTATGTTCAGAAAACCAAAGCCTTGCTCCGTTCGATGAAAATTCCAAAAAGTATCCGTAATGGTCGTAGAAACATGTCAATTTTTTTTAATAATCAATCCTCAGGTTGTTTTTAACAAACATAATCGATAATATTTCAACCGGACCGTAACCTATTCAATAAGAGAGAAAAAGAAAATGGAGAGCTACCCTCTCGCGCGCAGGAACTAATCAGAGGACACCTGACTAGTTTTGAAAAATCTCGCACATTTTTCAAAATAAAAGCCTGAAACTATGTCTAAAGCCTGGTCACAGCCTGAGGAAGCCATTGGAAAAGGAATCTGGTTGATACCCCTTTAAATGGAAGAAAGACGGGCCAGGAAACACAGATAAAAAAATAAAATAAAAAAATCACTTCCGGGTTCGATTTTCTCAGGTTTTCGCCTGCAGAATCAGTTTTGTTATAAACACAGACAATATTTTGACAGTTTTGGAAACTTTGGAGTGTTTTCTATCCCAATCTGTAAATTATATGCATATTATACGACTGGGCCTGAGAAATAGTCCGTTTACCTTGGGAACATTATTTATAAAAAATAAATAAAAAATCTGACCCCTCGCGTCAAGAGGTTAACTAGTCCAACGCTCTAACCACCTGCCTCACGAGGAGCCGGCCTGTTACGCAAATGCAGTAAGAAGCCAAGGTAAGGTGCTAGCTAGCATTAAACTTATCTTATAAAAACTCAATCAATCAATCATAATCACTAGTTATAACTACATATGGTTGATGATATTACTAGTTTATCTAGCATGTCCTGTGTTGCATATAATCGATGCAGTGCGCATTCGCGAAAAAGGACTGTCGTTGCTCCAACGTGTACCTAAACATCAATGCCTTTCTTAAAATCAATACACAGAAGTATATATTTTTAAACCTGCATATTTAGCTAAAAGAAATCCAGGTTAGCAGGCAATATTAACCAGGTGAAATTGTGTCACTTCTCTTGCGTTCATTGCACGCAGAGTCAGGGTATATGCAACAGTTTTGGTCGCCTGGCTCATTGCGAACTAATTTGCCAGAATTTTACGTAATTATGACAACATTGAAGGTTGTGCAATGTAACAGGAATATTTAGACTGATGGATGCCACCCGTTAGATAAAATATGTAACGGTTCCGTATTTCACTGAAAGAATAATTGTTTTGTTTTTGAGATGATCGTTTCTGGATTCAACCATATTAATGACCTACGGCTTGTATTTCTGTGTGTTATTATGTTATAATTAAGTCTATGATTTGGTAGAGCAGTCTGACTGAGCGATGGTGGGAACCAGCAGGCTCGTAAGCATTCATTCAAACAGCACTTTTGTGCGTTTTGCCAGCAGCTCTGCTGTTTATGAATTCAAGCCTATCAACTCCCGAGATTAGGCTGGTGTAACCGATGTGAAATGGCTAGCTAGTTAGCGGGGTCCGCGCTAATAGCGTTTGAAACGTCACTCGCTCTGAGACTTGGAGTAGTTGTTCCCCTTACTCTGCAAGGGCTGCGGCTTTTGGAGAGCGATTGGTAACGATGCTTCGAGGGTGGCTGTTGTCGGTGTTCCTGGTTCGAGCCCAGGTAGCGGCGAAGAGAGGGATGGAAGCTATACTGTTCCACTGGCAATACTAAAGTGCCTATAAGAACATCCAATAGTCAAAGGTATATGAAATACAAATGGTATAGAGAGAGTCCTATAATAACTACAACCTAAAACTTCTTACCTGGGAATATTGAAGACTCATGTTAAAAGGAACCACCAGCTTTCATATGTTCTCATGTTCTGAGCAAGGAACTTAAACTTTAGCTTTCTTACATGGCTCATATTGCACTTCTACATTCTTCTCCAAAACATTGTTTTTGCATTATTTAAACCAAATTGAACATGTTTCATTATTTATTTGAAATAGATTTTATTGATGTATTATATTAAGTTCAAATAAGTGTTCATTCAGTATTGTTGTAATTGTCATTATTACAAATACATTTTATAAATCGTCAGATTAATCGGTATCGGCTTTTTGGGTCCTCCAATAATCGGTATCGGCGTTGAAAAATCATAATCGGTCGACCTCTAGTGCCAAGTAAGACAACTGAGATGGTAGCCTATCAACAACTAAGCTATTTCATCTAACATAGCCAAGAAATGCATGATTGATTTTTCAATGTGCAACCTGTCAAAATATGATCCAGAATTATCAGATTTATTTTTGACTCTTCAGAGAGTTTGCCAACATCTTTGTGCATATTGGCCTATATAGGATATATTATTCAACACCTGAAGAAGTGTGAATTTAAAACACAATGTCCTACAAAAACTTTCCAGTGCTAGGCCTAGGCTTCTTGATGTCGGTCTATTTACCGCAAATGGCGCACTACAGCCTACTCCGGTTGAGAAGTGGTGCCACAAACTGGATATTAAGAGGTGAGACATGCATGATATACTCACAGAAAGCTGTGACTAGAACAACAGTAGTTGCTTTAAAAACTTTTTCCTGCAATAGTATTTTGAGTAATGGTCATTTGCTTGTGCTTCTCAGAATGCATCTCTCCCTCTGTGTCAGTGGGGGGAGGGAGTGAGAGTCAGCAGCCAACAGCAAAACGAAACAGGCAGATATTTCATAGCAGGAATCAACACAATGCGTATATTACTGTTGTTCTTAAACCATTGGTCAATCTACAGGAACGTTGTGTAGCAAAATCACCGGAAATTACCGACTTAAGCATTTTGCTTCAGTAAGAGGATGGCAATGTCAGTGTCAGTAATTTTCGGTTTATTGTCTCAGCTCTAATAGAAAATACCCCAAATTCTCACCCCAAGCAAATATGCCTTGTTCATCCATCAAGTTGAAGTCCCCTCTGAATACCTGAGAAGCACTTTTCATTTGGGTGAATGGTTTTGGAGAAGGAAGGGTGGTTCCTGAATAGCCTAGTTTTGCTAGTCTCCAAGTTTTGACATCTGGTTTAGTTGGGTCATTGGCCCCGTTGTGTTGAAATGGACACTCTTCTTGCTCTATTTCGTGCTCTTGCAATCTACTCCAGCCAGGAAATATAAAGTCAGCACAGATCCCATCGCCAGCTCCCTGCTGCTCAAAGGATGGCAGAGGTGTGTACATGCGTGTGTGTATCTGAGGGGACAGAAAGTAGTCTGTGTGTGTGTTTAAGAGGGAGGAGAAGGAGTGTGTGTGTGTGTGCTCGGCTCACAACGGCTGTGAAAATAAGCCATGCTTGACTTGGTGATTGACTGACCGGGACATTGTGTGTGTGAAGGCGCCTGGCTCTGACAGAAAACTGTGCCACTCACTGCTGGCCTCAGCCACTAAGCGAGTGAAGAACCTAGAGGGAGACGTAGTGGTGAGAGCAAGTGACTAAGAGCAGAGAACCTTAAGAGCTGAAAGAGAGGGAGAAGTGGTGGTGAGAGCAAGTGAAAGAAGGAAGAGCTGGAGGGAGAGAACTAGAGGGAAAGACAGTGATTAGAAAAGGAGGGAGTGATATTGAGGAAGTGGGAGAGCCAGGGCTACAGTTGAAGTCGGATATTTACATACACTTAGGTTGGAGTCATTAAATCTAGTTTTTCAACCACTCCACAAATGTCTTGTTAACAAAATATAGTTTTGACAAGTTGGTTTGGACATCTACTTTGTGCATGACACAAGTAATCTTTCCAACAATTGTTTAGACAGATTATTTCACTTAGAATTGACTGTATCACAATTCCAGTGGGTCAGAAGTTTACATACAGTGGGGAGAACAAGTATTTGATACACTGCCGATTTTGCAGGTTTTCCTACTTACAAAGCATGTAGAGGTCTGTAATTTTTATCATAGGTACACTTCAAATGTGAGAGACGGAATCTAAAACAAAAATCCAGAAAATCACATTGTTTGATTTTTAAGTAATTAATTTGCATTTTATTGCATGACATAAGTATTTGATCACCTACCAACCAGTAAGAATTCCGGCTCTCACAGACCTGTTCGTTTTTCTTTAAGAAACCCTCCTGTTCTCCACTCAATACCTGTATTAACTGCACCTGTCTGAACTCATTAGCTGTATAAAAGACACCTGTCCACACACTCAATCAAACAGACTCCAACCTCTCCACAATGGCCAAGATCAGAGAGCTGTGTAAGGACATCAGGGATAAAATTGCAGACCTGCACAAGGCTGGGATGGGCTACAGGACAATAGGCAAGCAGCTTGGTGAGAAGGCAACAACTGTTGGCGCAATTATTCGAAAATGGAAGAAGTTGAAGATGACGGTCAATCACCCTCGGTCTGGGGCTCCATGCAAGATCTCACCTCGTGGGGCATCAATGATCACGAGGAAGGTGAGGGATCAGCCCAGAACTACACGGCAGGACCTGGTCAATGACCTGAAGAGAGCTGGGACCACAGTCTCAAAGAAAACCATTAGTAACACACTACGCCATCATGGATTAAAATCCTGCAGCGCACGCAAGGTCCCCCTGCTCAAGCCAGCGCATGTCCAGGCCCATCTGAAGTTTGCCAATGACCATCTGGATGATCCAGAGGAGGAATGGGAGAAGGTCATGTGGTCTGAAGAGACAAAAATAGAGCTTTTTGGTCTAAACTCCACTCGCCGTGTTTGGAGGAAGAAGAAGGATGAGTACAACCCCAAGAACACCATCCCAACCGTGAAGCATGGAGGTGGAAACATCATTCTTTGGGGATGCTTTTCTGCAAAGGGGACAGGATGACTGCACCGTATTGAGGGGAGGATGGATGGGGCCATGTATTGCGAGATCTTGGCCAACAACCTCCTTCCCTCAGTAAGAGCATTGAAGATGGGTCGTGGCTGGATCTTCCAGCATGACAACGACCCGAAACACACAGCCAGGGCAACTAAGGAGTGGCTCCGTAAGAAGCATCTCAAGGTCCTGGAGTGGCCTAGCCAGTCTCCAGACCTGAACCCAATAGAAAATCTTTGGAGGGAGCTGAAAGTCTGTATTGCCCAGCGACAGCCCCGAAACCTGAAGGATCTGGAGAAGGTCTGTATGGAGGAGTGGGCCAAAATCCCTGCTGCAGTGTGTGCAAACCTGGTCAAGAACTACAGGAAACATATGATCTCTGTAATTGCAAACAAAGGTTTCTGTACCAAATATTTAAGTTCTGCTTTTCTGATGTATCAAATACTTAAGTCATGCAATAAAATGCAAATTAATTACTTAAAAATCATACAATGTGATTTTCTGGAATTTAGATTCCGCCTCTCACAGTTGAAGTGTACCTATGATAAAAATTACAGACCTCTACATGCTTTGTAAGTAGGAAAACCTGCAAAATCGGCAGTGTATCAAATACTTGTTCTCCCCACTGTACACTAAGGCCTACCTTAAAACTCAGTGCTTCTTTGCTTAACATCATGGGAAAATCTAAATAAATCAGCCAAGACCTCAGAAAAAGATTGTAGCCCTCCAAGTCTGGTTCATCCTCGGGAGCAATTTCCAAACACCTGAAGGTACCACGTTCATCTGTACAAACAATAGTACGCAAGTATAAACACCATGGGACCATGCAGCCGTCATACCGCTCAGGAAGGAGACGCGTTCTGTCTCTTAGAGATGAACGTACTTTGGTGCGAAAAAGGCAAATCAACCCCAGAACAACAGCAAAGGACCTTGTGAAGATGCTGGAGGAAACAGGTACAAAAGTATTTATATCCACAGTAAAACAAGTCCTATATCGACATAACCTGGAAGGCTGCTCAGCAAGGAAGAAGCCGCTTCTCCAAAACCACCATTAGCTAGCTGGCAAGCATTTATGATGCCAGCGAGACACGTTCGTCACGCTCTAGGAACGTATTCCCTCCAAAGTTATAATGACAAGGTACCTCTCGGCCCCAAAACACAAGTTTTCTGCAGACTTGTTGGAGGAGTGCCGATGACGTCGCCCACTGTATGCGCTTTCGGTAGCCTGATTTGCATCGACTGAGAAATCTGCACACTGTGCATCCCTGACCACCTCCTGAATTGGTCAGCTAGATCAGACCACAAAGCAACTTTTGTGCGTCTAGACCCGTCTTTTCAATGCGATCTACGTATTCTGATAGAAGTCACATAAGTGTGAAGTGTAGACATGACCAAAGTCACAGAATTGTACTTGATCCAGACAGATAAACTCAGCTACTGCTCTGTTCAATATTTGGGCTTCTTTTGAGTTGAGTTAACAATGCAGATTTCTGAAAGCTAGAGGCTACGCCAAGGCTACGCCAAGACGGGGTAAATTCCTAGAAATCAGAAGATAAGAGAAGGCGCTCTGAAGGGTTTTCTAAGAAACCTGACCAGCAACACTCTTCAGGAAACTCTAGCACTGGTGCAGGATAAACAGTGGTTTCTTCAGAAAGTGTGGTTTTGCTTTAAATTGTCAGGGTATTCTGTTATTTTTACATGAAAGGGTAATTTCATCAAAGACGGCAATAAAAAAAAAATAAAAAAAATTGATCTGCACAGGCATGGTTGGTCGGAGCTTCTGCCGTAAAATTCCAAGCAATCTAAACCATTCGGCTTTGAGACTGGGTAAAATCCATGACTGCATTTTATTAACCCTTAAGTCAATTTCCACAGCCCTGCAGAAATCTAATTAGCAAGTTCTGTTTGGGTTCATTTGTTGTATCCACTGAGTCTCATCCCCTGTCATGTCTTCAATTGTCTCCCTCCACCACAATTCCCAGTCACACTTCCTAACGATGTTTCCCAAATACTCTTCCCCCTTCTCCCTTCCCTATGGGGAACCAACATTGAGTGATGCAGTGATTATGTATTTTCACTGGCTGTTTAACTGTCAAAACACGCTTCCTGACAGTGTTACCCAAATACGCTTGCCCCCTCGAGTGATGCTGTATTTTCACTGCCTGTCTAGCTGTTAACTGTGTTTGTCAACACCGTCCTCATTTATCACTCTTCTTAAATATCATCCTCCATCCCTCCCGTCCTCCTACTTTTTTGCTTCTTCACTGTGGTGTGGATCAGCAGTAGACTCACCAAGCAGCGCTAGCTAGTTAGCAAATTAGCTCATTAGCACGTTGCGATGGAATCAAGTGTGTGGTGAATGGACTGGGGCTGGGAGATGGAATTGGGAGCGATAGCAGACCTGCCAACTTGCACGCGTTTTGCGTACCATGCTTGCACGCAATTTGAGGTCAAAGTACACTGGTATGAAAAATACACAGAAATAGACTAGCTGGCACATTGTGGTTTTTGACTCAAGTGTCTGAAGTTGGAGCTGAGCCAATCAGAGGACTTGGGCGAGGACAAAACTCTTTAGCTCTCTGCTCCGTCCCGCCCCCCGTAGTTGTAGTACTATCAAAGATGGTGGATAAATGATAATAGTACATTCAGGCCATTTACTATTAGGGATGCACCGATATGACATTTTTGGCCGATACCGATATCCAATATTTTCCTTGCCAAAAACAACCGATGCCGATATTTAGAATTTGTGGCCTTTTTAAGCATTCTAGTACAGTTAAATAGTTAACACACACACATGGACGCAGCGGTCTAAGGCACTGTGTCTCCGTGCAAGAGGCGTCACTACAGTCCCTGGTTCGAATCCAGGCTGTATCACATCTGGCCGTGATTGGGAGTTACATAGGGCGGCGCACAATTGGCCCAGCATCGTCCGGGGTAGGCCGTCGTTGTAAATAAGAATTTGTTCTTAACCTCTAACGAGCCTCTACCCCGGGTCCGGGAGCACCCCCCATCCCCCCACACACTGATTAGCATAGCTAGCATAGCTTCACAAGTAGATAGTAGCATCTAAATATCATTAAATCACAAGTCCAAGACACCAGATGAAAGATACAGATCTTGTGAATAAAGCCACCATTTCAGATTTTTAAAATGTTTTACAGGGAAGACAAAATATGTAAATCTATTAGCTAAACACGTTAGCAAAATACACCACTATTCTAACTCCATCAGTTTCTTACTCCTTCAGGTGCTATCACCAATTCGGCTCAACTAAGATATTGATATCCACTAACCAAGAAAAAACCTCTTCAGATGACAGTCTGATAACATATTCATGGTATAGGATAGTTTTTGTTAGAAAAAAGTGCATATTTCAGGTAGAAATCACAGTTTACAATTGCACCGACCATCACAAATCGACTAGAATTACTAGATAGAGCAACGTGTATGACCAATTTACTCATCATAAAACATTTCATAAAAATAGACAAAGCATAGCAATGGAAAGACCCAGTTCTTGTGATTTCAGACCATATTTCAGATTTTCTAAGCGTTTTTCAGCGAAAACACAATAAATCGATAAGTTAGCATACCACATGTGCAAACGTTACCAGAGCATCGATTCCAGCCAAAGAGCGCTATAACGTAATCACCGCCAAAATATATTAATTTTTTCACTAACCTTCTCAGAATTCTTCCGATGACACTCCTGTAACATCATTTTACAATATACATATACAGTTTGTTCGAAAAGGTGCATATTTAGCCATACAAAACCGTGGTTACACAATAAAAATACTAGGAAATCAAGCCTCAATATGTCTGACGTCATCTATCAGAGTGATCTAGTTTAATTGAAAGCTAATCATATACTTGACTAAAAAATACAGGGTTGACAAGAATCGAAAGACAAATTAGTTCTTAATGCAACCGCTGATTTACATTTTTTAAATTATCCTTACTTTTCAATACAGGGTTCGCCAAGTGAAGCTATACCAAACAAAATGGCGAAATATGCGTTTAAAATATTTCGACAGAAACACGATTTATCATATTAAATATTGCTTACTTTGAGCTGTTCTTCCATCAGATTCTTGGGCAATGTATCCTTTCTATGTTATAAACGTCTTTTGGTCGATAGATGTCCTCTGTCCTTCGAAATGTCCACCACCAACGACCGACACCCCAAAACGTGTCCAAAGTTTCAGAGTGCACAACAAATAAATTCCTCAAAATCGCACTAAACGGATATAAATTGCTATAAAACGGTTCAAATTAACTACATTATGATGTTTTTAACAACTATAACGACTGAAAACATGACCGGAGAAATATTGCTGGTTAGACAACGATTTGGAACGAGGCAAGTCCGATGGCCTTCACGCTTCAGGCGCACGACGAGAAAGGGCGGTGCCTATACATTTTGGTCTTTTATAATGGCTGTGAATGTCCCATCGATTTCATTCAAAACGTGATGACGTACAGACACCCAGAGGAAGACGTAGGCAGTGTCGGTTTCTTCATAGCATTCACTGTCGCCTTAAAAACAGACTCCAGATCAGAGGTAAAAATTTCTGAAATCTGAACCCTGTCATGAAAAGTGCTGTAGAAATTGTTCTGTACCACTCAGAGACAAAATTCCAACTTCTATAGAAACTAGAAGGTGTTTTCTATCCAATAATAACAATAATATGCATATTGTACGATCAAGAATTTAGCACGAGGCAGTTTAATTTGGAGACCCAAATATGCTAATGCGGAACAGCACCCCCTGTAGTTCCAAGAAGTTTTAACTGACTTGCCTAGTTAAATAAAGGTTACACACACACCACACTGGCCAAAAAGTTATTTTGTTGGCATTTACGTATGTCCCCATTACAGTAAAACATTATCAAAATCTATTTCTTTCACTTACTTGCTGTGCTGTTTTGTTGTTCATTTGTTCAATCGTTACATTCTCAACCAGGATTTCTATGGAACGCTGTTTGGGTCTTTGCGTGTCAAAAAAGATAACACTATTTGACGTGTCAGGACCTGAATATGACTGCATGTCACATAATAATTTAACGCGTTCATAATTTTTTTAATGTAGTTATTACACATTGATTACACTCACTCGTATTTCATATGTCACAACGATTCATCTACGTATGCTATGATGCTGGTAAAGTTGTCTCGCAGTGCTGGTCATAAAAAAATAAGATGGAGTTCATGGATGCAAATAATGTTTTTCCCCAAAAACATAGTAAAACGACATCTGTAGCTATAGTTAGC
Source organism: Salvelinus alpinus (assembly GCF_045679555.1). Taxonomy (NCBI): domain Eukaryota; kingdom Metazoa; phylum Chordata; class Actinopteri; order Salmoniformes; family Salmonidae; genus Salvelinus; species Salvelinus alpinus. The sequence continues at coordinate 81,488,352 of NC_092087.1, read as the reverse complement.
TAGCTAACTATATAGCTAGGTGTCATCTAAAATAACCATAATTAATAAAACAGTTCTTATTTGCTTAATGGTGGTCGGACCCATCAATGTGAAGCTAGCCACAATAAGGATTAGCCACAACAGTGTACTTTGCGGTTAGCCTTCAAAATACAAGTATGTCATTGAATACAAATAGTAGAATTATGCCATAATAGAATAGATCATGCTAAACGAGGTTGGAATGTTATATTAAATCAACAATTAGACAATATGTTAATTTGACAAATCTGTTGAAATCACACTGGATTTATTATACTTCAGTATTACATTGGGGGAATACTTATTTCACTGTACAGCCTTACCTATGGTTTGTGGATCAATGAAATTGGGCTATCCGTCTACTCAGAGACACCCAGAGAACATTAGCGTTGTAGCTCTTATTGCGGGACTCTGAAACAACTGAATTTAGCCACATTTATTGTCAGCCTATGTGTATTGAACACTATTCCCGAGGAAAAAGAATACTGCATGGATGTTTTGGAGTCTGATAACTCTGAGGAGGACGTTGGGAAAAAATATATTGGGTATTGAGTAGACTAATACCCCGTTTCATTGATCCCCAATACTTAGTTGATCCCCAATACTTAGTTAATCTTTTGGTGTACAGTGCAATATGAATGTCAATACACACAATAGGCTGACTGGGGAGGTGATTTCACACAGTCACAGTCCCACGATAAGAGCTATAACGCTAATATTTGCTTAAACTCTTCACAGTTGTTCTGTGGGTGTCACCGAGTAGACTGATACCCCATGTCATTGCTTCACATTGCAACCTTGTTGAACATGATCTAGTCTTAATATGGCATGATTCCACCAATTGTAACCTTCTGCATCACTTTCAAAGAGGTACTTTTATTTTGAAGTCAAACCGCAAATTGCACTATTGTGCCTAGCTTCACAACACATAACCCGGTCCGGTCGAGCGTTGCTAGCTGGCTGCTTATAACGTTAGCTTTTGGCAACAGGGTTAAGTAGCTGGCTAGCTATTTATTTTTATGAACTGAAGTTCAATTTTAACAGGCGAACAACAAGTGGCTACCTAGCTAATACTTACTCACAAGGATTCATTGCTAAAAATAATGAAAATGACTGCAGTTTCCACTGGTCAATGTTTTCAGGCTGGTTGTATTGGTGCTAGCTAGGTACCAAGCTAAAGCTAGTTCGCTACCCCAGAAGTTGCGGTCAAACAAATAATGCTTTATTACCAATGCAGTATTGTAAACACATCATTCGTGGCCGGTGTTTGCAGACTTTTTGGTACAGCTTTGACACTGCACTTGCAAATTCAGAACACACAACATTCTATCATAGAACTGTGTTATTTGAAGTGTCAAATAGTGTTATTTGACTATCTTTTGACACGCAAAGAACCAAACGGCGTTCCATAGTAGTATTTATGTATGTTGTCCAGCATGACAATGCCACCAGCCATACTGCTCGCTCTGCGTGATTTCCTGCAAGAAAGCAATGTCAGTGTTCTGCCATAGCCAGCGAAGAGCCCGGATCTCAATCCCATTGAGCACGTCTGGGACCTGTCGGATCGGAGGGTGAGGGCTAGGGCCATTCCCCCAAGAAATGTCTGGGAACTTGCAGGTGCCTTGGGGGAAGATTGGGGTAACATCTCACAGCAAGAACTGGCAAATCTGGTGCAGTCCATGAGGAGGAGATGCACTGCAGTACTTAATTCAGCTGGTGGCCACGCCAGATACTGACTGTTACTTTAGATTTTGACCCCCCCCTTTGTTCAGGGACACATTATTCCATTTCTGTTAGTCACATGTCTGTGGAACTTGTTCAGTTTATGTCTCAGTTGTTGAATCTTGTTATGTTCATGCAAATATGTACACATGTTAAGTTTGCTGAAATAAACGCAGTTGACAGTGAGAGGACGTTTCTTTTTTTGAGTTTAGGTATGCACGCCAGCTTTGACATCGGTTTTGCACATTGGTGTTAACTTCTCTAGTGTAGGGGGCAGCATTTGGAATTTTGGATGAAAAGCCTGTCCAAATTAAACTGCCTGCTACTCGGGCCAAGAAGATATGATATGCATATATGATATGCATATATTGGCAGGTGAAAACCTGAGAAAAATCCATTCAGGAAGTAGTTTTTTGGGGGGGTTTTGTAGTTTTCTATTCAATGCCATTACAGTATCCATTGACTTAGGACTCAAATTGCAGTTCCTATGCCTTCCACTGGATGTCAACAGTCTTTAGAAATTGTTTCAGGCTTGTATTCTGAAAAATGAGGGAGTAAGAGCAGTGTGAATGAGTGGACCCTGCCGTGTCACAGAGCTTTTTAATGCGCGCGACCGAGAGAGTGCCTTTCATGTTTACCTTTTATATTGACAACGTTATTGTCCGGTTGAAATATTATTGATTATTTAGGCTAAAAACAACCTGAGGATTGAATATAAACATCGTTTGACATGTTTCTATGAACTTTACGGATACAATTTGGATTTTTTTGTCTGCATGTTGTGACTGCGTTTGAGGCTGTGGATTACTGAAGAAAACGCGCAAACAAAACGGAGGTTTTTCGATATAAAGAAAGACTTTATTGAACAAAAGGAACATTTATTGAGTAAATGAATGTCTTCTGAGTGCAACCATATGAAGATCATCAAAGGTAAGGGATTAATTTTATCTCTATTTCTGACTTGTTTAACTCTTCTACTTGGCTGGTTACTGTTTGTAATGATTTGTCTGCTGGGCTATGTTCTCAAATAATCGTAAGGTATGCTTTTGCCGTAAAGCATTTTTTAAATCTGACACCGTGGTTAGATTCACAAGAAGTTAATCTTAAAACCTATGTAAAATATGTTTTGTTTTCAGAATTTTTTATAATGAGTATTTCTGTATTTGAATTTGGCGCTCTGCAATCTCACTGGATGTTGGCCAGGTGGTACGCTAGCGTTCCACATACCCTAGAAAGGTTAAACTAGACATTGGGCCAATACCGATGTTGGCATTTTTAGCTAATATCGCCCAATTCCGATATGTTCACCGATATATCATGCATCCCTATTTACCATTGTGAAAACATTGTCGGTTCCTGTCTACTTAAGGGGGTGGCTCTCACATAGACATCAATGCGATAGCAGCTGGGTCTGGTCTGCTCAGTTCTTTGACTTCAATTGAACCAGGAAAAACCAGGGCAGGGTTTTCTATCTTCCTCCCGAGCTGGATGGCAGCTCTCCACTTCATCCGTTGATACCACTGATGTGTGAGGGGGGGGAAAGGGTAGGGAAAATGAAGAACGAACTGTTTGCTATTTTCCCCAAAATTGTTTGTCAAGCACAACCACTATTTCGTTGTTAGCTACAGCGTTGTTTAGTCAACTAGGCAAGAACACTTTCTTTACCGGACATGCTGTGATCTCAACGGTTGTAGGCACGAGTGCATGTTCGAGAAAGGAAACGTGTGGTGTTGCGGTAGTTCAGTTTTTCGCCGCTGCGTGGATGGAAACAGACATGGCAGAGAGCTGTTCCGCAAATACCGGTCCGTCCTTCACAGAAAGTTATGGTATACTGTTAAAGACTAGTAGGCCTATGTTAATTAATAAGTTGTTGATATGTTCTCTTGATGTAGCTTTATGTCAACCATAGTGGTGTGATACTAGATGTCATAACAGTCAGTTCACCAATAAGGCATGTTGAATGAACGGTAGCCTAGTAGTCAGACCTAACTTGATGGACTAGGTCAGGGATGTAGATGTGAAACAACTAGCTCATATAGTGCTAGTTCAGTTGTTTCATATTCCAAATAGCATACAGTAAGCTACTACAATTGCTTCCGGTGATTTAATTATTTAGAATTTTCTCCCCAAACAGAATGAAGCCAGTTTACTTTTTCACTAGACTATGCACATAAAAGCACCTACATTAATTATTAATTAGAATAATCATTACCCCTAAATTGAACCTAGAAAAATGTGTCATTAAGACCACCTCATTTTAATTTGGGTCAAAGACAGTACTTCTGTGTTTGATACATTGTTTGATCAAATTTAAGACTCTTAGTTTCAGGAAATGGCAGATAACAAAAATGCTCCAACTTCCTAAGGGGAAGTTGACTGACATGCACCCGGACCTATCCCCTACCCAACCTTAGGCCTACATCAACACCACCTTGTCAGAAAATCCTGGTGAGAGCCCTGACAGTGCATTTAAATGTGTTTCTAGTTAGCTCCTGAAGAGCAGCCAATTACCAAGTACCCATAATTCTATAGCCTACCATTCCTTCTGAAGCAATCTTCTGCCACATTATTAGACAAAAAAAGTGCTTTTGTCTATGATTTGAGCAGTGTGGTGTCGCTGGGCCCGGGGGTGCCGATACTGCGCTGAAGTGGTTCTCATAAAAATGATTCACGGTTGGCAGGTCTGCGATAGGCTGGCTGATACTGTACTTCAATGGCACTTACACAGACAGGAATATTTGCCCATGAATTTTCATGATTGTTATCATTCCATATTATTAACCTGTTTTTCTCTCTCCCTCTCTCTTCCTCTTCTACAGTGGATCTAGGCTCCTTATCATGGGACGACCTGGAGAACGACCTGCCAGACGAGCTGATCCCCAACGGAGGCTCTGGCTTGGGGGGTATGACGGGGGGCGCCATGCCCTCCAACGGGGGTAGCGCCAACCCTGGGGGTCCTGGACCTCTGGGCTCCAAGGTCCCGGACGCAGTGGCCAAGCACAAGCAGCTGTCAGAACTCCTCCGGGTGGGTAGTGCCTCTGGTCTCACCGGGGGTGCTGGAGGAGGGACTCAGCCCGGTGGCATTGGGGGTCAGTTGGGTGCAGCACACGGGAAGAGCTCCTTGGGTCAAGGGTCGCCGAAAGCGGGGACCGGACAGAACTTCAACCAGTCTCTGGGGGGCCACGCCGGGATGTTAGCCCAGGGTGGGCAGCACCAGCCGGGCCAGGTGATAAACGGAGGCCTGGGGCTGGGTCCTGGAGGTGGACGAGGCCGGGGGCAGTACCAGGCCATGCAGGGAGCACCAGAAGGAGGAGCGGGCAGCTCGCTGGCAGAGACCCTCACACAGCAGGGCGGGCCGCAGGTGGGCGCTGCCACTCTGAACGTTGCCACCGCCGCCCAGCAGGCGGGCAACATGAACAAGGTGAGTGACAGGGATGAGAGACTCAGACACACACACACACAAACTACACTCTTAGTCATAGAGAGGCATGTATGAAATGTGTGTCTGCGACAGAAAGACAGGTCTTGAATGTGCCAAATCAGAGAGCAGCGATATCTCTTTATAGCTCTGCTGTGTGTGTGTGTTGAATCATCATTTGTACAGGATCATCCATGAATTCTCAGCTTTGGTGCTAGTTACTGTGGCACTGTGTAGAGCAGATCCATCCTGATTGGGTGATAGCTCTCTGATACTGCTGGGAAACAAATAAATGCCCTCCGCAGAACTCTTAATGCCCAGACGGCATCCCTAGCCGCGTCCTCAGAGCATGTGCGGACCAGCTGGCTGGTGTGTTTACGGACATGTTCAATCTCTCCCTACCCCAGTGTGCTGTCCCCATATGCTTCAAGATGGCCACCATTGTTTCTGTACCCAAGAAGACAATAGTAATTTAGTTCAGTTACCATCGCCCCATAGCACTCACTTCTGTCATCATGAAGTGCTTTGAGAGACTAGTCAAGGATCATATCACCTCCACCTTACCTGTCACCCTAGACCCACTTAAATTTGCCTACCGCCCCAATAAGTCCACAGACGATGCAATCGCCATCTCACTGCACACTGCCCTATTCCATCTGGACAAGAGGAATACTTATGTAAGAATGCTGTTCATTGACTACAGCTCAGCATTCAACACCATAGTACCTTCCAAGCTCATAATTTAAGCTTGAGGCCCTGGATCTCAACGCCGCCCTGTGAAATTGGGGCCTGGACTTCCTGACGGGCTGCACCCAGGTGGTGAAGGTAGGAAACATCTCCACTTCGCTGATACTCAACACTGGGGCCCCACAAGGTTGCATACTCAGCCCCCTCCTGTACTCCCTGTTCACCCATGACATGCATGGCCATGCACGCCTCCAACTCATTCAAGTTTGCAGACGACACAACAGTAGTAGGCTTGATTACCAACCACAACGAGACAGCCTGAGGGAGGAGGTGAGGGCACTCGGGAGTGTGGTGTCAGGATAACAACTTCTCACTCAACGTCAAAAAAACAAAGGCTGTGATCGTGGACTTCAGGAAACAGCAGAGGGCGCACCTCTCTATCCACATCGATGGGACAGCAGTGGAGAAGGTGGAAAGTTTGAAGTTCCTTGGCGTACACATCACGGACAAACTGAAATGGTCCACCCACACAGTGTGGTGAAGGCGCAACAGCGCCTCTTCAACCTCAGGAGGCCGAAGAAATTTTGTTTGTCACCTAAAACCCTCACAAACTTTTACAGATGCACAATTGAGAGCATCCTGTCGGGCTATATCACCGCCTAATATGGCAACTGTACCACCCACAACCGCAGGGCTCTCCAGAGGGTGGTGCGGTCTGCACAACGCATCACTGTAGGCAAACTACCTGCCCTCCAGGGCACCTACAGCACCCCATGTCACATGAAGCACAAAAAGATCATCAAGGACATCAACCACCCGAGCCACTGCCTGTTCCCCCCGCTACCATCCAGAAGGCAAGGTCAGTACAGGTGCATCAAGGCTGGGACCGAGATACTGAAAAACAGCTTCTATCTCAAGGCCATCAGACTGTTAAACAGCCCATCACTAACAGAGAGGCTGCTGCCTACATACAGACTTTAATAAATGGATCACTAGTCACTTTAATAGAGTTTACAAATCTTTCATTACTCATCTCATATGTAAATACTGTATTTTATGCCATCTATTGCATCTTGCCTATGCCGCTCGGTCATTGCTCATCCATATTTATATGTACACTACCATTCAAAAGTTTGGGGTCACTTAGAAATGTCCTTGTTTGTGAAAGAGAAACACATTTTTTGTCCTTTTAAAATAACATCAAATTGATCAGCATTAACAGTGTAGTCATTGTTAATGCTGTAAATGACTACTATAGCCGGAAACGGCAGATTTGTTAATGGAATATCTACAAAAAATCCAAAATGGCGTAGCAGTCAGACGTCTTTTGTCCTCGCCATGTCCCGTGTATATATATTTTTCTTCGCATATCTTTTAAAATATTTTTTTCTAAAACTCAACTTCAAAACACTCTCCTGGAACCCGCCCAATGTGGTGCGGATCTGTTTTTTTCCTAAAGTATTATTCACCTCGAATTCGAAATCCCCCAACAGAAGCCAGCCAGCTCACTAGCTACTAGCTAGTAGTCAGCTAACCACTACTAGCAGTCATCAGCTAACCTTTAGCTCAGAAAGCTCTCGCCAGTTTGTACAACGTGACTCAAACCATAGCATACCGGACCTATTTTCTCTCCATATCCCCGGATTCCTACAGCAAGCTCTGGACATTTTCACCTGGATCTTTGCAGCTAGCTAGCTGCTATCCGAGTACTGGCTAATGTCGGTCAGCCACTCCTGGCCTACAATACCCGGACCCTTTCTACTGCCGGTACGGGGAACCCCGCCGATCCTTCATTACATTTACATTTAAGTCATTTAGCAGACGCTCTTATCCAGAGCGACTTACAAATTGGTGCATTCACCTTGTGATATCCAGTGGAACAACCACTTTACAATAGTGCATCTAACTCTTTTAAGGGGGGGGGGGGGTTAGAAGGATTACTTTATCCTATCCTAGGTATTCCTTAAAGAGGTGGGGTTTCAGGTGTCTCCGGAAGGTGGTGATTGACTCCGCTGACCTGGCGTCGTGAGGGAGTTTGTTCCACCATTGGGGTGCCAGAGCAGCGAACAGTTTTGACTGGGCTGAGCGGGAACTGTACTTCCTCAGAGGTAGGGAGGCGAGCAGGCCAGAGGTGGATGAACGCAGTGCCCTTGTTTGGGTGTAGGGCCTGATCAGAGCCTGAAGGTACGGAGGTGCCGTTCCCCTCACAGCTCCGTAGGCAAGCACCATGGTCTTGTAGCGGATGCGAGCTTCAACTGGAAGCCAGTGGAGAGAGCGGAGGAGCGGGGTGACGTGAGAGAACTTGGGAAAGTTGAACACCAGACGTGCTGCGGCGTTCTGGATGAGTTGTAGGGGTTTAATGGCACAGGCAGGGAGCCCAGCCAACAGCGAGTTGCAGTAATCCAGACGGGAGATGACAAGTGCCTGGATTAGGACCTGCGCCGCTTCCTGCGTGAGGCAGGGTCGTACTCTGCGAATGTTGTAGAGCATGAACCTACAGGAACGGGTCACCGCCTTGATGTTAGTTGAGAACGACAGGGTGTTGTCCAGGATCACGCCAAGGTTCTTAGCACTCTGGGAGGAGGACACAATGGAGTTGTCAACCGTGATGGCGAGATCATGGAACGGGCAGTCCTTCCCCGGGAGGAAGAGCAGCTCCGTCTTGCCGAGGTTCAGCTTGAGGTGGTGATCCGTCATCCACACTGATATGTCTGCCAGACATGCAGAGATCCGATTCACCACCTGGTTATCAGAGGGGGGAAAGGAGAAGATTAATTGTGTGTCGTCTGCATAGCAATGATAGGAGAGACCATGTGAGGATATGACAGAGCCAAGTGACTTGGTGTATAGCGAGAATAGGAGAGGGCCTAGAACAGAGCCCTGGGGGACACCAGTGGTGAGAGCACGTGGTGCGGAGACAGATTCTCGCCACGCCACCTGGTAGGAGCGACCTGTCAGGTAGGACGCAATCCAAGCGTGGGCCGCGCCGGAGATGCCCAGCTCGGAGAGGGTGGAGAGGAGGATCTGATGGTTCACAGTATCAAAGGCAGCCGATAGGTCTAGAAGGATGAGAGCAGAGGAGAGAGAGTTAGCTTTAGCAGTGCGGAGCGCCTCCGTGACACAGAGAAGAGCAGTCTCAGTTGAATGACTAGTCTTGAAACCTGACTGATTTGGATCAAGAAGGTCATTCTGAGAGAGATAGCAGGAGAGCTGGCCAAGGACGGCACGTTCAAGAGTTTTGGAGAGAAAAGAAAGAAGGGATACTGGTCTGTAGTTGTTGACATCGGAGGGATCGAGTGTAGGTTTTTTCAGAAGGGGTGCAACTCTCGCTCTCTTGAAGACGGAAGGGACGTAGCCAGCGGTTATGACTTCATGACTGGACTACGACGTAATCTGCTCCATGGGGTTCTCAACTGGCCTCTACATCGCGACCACCCCTGAATGCCCATCCGCTAGCTGTCTAGAGCATATTGGACTGTTAGCTGTATAGATCCATCGGCCAATTTCCTGGGCCACTATACCTATTTTGCTAATTGGACTTGGACCCCTCTGCTACTCGGAACCCTACTAATCCATCACGACTGGTCTATCAACGTCCAAAACAGACTTTCCTCCGTCGAGACGTCCCTCTAAGGCCCGTCTGCTAGCTTGCTAGCCCCGGTCTGCTAGCTGTCTGAATCGCCATGTCTCCAGCCAGCCCAACCACTCACTGGACCCCAATTGATCACCCGGCTACGCATGCTTCTCCCTAATATCAATATGCCTTGTCCATTACTGTCTTGGTTAGTGATTATTGTCTTATTTCACTGTAGAGCCTCTAGCCCTGCTCAATATGCCTTAACCTACCATTTAGTGCCACCTCCCACATATGCAGTGACATCACCTGGTTAAAACATCTCTAGAGACAGTATCTCTCTCTCATCATTACTCAATGCCTAGGTTTACCTCCAATGTACTCACATCCTACCATGCCTCTGTCTGTACGTTATGCCTTGAATCTATTCTCACGCTCAGAAACCTGCTCCTTTTACTCTCTGCTCTGAACGCACTAAACGACCAGTCCTGATAGCCTTTAGCCGTACCCTCATCCTACTCCTCCTCTGTTCCTCTGGCGATGTAGAGGTTAATCCAGGCCCTGCAGTGCCTAGCTCCACCCCTACTCCCCAGGTGCTCAAATTTGTTGACTTCTGTAACCGTAAAAGCCTTGGTTTCATGCATGTTAACATTAGAAGCTTCCTCCCTAAGTTTGTTTTATGCACTGCTTTAGCACACTGCCAACCCGGATGTCCTAGCCGTGTCTGAATCATGGCTTAGGAAATCCACCAAAACCCTGAAATTTCCATCCCTAACTATAACATTTTCCGAGAAGATAGAACTGCCAAAGGGGGCGGTGTTGCAATCTACTGCAGAGAGAGCCTGCAGAGTTCTGTCATACTATCCAGGTCTGTACCCAAACAATTCGAACTTCTACTTTAAAAAATTCATCTTTCCAGAAACGAGTCTCTCACTGTTGCCGCTTGCTATAGACCACCCTCTGCCCCCAGCTGTGCCCTGGACATCATATGTGAATTGATTGCCCCCCCATCTATCTTCAGAGCTCGTGCTGCTAGGTGACCTAAACTGTGACATGCTTAACACACCGGCCATCCTACAATCTAAGCTTGATGCCCTCAATCTCACACAAATGATCAATGAACCCACCAGGTACAACCCCAAATCCGTAAACACGGGCACCCTCATAGATATCATCCTAACCAACTTGCCCTCCAAATACACTTCTGCTGTTTTCAACCAAGATCTCAGTGATCACTGCCTCATTGCCTGCATTCGTAATGGGTCTGCGGTCAAACGCTCCGCTAAAACACTTCAGCGAGCAGGCCTTTCTATTCGACCTGGCCCGGGTATCCTGGAAGGATATTGACCTCATCCCGTCAGTAGAGGATGCCTGGTTATTCTTTAGAAGTGCCTTCCTCACCATCTTAAATAAGCATGCCCCATTTCAAAAAATGTAGAACCAGGAACAGATATAGCCCTTAGTTCTCTCCAGACCTGACTGCCCTTGACCAGCACAAAAACATCCTGTGGCGTTCTGCATTAGCATTGAACAGCCCCCGTGATATGTAACTTTTCAGGGAAGTTAGGAACCAATATACACAGGCAGTTAGGAAAGCTAAGGCTAGCTTTTTCAAACAGAAATTTGCATCCTGTAGCACAAACTCAAAAATGTTCTGGGACACTGTAAAGTCCATGGAGAATAAGAGCACCTCCTCCCAGCTGCCCACTGCACTGAGGCTAGGAAACACTGTTACCACCGATAAATCCACTATAAGTGAGAATTTCAATAAGCATTTTTCTACGGCTGGCCATGCTTTCCACCTGGCTACCCCTACCCCGGTCAACAGCCCTGCGCTCCCCACAGCAACTCGCCCAAACCTCCCCCACTTCTCCCTCACCCAACCTGTTAGTGGAATTAAATGATTCCTCTAATATACTCATTAATTAAATTCAATCTGTCTATTTATAAGAATTTGTAAGATACTTATTAACATAAAATAGACAGGATACAGTCTTATTAAAATTAGATAATAGTGTTTATTCTCGGAGCACGCTCCCATTTGATCATAAACACAGACTTATATACAAGATATGACGTCATAGGTTACAGAATAAGTCTCATTGTCCTAACAAATAGAAAACAGGTTCAAAAGTTCATTCCAACTTCACAGCACACACACATGACAGATAATATAATCAATTATCCTGAAGGCTCACTATAATTTATTACCACTTTAGCAGACAACTCAAGATAATGAAAGACCTAAAAAGTGACCCACAGCCTTATCTAAACATCTCAGGGCTAAGTTGTGTCAGTTCAACCAGAGTTTAATGACCCTTTCTGCTTACTTTATAACCCACAACACAAATCTCTTTTCACCAGGCGTGCAGAGTTCAATTAGTTATAGTTTTATCTAAAGCTAGAATTTGTTTTAACTATTTATTAACAAAATTCCTAACAAACTCCAGATAGCTGATGTTCTGAAAGAGCTACAAAATCTGGTCCCCTACAAATCAGCCGGGCTAGACAGTCTGGACCCTCTATTTCTAAAATGATCTGCCGAAATTGTTGCAAGCCCTATTACTAAACTGTTCAACCTCTCTTTCGTATCGTCTGAGATTCCCATAGATTTAAAAGCTGCCGCGGTCATCCCCCTCTTCAAAGGGGGAGACACTCTAGACCCAATCTGCTACAGACCTATAACTATTCTACCCTGCCTTTCTAAGGTCTTCGAAAGCCAAGTTAACAAACAGATTACTGACCATTTCTAATTCCACCGTACCTTCGCCGCTATGCAATCTGGTTTCAGAGCTGGTCATGGGTGCACCTCAGCCACACTCAAGGTCCTAAACGATATCATAACCGCCATTGATAAGAGACAGTACTGTGCAGCCGTATTCATCGACCTGGCTAAGGCTTTCGACTCTGTCAATCACCACATTCTTATTGGCAGACTCTACAGCCTTGGTTTCTCAAATTATTGCCTCGCCTGGTTCATCAACTACTTCTCTGATAGAGTTCAGTGTGTCAAATCGGAGGGCCTGTTGTCCGGACCTCTGGCAGTTTCTATGGGGGTGCCACAGGGTTCAATTCTCGGGCCGACTCTTCTCTGTATACATCAATGATGTTGCTCTTGCTGCTGGTGATTCTCTGATCCACCTCTATGCAGATGACACCATTCTGTATACCTCTGGCCCTTCTTTGGACACTGTGTTAACTAACCTCCAATGCCATACAACTCTCCTTCCGTGGCCTCCAACTGCTCTTAAATGCAAGTAAAACTAAATGCATGCTCTTCAACCGATCGCTGCCCGCACCTGCCCGCCCGTCCAGCATAACTACTGTGGACGGCTCTGACTTAGACTATATGGACAACTACAAATACCTAGGCGTCTGGTTAGACTGTAAACACTCCTTCCAGACTCACATTAAACATCTCCAATCCAAAATGAAATCTAGAATCGGCTTCCTATTTTGCAACAAAGCATCCTTCACTCATGCTGCCAAACATACCCTCGTAAAACTGACCATCCTACCGATTCTCGACTTCGGCGATGTCATTTACAAAATAGCCTCCAACACTCTACTCAACAAACTGGATGCAGACTATCACAGTGCCATCTGTTTTGTCACCAAAGCCCCATATACTACCCACCACTGCGACCTGTATGCTTTCGTTGGCTGGCCCTCGCTTCATACTCGTCGCCAAACCCACTGGCTCCAGGTCATCTACAAGTCTCTGCTAGGTAAAGCCCCGCATTATCTCAGCTCACTGGTCACCATAGCAGCACCCACCCGTAGCATGCGCTCCAGCAGGTATATCTCACTGGTCGCCCCCAAAGCCAATTCTTCCTTTGGCCGCTTCTCCTTCTAGTTCTCTGCTGCCAATGACTGGAACGAACTGCAAAAATCACTGAAGCTGGAGACTCTTACCTCCCTCACTAGCTTTAAGCACCAGCTGTCAGAGCAGCTCACACATCACTGCACCTGTACAAAGCTCATCTGTAAATAGCCCATCCAATCTACCTCATCCCCATACTGTATTTATTTATTTTTCTTGCTCCTTTGCACCCCAGTATCTCTACTTGCACATTCATCTTCTGCACAATCTACCATTCCAGTGTTTAATTGCTATATTGTTATTACTTCGCCACCATGGCCTATTTATTGCCTTACCTGTCTTATCCTACCTAATTTGCACATGCTGTATATAGATTTTTCTACTGTATTATTGTATGTTTGTTTATTCCATGTGTAACTCTGTGTTGTTTTCTGTGTCGACCTGCTTTGCTTTATCTTGGCCAAGTCGCAGTTGCAAATGAGAACTTGTTCTCAACTAGCCTACCTGGTTAAATAAAGGTGAAATAAAACAAATTGGCGTACAGCGGCCAATTATCAGCGACTATCACTTTTATGTTCCAATGGCACGTTGTGTTAGCTAATCCAAGTTTATCATTTTAAAAGGCTAATTGATCATTAGAAAACCATTTTGCAATTATGTTAGCACAGCCCAAAACTGTTCTAAATAAAGAAGAAATAAAACTGGCCTTCTTTAGACTAGTTGAGTATCTGGAGCATCAGCATTTGTGGGTTCGATTTACAGGCTCAAAATGGCCAGAAACAAAGAACTTTCAACAGTGAAGAGGCGACTCCGGGATGCTGGCCTTTTAGGCAGAGGTCCAGTGTTTGTGTACTTTTGCCCATCTTAATCTTTTATTTTTATTGGCCAGTCTGAGATATGGCTTTTTCTTTGCAACTCTGAAGGCCAGCATCCCGGAGTCGCCTCTTCACCGTTGACGTTGAGACTGGTGTTTTGCGGGTACTATTTAACTTCGTATGGGTACCTGGGACGGTAGCGTCCCACCTGGCCAACATCCAGTGAAATTGCAGCGCGCGAAATAAAAGAAATACTCAATTTAAATATTTAACATTCTTGAAAATATATGTTATACATCAAAATAAAGCTCAACTTCCTGTTAATCCAGCCGCCGTGTCAGATTTCAAAAAGGCTTTGCGGCGAAAGCAAACCATGCGATTATCTGAGGACAGCGCCTGGCATACAAAAGCATGAAAATCATATTTCAACCAGGCAGGTGCGACACAAAAGTCAGAAATAGCTATATAAGAAATGCCTTGCCTTTGATCTTTGTATGGTTGCACTCACAAGACTCCCAGTTACACAATAAATGTTTTTTGTTCGATAAAGTCCCTCTTTTATATCCATAAACCTCCATTTTGTTGGCACGTTTTGTTCAGTAATCCAATGGCTCAAAGGCAGTCACAACAGGCAGATGAAAAATCCAAATAGTATCCATAAAGTTCGTAGAAACATGTCAAACGATGTTTATAATCAATCCTCAGGTTGTTTTTAGCCTAAATAATCAATAATATTTCAACCGGACAATAGCGTCGTCAATATAAAAGAAAAACAAGAAAGGCGCACTCTCGGTCGTGCACAGGAAAAAGGTCTGGCGACTTCCCAGGGTCCACTCACTCAAAGTGGTCTTACACTCTCATTCTTCAGAATACAAGCCTGAAACTATTTCTGAAGACTGTTGACATCTAGTGGAAGTCATAGGAAGTGCAATTTGAGTCCTAAGTCAATGGATACTGTAATGGTATTCAATAGAAAACTACAAACATTTAAAAAATTGTAGGCAATTTACTTTAGCACGCTTTTCATCCGGAGGTGAAAATAGTGCCCCCTACCCTAGTGAGGTTAATGAAGCTGCCAGTTGAGGACTTGTGAGGTTTCTTTTTCTTAACTAGACACTAATGTATTTGTCCTCTTGCTCAGTTGTGCACCGGGGCCTCCCACTCCTCTTTCTATTCTGGTTATGGCCAGTTTGCGCTGTTCTGTGAAGGGAGTAGTACACAGCATTGTGTATAGCCTTCATTTCTCAGAACAAGAATAGACTGACGAGTTTCAGAAGAAGGTTCCTTGTTTCTAGCCATTTTGAGCCTGTAATCCAACCCACAAATGCTGATGCTCCAGATACTCAACTATTCTAAAGAAGGCCAGTTGTATTGCTTCTTTAATCAGAACAACAGTTTTCAGCTGTGCTAACATAATTGCAAACTGGTTTTCTAATGATCAATTAGCCTTTTAAAATGATAAACTTGGATTAGCTAACACAACGTGCCATTGGAACACAGGAGTAATGGTTGCTGATAATGGGCCTCTGTACGCCTATGTCGATATTCCATAAAAAATCTGCCATTTCCAGCTTCAATAGTCATTTACAACATTAACATTGTCTACACTGTATTTCTGATCAATTTGACAATATTTTAATGGACAAAAACAAGGACATTTCTAAGTGACCTCAAACTTTTGAACGGTGTATTTATTATTTTTTCATTACTTTACTTAGATTTGTGTGTATTTGGTAGCTGTTGTGGAATTGTTAGATATTGCTGCACTATCGGAACTAGAAGCACAAGCATTTCGCTACACTCACAATAACATCTGCTAACCATGTGTATGTGACCAATGAAAAAATGTATTTGATTAATTACGACTAAGAAACTCTGGTATGAACTCTGAGCCCTGATCTTTCCCACCTGCTTAACTCTGAAGCCACGCACCACTGAAAATGGCAACAAAAATGGTTCCTTCCGAGCTCAAAGCATGTGAACTCTCCAAGTAGACAAGTCGTTCCTCCGATCACTCCGACATGACGTGAGCGCGGCATTAGCCATAGCCCGGTCCCAGATATGTTGGTCTTGTCTTGCCCCTTCCTATGGTCCCTAAACAGATCTGGGACCAGGAACCACTTAGCCAGCCTCCCCTGGGCCCAATACAGCTCTACTACACCAATGTATGATGCTGCCTCTGTGTCCAACACCAAGCCAGTGCTTAAGTTTTTACTGGGCTTAATTCACTGGTTTAATTGCCCAATTAATGAGTGGTGAGAACCTCCGTAGCCTTTCGTTACAACGCCTGGTCATTGTTTCTAACGGGATGATACATTTCTAACAGCGCGCCACAGTGGCCTTGGGAGGACAATTTAAAAACATCTCCATCAACAGCACTGCAGACTCATAACTGCTCTCTTTTTGTACAATGGGCTGCACATGTGACAAGCTTGAGTCCGTTTTTTAAAGACAGACATCAGTTGGCAGCTTTATTCAGTTGCAAGCTCTGTGCATAGAATTAGAACTAGAATTCTAGCTGTAAGGAACTGATATTGGGTTAACATTCTCATCTTCTGCTCAGTCACTGTCCGTAAGGGATACTACAGTTGATTATAACAGTGTGTGTAGATTGCTAGGGATTGTTTACCTAAGCCTCAGTGACACTGCTCTTATGTGGTTTCACAGGAAACCAATAGGAAACCATCCATTCTGCTGTCTCTGTTGTCTAATGAGAGTACTGCCTGTCTTTAACCTCAACACAGAGAGGGGGTCTTAACAGTGTTTATAGTTGTGTGTTTACATGGAGACCAGTCCGCTGAGAGAACCTGTATGAGTTTGGTATGGGTGTGAGACTGAGGAACTCAGTGGTGATTAGTTTGGTGTGTGAGGTAGAGGGGATAGAGAGAGACTGAACGAGAGCGTATTGGTGGTAGTTGAGTTGTTTCAGGGAGAGAGAAAGTGTCTCTTCATGTTGATGGTCTTTGTTGTGGTCTGTTGTCTGCATTATGCTAGGTTGTAAATCTCCTTTCTGGGTGTGTGTGATCCCCCTCTCATCCTCTTTCCATGGCTCTCTGCCCTACCATTGGGCAGTAAATCACTTCATCAGATGCAGAATAAGGGGGTGAGTGTGAAAGGAGGAATAGGGAAGAGAGGGAGGGATAGGGTAATCTATGTGCAGGGCCAAACAAGCTAAATACACTACTGTGTCTCTGTCGCTCTCGTCTGACAGTGGAGTGGCAAGGCTCAAAGCAGAGCTGGCTGCTGTGTGAAGTGTGTCAGAATGAGGAGGTGTGCACGGCGGGCACTTTTCTTCAGTGCTCGTCTGTGTGGAGTGTGTCGGCGACGGACAGAAGGATAGGCCCCACCCCACCTCCATCTATCTTCAGCTGTGTGTGTGTTTGAGTTAAGCTGCTGGTTTCTGGTTGCCTCAGCTGGGCCTTTTTATCTGGTCTGCTGGAGCGCTGTCAACGGGCTGGGCTGTTCCCCGGGGGATGGATGGAGGGAGGGTGTTTCTGCCGCCTGCCGTGGTCTAAGCCTGCCTGCTGCATGGGATCAGAGGGGGAGAGATGTAGGGGCCTCTGTCTGGCTTCTCCAGGCTGTGGAAGGGGGAATTAGGAAAGATAGCTGGGGTGATTGTAGATGGAGAGGAAGAGATGAAGGGGTACTGAGGGAGAAAGCGGGAAGGAAGAGGAGGGATGCAGCCAAGGCCCTCTGGCTCCTCAGCCTGCAGCTCAAACTCTGGCAGTAGGGTTGTGGTGTGGGGCTATGGCTGAGCTGTGTTGGCACTAGCAGGGTTGTGGTGGGACCAAGTTGGCAGAGCTATAATGGCACCATGTACGAGCTGTGACTGGCATAGACCTCACTGGGAGAGCTGCTTGTTGACAAATTGGTGCAGAATTGGAGAAGACAAATTGATGCTGGGAGCATTTTCCATGTTTTGAGATTTGGGTTTGTGTGCTTGGCTTGTTGAAATGGAATTGACACTTGATACATTTTACATTTTGGTCATTTAGCTGAAGTTCTTATCCAGAGCAACTTAGTTATTAGCATGGACGGTGTTTTGAAATGCTTCCTGACATTTTCTCCCCTCTCCCTTTCTTTCCTTCCCCTCTCTCCTTTTTCAGTTGGGCCTGGGCAGTAACGGTGGCAGTCCGTTTGGTGGTCAGTACGGCCAGGGGGGGACAGGGCAGGGGGTGAACCCCCAGCAGCTTCAGAACAAGGCAGCACCCCTTACCGCCGTCACCAGCGTGCCAAACCTGGTAAGTCCTCCTGTCCACACACCTAGTCTGGCATCCTATTCCCTATATAGTGCACAACTTTTTTTCAAGAGTGCTTCCTGATCTCTCTGTATGTTATGTGCAAATGTCAAGGCTTTGCATTGATCCTGGGACCCTCTGATGTCACTGTAGTTAGGTGCAATTATTTTGATGAGGTAGAGGTTCTTAACCATATCCCCCCCCCTCTTTCCTCCACCCCTCCCCAGCTCCAGCAGCAGCCCGGGCAGCAGGTGCCCTCGGTGGGCATGGTCCCCGTGCCCGGCAGTGTCTCCATCTCTGGCCCCACGGCCGACCCGGAGAAGCGCAAACTGATCCAACAGCAGCTGGTGCTCCTGCTCCACGCCCACAAGTGCCAGCGGCGCGAGCAAGCCAATGGGGAGGTGCGGGCCTGCGCCCTGCCACACTGCCGCACCATGAAGAATGTCCTCAACCACATGACCCACTGCCAGGCCGGCAAGTCCTGCCAGGGTCAGTACTGGGGGGGGGGGGGGGCAAGGTCTGGCACTGTGGCTAATGGAGGGTGGGGACACATCCTCGGTGTGGAGTAGCACCATGGCTGGGTCGTTGAGGCCAGGGTTTCTCTCTCCCCCTGTCTCCATTGTTAAGTTCATGTTTTAAGTATCCCTATATTTCTGTTATTACGGGGCTATCACTCAGTCAAGAATGCGCCTGCGCAGGGAGTCTGGTTGTCGATGGACCTAGCCTGGAGTGTAATGGCTACCTTTGAGTGTGTTCATACGGTATAGTAAACTTTGTTAAACTGGAACCTTGTCTTTGTGGCATTTCGAGTTAACATCCATCACTCCTCCCTCCCTCCACTCGTCCTGTCTGACTTCTCTCCAAGGTGCTCCTAGTAACACAGAAGGCCAGATGCTCTCCTTCACTCCATAACGGTCACACCACGCATCTTTGCCTAATCTGGTCACGCCACTGGGGATTTCCAGTTCTGCACCTCGAATGCTACTTTCCCACTCTCTCCCCTTTTCTCTTTCCCTCACAATTCTTTTTCTTTCTTTCCCTTCATTCTCTAGTTTTATTTTCTCTTTCATGGCTTTAATGGAAAATTCCCCTCCAGCCTCCCTCTCATTTATGTCTGGCCTGGTATGCTGTCTGGTTGAAGTGTCATATGAAGCCAAACACTTGTGCATGCCAAGTCGTTGGTTCTTCGTGTCTCTGCCAGCTCATTTCCTTCGGCTACCCGCCACCCAAATAATCAGCACGAACGTTCCTCTTCAGAGTAATTGTTCCTTTTTCTCAGATCTAAAGTAAATGGAATTGTATTTTCTTAGGTGATTCTGGTGCTTGGATTGGCTTGTTTTGAGAATTCCACACAGAATTTAAGCAAACTGTTGCTAAACTCTTATTATGATAGGGGTTGTGTATTGAATCTGTAATAAGAAATTCATTTTGAGATATTTGGGGGTTTTATTATTTAATACTCAAACAGTCTTGCCATGTTGGTGTATTCCCAAATAGTTATGTATTCATACTTCTCTACACCGCTTCGAGCAATTTATTCACTTAGCTGTCACTTTCATGTAAAGTTGCCTTTAGTTCTAGACTCCCTCTTCTCCTGCCCCAGGGCTTGCCCAGGGCTAGTGGCAGCAGCAGGCACATCAGTCGGGGTCATCTTCAGTTGGGCGAAAACGTTTTAAAACATTCTGAAATGTGGAGGTACTACTTGAATTTGTCCAATAACAATTGCTGGATTCTAGTTTACCGTTGCAAAATGTTTTGTTACTGTGTGCCCTACTGACAGGATCCAGGGCTCTCTGTTAGCCAATTTGGGATCTCTGCTCTGGAGAATAGAGGGAACCTAATATGTCTGCTACAAAACCAGGAGAAACATGTTTTGTTGTTTCTTGTTCTCTCCCTAATGAGGCCAATGACGAAATCCTGAATTTGCCCAATTCTTTTTTTCTTCTTCTGTTGAACAGGGCCCTGGGACTCTATATTAACCAGTTAGCCAACACTGCCAGGAGAAACCCAATCTGGCAGGTACAGATTCCAGAACCAAAAAGAACACGTTGTTTTGGTTGTGGTTCTCTTCTTCTGCCTCCCAAGGCCAAATGCAGTAGACTCTTCCCAGTCTGAATTATCCCTGTGAGATCGCTGGTATGATAACCAGGCCTTTGGGGAGTCTCTGGTTTCTCCTCAATTTCTCGTTCTGCCTCTGTGTTATAACAAGCCAAGACTTATTGTTTAAGGCCTTGCTGCTCTGTGTTGCTTTGGAAGGCCTGGATGCTGTTGGCACTAATACACTCTTGCTCTCTTAAAGTGCATTTTGTACTCATGTCAGAGATAATATATGCTCCTCTTCCTGGTCAATGTAGAATATGAAAGTCTGGGGTTATATAAATATTGGTTGTTGCTTTTTGTTTTGGGAGCCAGTGGTGGTTGTCTAACTTTGTGTGTTCCTTGTGCTCTTCGGTTTACCGTCTGTAGTTGCTCACTGAATACACAAAGATGGTGCCGTACTGTGTGGCCTCCAGGTTGCGAGCTCTAATCCAACCTGGCTAATTTGTGATTATTTTGGCATTTATTTGTACTTTATTTTCACAATGTATACGCTATCATTTCTTATAACCGACAATAACTTTTGAACATCAGATCGGCAGTTACTTAGGCCAAATCCGGCTTCAACTTCGACTCATCTGCCCTGGACTCTTTCTGTAATTCCGACCCAATTTTCGGGGTATCCAAGTGAAAACGTCGGCGTTAGAGACGAGAGGGGGAGTATTTGCGCGATTAAGGTGAAGGGAAAACTGCCCCCCTCTTCCCTCCATTCTACTGGCCACTTGATAATAAGATGGATGACTGCCGACCGCGGCTTTGCTACCAACAGAATTCTTAATTGCTGTTATCGTGACTGTTGTATACATTCCACCTCAGAACAAGAAAAATAACAAGCTGGAACTTAACAAACTATGCGAGGCCATAAACAAGCAGGAAAACTTGCACCCAGAGGCTGCTTTCCTTGTTGCTGCCGCTTTTTATCTTTTAGTTTGCATCATTAACCTCTACAGGATCGGTGTCCTGACAATAGTTCCTCAACGTAGCCTAATTTGAAAAATCTTTCCAGCTCTCTTCCTTTCGATAACCACTCTGAATGAAAGGGGGGGGAAATGTCATGCTCTGATCCGGTAGAAACTTCAAAAATCCACTGCTGATTACGTCTTATCTCTTGCGCAAATAGCCTACAGCTGTGTCTGTCCGGAGTTCACTGGGACGGAAACTCTGAGGGCCCAGAGTATTTTATGCAAGTTTGCTAGCACAAGCTTCTTCCAGAACAAGTTAATAGTTGATACGATGTTTGAAGTTCCTTGCAGACAAGCTATGCGTAGCCAATGTGGTTTTATAGGATTTTGATTTTTATCATGATGTTTTCTACCTGTTTGCTGCAATGATTTTATTTGTTGGCTTCTTATGTAGGCTATTCTTACATATTCTCATGTGGAAAAGCCTATGTAGGACAAAGCGAAATTACAGCACCGCATAGCTGAACACCGCAGCTCAATCAGGTGTAAGAACATTGACTGTCCAGTAGCAGATCACTTTGTTGAAGATAACCATCCAATCTCCTCCCTCAAATACACAGGCATTGAGCATGTTACTCTACCAAGGAGAGGAGGTAACCATCGAGAGCCAATTACTAGTAAGGGAGGCTTACTGGATATCCCATCTAAAAACATTGACCACCTAGTGGTCTGAATATTGACTTTGATCTCAGGCCCTTCTTATGAACAATTCTCTCTTTTAGGAACAAGTTTTATGAATTGATATATTCTTTCTACAACTTATTAGCGTACACCTAATATGTTCCCCCTGTTGATGCTTATTATGCATTAAGGTTGAACCAAAAGATGACATGTAACAAATATAAATGAAATGGGAAACCATTAACTATGTGACATTGAATTAAACAATGTATGTTGATGCGAATATAATGTACAATATTAAATTGTTTGCATAGGATAACAATAGCCTAATATATTTAATATGCCATAAACTATTGATTTAACAGTTTCACTCAATTCATTCTAATTAACTCTAATAATTGACACACCCTGTTTGTTTACATAACCTGGTTCAAGTATTCATGACATGACCCTGAAGAAGGCACAGTGATGCTGAAACGTTGGTGATTTACCCTATAGATTATCTATGTAGTGTGCGACTCTCTCTTATAGTTTATTCGCCTTTAGTCAGCACCTCAACACAAAATCATTTTTCTGGGTGTGTGCCAGCTCATGTTTTCTATTCTACATATTGGCAATGGAAGTTACTTTTAGATTTGTATCATTATAATTTAGATAGAATTATGATTAACCACATGATGTTGATTTAGACGTATGAAAACTTTATAACTGAAATGAAACTGTTCATATAAAAATCATAACTGGCAAGCAGAGCAGTGGAAATGGTACGCTAACTTATCACTCCAAATGGAAAGAAGCAACCCCACACATGAATGGTCTCAAGATGCTTTACTGTTGGCATGACACAGGACTGATGGTAGCGCTCACCTTTTTTCCGGATGCCCCAAACAATCGGAAAGGGGATTCATCAGAGAAAATGACTTTACCCCAGTCCTCAGCAGTTCAATCCCTGTACCTTTTGCAGAATATCAGTCTGTCCCTGATGTTTTTCCTGGAGAGAAGTGGCTTCTTTGCTGCCCTTCTTGACACCAAGCCATCCTCAACGTCTTCACCTCACTGTGCGTGCAGATGCACTCACACCTACCTGCCTGCTGCCAGGCTTCCTCAGCAAGCTCTGTACTGGTGGTGCCCCGATCCCGCAGCTGAATCAACTTTAGGAGACGGTCCTGGAGCTTGCTGGACTTTCTTGGGCGCCCTGAAGCCTTCACAACAATTGAACCGCTCTCCTTGAAGTTCTTGATGATCCGATAAATGGTTGATTTAGGTGCAGTCTTACTGGCAACAATATCCTTGCCTTTGAAGCCCTTTTTGTGCAAAGCAATGATGACTGCATGTGTTTCCTTGCAGGTAATCATGGTTGCCAGAGGAAGAACAATGATTCCAAGCACCACCCTCCTTTTGAAGCTTCCAGTCTGTTATTTGAACTCAATCAGCATGACAGAGTGATCTCCAGCCTTGTCCTCGTCAACACTCACACCTGTGTTAATGAGCGAATCACTGACATATTGTCAGCTGGTCCTTTTGTGGCAGGGCTGAAATGCAGTGGAAATGGTTTTGGGGGATTCAGTTAATTTGCAAGGCAAAGAGGGACTTTGCAATTAATTGCAACTCATCTGATCACTCTTCATAACATTCTGGAGTATATGCAAATTGCCAGCATACAAACTGAGGCAGCAGACTTTGTGAAAATTAATATTTGTGTCATTCTCAACTTTTGGCCATGACTGTACACAAGCACACACTCACGTATAATCATCACATATGCTGCTGCTACTCTGTCATATATCCTGATGCCTAGTGACCTCTATATCTACTGCTATCACTCCAGAATCCCTGCACATTGTAAATATGATATTCAAACTGGCCCTGTATATACACTGCTCAAAAAAATAAAGGGAACACTTAAACAACACAATGTAACTCCAAGTCAATCACACTTCTGTGAAATCAAACTGTCCACTTAGGAAGCAACACTGATTGACAATAAGTTTCACATGCTGTTGTGCAAATGGAATAGACAAAAGGTGGAAATTATAGGCAATTAGCAAGACACCCCCAATAAAGGAGTGGTTCTACAGTTGGTGACCACAGACCACTTCTCAGTTCCTATGCTTCCTGGCTGATGTTTTGGTCACTTTTGAATGCTGGCGGTGCTTTCACTCTAGTGGTAGCATGAGACGGAGTCTACAACCCACACAAGTGGCTCAGGTAATGCAGCTCATCCAGGATGGCACATCAATGCGAGCTGTGGCAAGAAGGTTTGCTGTGTCTGTCAGCGTAGTGTCCAGAGCATGGAGGCGCTACCAGGAGACAGGCCAGTACATCAGGAGACGTGGAGGAGGCCGTAGGAGGGCAACAACCCAGCAGCAGGACCGCTACCTCCGCCTTTGTGCAAGGAGGAGCACTGCCAGAGCCCTGTAAAATGACCTCCAGCAGGCCGCGAATGTGCATGTGTCAGCATATGGTCTCACAAGGGATCTGAGGATCTCATCTCGGTACCTAATGGCATGAACTTGACTAGCCTGCACTGAGCCCTGACCTCAACCCCATCGAACACCTTTGGGATGAATTGGAAAGCCGACTGCAAGCCTGGCCAAATCGTCCAAAATCAGTGCCTGACCTCACTAATGCTGTTGTGGATGAATTGAGTGTTCCAACATCTTCTGGGAAGGCTTTCCACTGTTGTGGAGGCTGTTATAGCAGCAAAGGGGGAACTAACTCCATATTAATGCCCATGATTTTTGAATAAGATGTTCGATGGTGTCCACATACTTTTGGTCATGTAGCGTACTTCTCGTGTTTATTTCATTTTGTTCTACCTTGTTATTGATTACTACATTGTTGGGTTTAGTGCTTGAAAGGCATGTGACATTAAGCATGTGTTACAGGTGGTGTAATGCTGTATTCCCTCTGCTCTTCCTTTACCCTCTGTAGTGGCTCACTGTGCGTCATCCAGACAGATCATCTCACACTGGAAGAACTGTACGCGGCACGACTGTCCTGTCTGCCTGCCGCTAAAGAACGCCAGTGACAAGAAGAACCAGCAACGTGAGTAGCACCCACACACACTGATCTAGGATCAGTTTACTGACTCCCCATATATCAACCATTAGGGTGTAAATCCAAAACTGAACTCAGATCAGTGACTAGAGACCACATCATCCTACTCAATGAGTACTTCATCATCCATAAGACACCGCCACCTGTAGGATATTTATATCCTAGCCTTGTGTTCCTCTAGCTTGGTCTTAGATATGTTTGTGCTGTCTTGCCAATGACCGTAGATCTAGGCAAGACGGCACAATCAGATCTGGGACCAGGCTAGCGTTCCACAGGGCTGGCTGTGAACAGCTCGATGAGCAAGAGTGGACTCCTGCTGGGCTTGTAATCCGAGACGCAGGAGGGAGAGGGGGATGGAGGCATGGAGGGTGTGTGGCTGTCCTGCTGAGCGATTGGCTGGTGGACTGATGATTCATTTAAACCCCCCCAGATGACTGCCTGCCTCCATGGATGCTTTTTCTCTCTTTCTCCTTTCTTGTTCTCACTCTGTTAATTGCTCCCTCTCTCTCCATCGCTTTGCCTTACTCTGCTTTCTTGTTTTTTCCCTTTGCTCTTTTACTCCTTCTTTCTCTCGTTCTCCGCTTGCTCATTCTCTCTCCCTCTGCTCAGCATCTTTCATCACTCTGTTCTTCAGAAAGTTTGTTTCTCTCTGCCTGATTCACATGCTGGAAAGCACAATGGCACCACTGACTACTCCTGCCAGTGTAAATAGCAAGCAGCGTTTCAGTTCGCTCTCCTCTGATTTTTGTTGTCTTATTATGCGTCCAAAATTGCACCCTATTCCCTACATATACCAGGGCCCATAGTGCACTATAGGGAATAGGGTGCCATTTGGGATGCAGGCTTAGAGTAGTATGTTGGCTGATTTTACACATGTAATACCCCCTGAAGGAATTTCTACTGCTCTTGTGTCACAATGTGGTTAAACCACTACGATTAGAACCATATCTGCTGTTTCACACGGCTATCTCATGGCAAGTAAAGTTCCAAGAATAAATATCAATCAAGTTATGAAAGCTTTGTGTGTGTGTGTGCGCTGATTGTGTGTATACATGAATGTGTGCCTACATGACCGTGTGTATATTTGTGTTTGATTACATTGTATAGGACTATAGCTTACAGCATATGTTTACATTGTCAAATCAATCAAAATCAATGTTAACTAGAATCTCTCTCCCCCCTCCAGCCTTGCTGAGTTCCCCCAACGCTGCCCTCCAGAACTCCCTGGCCTCTGTGGTCTCTGGCCCCCCCAGCGCCCCCTCCCTCAACACCCCCACCCCCATTGACCCCTCCTCCATGCAGAGGGCCTATGCCGCCCTGGGCCTGCCGTACAGCAACCAGACCCCCACCCCCGGTCAGACCCCCCCAGGGGAACAGAACGCTACCCAGGGGCAGCATCCACAGCTGATGAGACCCATCAATGCACTAGGTGAAGAGTGGTTTTGTATAGCAGGGCTGTGTTCATTAGGACACTCCACAGAATACATTTGGAAATGTTTTGGAATGGAAAATGGGAATTAGTGTTTTCTTATTGGACCAGGTCAGGTGGTCGCCCTGGGCCACCCTGTTTCAATCAATTTTCTGTTTGCTGCCTAATGAGTACGATCCCAGGTGTGTCAGTTTGGGAGAAGTGTTTGATTAAGAGACCATAGTTTAGTCAGTCTCCATTGGACCTTGCTCAACAGGTTTTATTGTTTAGTTAACTGTCTAGTAACAGTTTCTACTTAATTTAACTGCGTAAACATTAAAGCGTGTGTGTGCGCTTCTGTCTTGTCTGACGAGACGTGTGTGTGTATAATACAATCTTAACTTGCGTCTAGACACATACAGATTCTAACTTGCCGTGTCTCTGTTTCTCCAGGTAACCAGATGGCTCTGGGGGGCGGGGCGATGGGCGTGGCCTCGTCAGATCAGACCAACCTGCACTCAGACTCTCTCAACGCCAACAAGTGAGTCTCAGCAAACATACATCATGTCTAGGAGCTGTGCCAAGGAATTGATTGATTGAATAAGTGGTTATTCAAAAAAAACTGTTGCTTTAGCTGAGAGGAAACCGATCAAGTGACAAACATGAAAGTAGGCGTATAGCACGATCATGGATAATAAGTCAATACATTTAGCTGTATTAA
Source organism: Salvelinus alpinus (assembly GCF_045679555.1). Classification (NCBI taxonomy): domain Eukaryota; kingdom Metazoa; phylum Chordata; class Actinopteri; order Salmoniformes; family Salmonidae; genus Salvelinus; species Salvelinus alpinus. The sequence goes on along the minus strand of NC_092087.1, from coordinate 81,461,188 downwards.
AGATTCTCTCACACAGGTTCCTATATGAATTGACTTGTTGACACAGCACCAGACTTAATTTAATTGTAAATCCTCATGAGCTTTTGTTCAGGCCTATGTAAGATGTTTCCCCTTGTCCTAATCTCCCCCTCTCCTCCCCATGTCAGTCAGCTGCTGTCCGACGGGTCAGGTGTTGGCTCCATGGGAGGTAGCCTGCCCACCGCCGCCCCCCTCTCAGCATCGGGAGTCAGGAAGACCTGGCATGAACACGTCACTCAGGACCTCCGCAACCACCTCGTCCACAAACTGTACGTCCAGATGGCTGCAGTGGGAAAACGACCATAGAAAACTGTTAAAATACTCTTATCTCAATGGAATACTCAACACAAGTCTCTCAGTCGTGGTTCAGTTCCAAAGCAGTGGTTTTGTATTGTGACTCACCGGGAGCCGTTAGCTGTATTGTCACCCACCACACAAACAACTTCCTAGTCACAACCACCCACATCCACTTATATCAGAAGCTCTGTAATGAGAAAGTCATGTTCTTAAGGTGACATAAGCAGTGAACCACTTGAAAAGATTCTAGAGACTCCGAGTCCTTCCCATGTTCATTAGTTTGTTTATTCAATGCCTCTGCTCTCTCCCTCTACTTCTTTCTGTTCAGAGTACAAGCCATTTTCCCCACCCCAGATCCGGCAGCTCTAAAGGATAGGCGGATGGAGAACCTGGTGGCATACGCTAGGAAGGTCGAGGGGGACATGTACGAGTCTGCCAATAGCAGGGTACGACACACACACGCACACACACACAAGCTAGGAAGGTGGAGGGGTACAGTGCATTCGGAAAGTATTCAGACCCCTTTCCACATTTTGTTACATTACAGCCTTATTCTAAAATGGATTAAGTTGTTTTTTCCTCATCAATCTACACACAATAGCCCATAATGACAAAGCAAAAACAGATTTTTAGGAATGTTTGCAAATGTTTTAAAAATAAACACATTTTCAGACCCTTTACTCAGTACTTTGTTGAAGCACCTTTGACAGCGATTACAGCCTCAAGTCTTCTTGGGTATGACGCTACAAGCTTGGCACACCTGTATTTGGAGTTTCTCAAAAATGTTCTCTGCAGGGCCCCTCGATCTGTCAAGTTGGATGGGGAGCGTTGCTGCACAGCCATTTTCTGGTCTCCAGAGATATTTGATTAGGTTCAAGTTCGGGCTCTGGCGGGTCACTCAAGGGCATTCAGAGACTTGTCCCTAAGCCACTCCTGCATTGTCTTGGCTGTTTGCTTAGGGTTGTTGTCCTGTTGGAAGGTGAACCTTCACCCCAGTCTGAGGTCCTGAGTGCTCTGGAGCAGGTTTTCATCAAGGATCTTTTTATACTTTGCTCCGTTCATCTTTGCCTCGATCCTGACTAGTCTCCCAGTCCCTGCTGCTTAAAAACATCCCCACAGCATGATCCTGCCACCACCATGCTTCACCGTAGGGATGCTGCCACCACCAAGCTTCACCGTAGGGATGGTGCCAGGTTTCCTCTGGGTGTGACGCTTGGAATTCAGGCCCAAAAGACTCTTGTTTTTCATGGTCAGGGACCTTTAGGTCTCAAAACAAACTCCAAGCGGGCTGTCATGTGACTTTTACTGGTGAGTGGCTTCCATCTGGTCACAACCATGAAGGCCTGATTGGTGTAGTGCTGCAAAGATGGTTGTCCTTCTGGAAGGTTCTCCCATCTCCACAGAGGAGCTCTGGAGCTCTCTGTCAGAGTGACCATCGGGTTCTTGGTCACCTCCCTGACCAAGGCCCTTCTCCCTCAATTGATCAGTTTTGCCTGGCGGCCAGCTCTAGCAAGAATCTTGGTGGTTCCAAACTTCTTCCATTGAAGAATGATGGAGGCCACTATGTTCTTGGGGACCTTCAATGCTGCAGATATTTTTTGGTGTCCTTACCCAGATCTGTGCTGCGACACAATCTTGTCTCAGAGCTCTACAGACAATTCCTTCGAGCTCGTGGCTTGGTTTTTGCTCTGACATGCACTGTGGGACCTTATATAGACAGGTGTGTGCTTTTCCAAATGATGTTCAATCAATTGAATTTACCACAGGTAAATTTACCACAGCAAAGGGTCTGAAAACTTGTGTAAATAAGGATTTTTTTTTTTATATATATACATTTGCAAACATGTATAAACCTGTTTTCGCTTTGTCATTATGGGGTATTGGGTGTAGATTGAGGGGGGGGAAATTATATAATCAAGGGGTCTGAATACTTTCTGAACGCACTGTACGATTCTGCCAACATTAGGGTACAACGTGCACTGGGAAGGTGGAGGGGGACATGTACGATTCTGCCAACATCAGGGTACGACGACGCGCGCTGGGAAGGGGAAGGTGGAGGGGGACATCAGGGTACGACGACGCGCGCTGGGAAGGGGAAGGTGGAGGGGGACATTAGGGTACGACGCGCGTGCTGGGAAGGTGGAGGGGGACATTAGGGTACGACGATGCGCGCTGGGAAGGTGGAGGGGGACATTAGGGTACGACGCGCGTGCTGGGAAGGTGGAGGGGGACATTAGGGTACGACGATGCGCGCTGGGAAGGTGGAGGGGGACATTAGGGTACGACGCGCGTGCTGGGAAGGTGGAGGGGGACATCAGGGTACGACGACGCGCACTGGGAAGGTGGAGGGGGACATTAGGGTACGACGCGCGTGCTGGGAAGGTGGAGGGGGACATTAGGGTACGACGATGCGCGCTGGGAAGGTGGAGGGGGACATTAGGGTACGACGATGCGCGCTGGGAAGGTGGAGGGGGACATTAGGGTACGACGATGCGCGCTGGGAAGGTGGAGGGGGACATTAGGGTACGACGATGCGCGCTGGGAAGGTGGAGGGGGACATTAGGGTACGACGATGCGCGCTGGGAAGGTGGAGGGGGACATTAGGGTACGACGATGCGCGCTGGGAAGGTGGAGGGGGACATTAGGGTACGACGCGCGTGCTGGGAAGGTGGAGGGGGACATTAGGGTACGACGCGCGTGCTGGGAAGGTGGAGGGGGACATGTACGATTCTGCCAACATCAGGGTACGACGACGCGCACTGGGAAGGTGGAGGGGGACATTAGGGTACGACGCGCGTGCTGGGAAGGTGGAGGGGGACATTAGGGTACGACGCGCGTGCTGGGAAGGTGGAGGGGGACATGTACGATTCTGCCAACATCAGGGTACGACGACGCGCACTGGGAAGGTGGAGGGGGACATGTACGATTCTGCCAACATCAGGGTACGACGACGCGCACTGGGAAGGTGGAGGGGGACATGTACGATTCTGCCAACATTAGGGTACAACGCGCGCGCTGGGAAGGTGGAGGGGGACATTAGGGTACGACGCGCACTGGGAAGGTGGAGGTGGACATGGATCAGTCTGCCCACATTAGGGTACGACGTGCGCGCTAGGAAGGTGGAGGGGGACATGGATGAGTCTGCCAACAGCAGGGTCCACAGCTCACATTCCCCAGAAACAAGCCCCTTGAATAGTCCTCAGTGTCCTGCTTTTATCTGTTCTATCAGTTTGTGCTCTTACCAACACTTGAGCGCTGAAGTTGATGAGCCATAATGGTGGTAAACTAGTTTTTATGCATTCTAATAGTTTGTAGTTTTTAGACTGCTAGATTGTTTTGAACTACATTACCCAACCATTTTATTCATTCATTTGTTGTCTCCCCTGCAGGATGAATACTACCACTTTCTGGCAGAGAAGATCTATAAAATCCAGAAGGAGCTGGAGGAGAAGAGGAGGTCTCGGCTCCAGAAACAGATCATCAACCAGGGGCCTCTGACGGCTGCAGGAGCCCAACAGCAGCCTGGAGGTCTCCCGCAGCCCAACTCCCTGGGCCCTGGGCAGTCTGTTAGGCCACAGAGTGAGTACCAAGCCATAACCCTAAACCCTAACATTCTGGAGGTGGTAGTAGTGGTGGTGGGTAGTCCAAAGCCAGGGCTTTTCTTGAACTGTTTGGGGGGTTGCTTTTCTGCCATCTTTGTTTGCTGCTCTTCTCCAACCCTTAACTTATCCTGCTGTCTTTCTCTGCTTCCTCCTCTTCCTCAGATGGACCTGTGTCTATGCCCAATGTGCCAAATCAGATCATGAATCGCATGCAAATTGTTCAAGGTACCAACCCCACCCTAGGTTTTCTTACTTAAGGCAATTTGTGTGTGTGGTGTGAATCTGCGTATTCGTGTCAATCAATTTGATGTATGCGCTTGGCATCTCTCTACAGGTGTGTTGTGCGTCATTTCCTGTGTGCGTGGTGAAGGCGCGTGCGTGTGCGTGGTGAGGGCGTGTGCGTGGTGAGGGCGCGTGCGTGGTGAGGGCGCGCGTCTTGACTGACGTTGTGCTCCACCTCTCCTCTGCAGGGCTCAATCAGTTCAGCCCCATGGCCCTGCCCAACATCCAGATGTCCCAGCAGCCTCTAGGGCCCCGTGCCGCCTCCCCCATGAACCACCCCACACAGATCAACATGGGCTCCGTCCCCTCCGTGAGTACCACACACACACACTAGGATATACAAGGGTGTCCTGTCAACACCTCCCATAGTGCGCTAATTTTGACCAGAGCCCTATGTAGGGAATAGGGTGCCATTTGGGACGCAGCACATAATGTTCTCTCCAGCCATGACTCACCGTATGTTGGAGAGTATTTTTAGTGGCCAAGAGAGAAGTGTCAGTTAGGGCCTTTTGTTAGGTTGAAATGATGCAGCAGCACCACTCCTCTGAGGTACAGCACTGCTGGCATGGTTTACTGTTGTACCAAGACTGACTGAGAGAGGGGGGGTGGAGAGAGAAGAATGGAGAGAACAAGGGATGTGAAAGAGAGGGGGCAGGATGGAGAGATGGGGATGGAGAGTTTTTACTCCCAGCATTCCCTCTTAACGCTCAGCAGCATCACAGCGACAGTTCTTTAGTAAAACCGTAGCGTGGGATGCGGGAGTTACAGGGGTCACGTTTCAGCACACAACGCGCCATTTATTTTAGTTTTCCTGGTGCTTTGTCAGTCAGAGCGCCGCTTGCTCACTGATGACGCCGCCTTGTCGAGAGCTCTCGTAGTGATAATTGATGATCTCTCCCCTTATAGACAACCCCTCTGTTGGTGCTGTCTGGGAGAGATGGCACAGTGACTAGTTGAAATGGCAAACTGGTTGTATTCAGATTTTAAATTGGTATTCACATAGGCTTGAAGGGATATATTGAAATTATGCTGTATTTTAGGGGCCCCAGACTATAGCATTAAGGCTGGCATACTACTCTTTACGCTTCATTGTGTTTGTGTATATCTAGGATTTGATTGATTGGTTCTGCTATTACCACGGTAACACTCTCTCCTCCTCAGATGGGTCTGTCTCCCTCGCGGATGCCACAGGCCCAGGGCATGCTGGGAGCCCACGGCGGCGGTGGCAGCATGGTGGGCCAGACAGCCAATCAAAATAGTCAATTCCATCCCCCTCAGATCCCATTTCCCCCCTCTACCTCCGGCGCCATGAATGCTAACAACCTGGGTCTAGGCCAGCCCCCAGCACAGGCTGCTGTCACACAGGTGAGAGATAAAGGGAGTGAGGGTTAGATAGATGGTGGAAGGGAAGGCCTGGGCTACTGTCACAAGGGTGAGAGATGGATGGGGGGGTTCAATTTCCCACTAAAATCAGTAACCGTCACAACTCACACACTGACTATCATGAGGTTCCCTTCTTAACTCAAGTCTCTGTGTGTGTTTGGTTTATGTGTATGTAATCGTTGTTCTGTGTCGTCTTCTGTTGTGTGTGTGTGTGTGTGTGCCTCCTCTCTCTCCCTACAGCAGCAGTCGCCGCAGCAGCAGAGTGCTAACCTCCCCATGAGTGCACTTGGTCCCCTGGGCCCCCAGCTCCCCTCCCAGCCCCCCCTGCGCTCCACTCCTCCACCCTCTTCCTCCACAGGGGGGCCCACAACTAACCTGCAGCCCCCCAAGCCCTCCAGCCGCAGCTCAACCCCCACCCTTTCCACCCCCGGTCCTGGTCCTTCCAACACCCCTCCCCGCCCAAACCTGACCCAGACCCAGCCACATACCCCCCTCCAGCCACAGACTCAGTCCCAACCCCAACCGGAGCTTCCTACAGTGCAGCCCCCGACCACGCCGGTGAGAGCCCTGAGACCGCATGGCATGCCCTTCCACCTTGAACTTCTACCTACGACATCCCTTTCTAACCTCTCACCTTCAACCCTTTCTGGTTGACCTTTTGACCTCCGTTGACCATGCCATCTTGTGTTCTAGCTGCATGACAACCAGTCCACCAAACTCACTAGTCTCTCACTCACTGATTTCACAAATTGTGAAGAACTTGCTTTCCACTAACTGCTCATTTGACCCTCTTTTTATTATTCCTCCTTTTTCCCTTTTTCTTTCTTTTGCTCACTCTCCTTTTTTCTCGCTCTTCCTCTCACTCTGGCGCTCTCTCCTTCTCTCTCTCTTTCAGCTTTCTCAGACAGGTGCCAGTCTGGATAACAGGGTGCCCACCCCAGCTTCTGCCGCCAGCGGCGACTTGCATTCACACTCCCAGCATGCTTTGCCTGACCTGCCGGCCCAGGAGACCAAGGCCGAGCCGCGGCTTAGGGACCAGCGGGAGTTTGAGTCGGCCAGTGGCAAGACCGAGCCCAAGATGGAGGTGTGTTTTGTTTGTTCATTCATTCAGGCTTGGTTAAGCTGAGCTCCAGAAGTCATGTGGAGTCCCTCCATGTCATTAGACAATGTTGAATCATAGAAATAGAAGCTATGAATCACATGGTTTATACTGTAAACAAGGCATTTCCCCTAGCTTTATTAATTGCCCATCTTTACTTCCTGTTTGCAGACTGAGGAGGACTCTGGTTCCCTGTCAGTGAAGGAGGAGCCAGAAGAGAAGCAGGTGCCAATGGAGACTGAGGAGAAGAAGCTGGAAATGAAGACTGAGCCCAAAGAGGAGGAGGGGGGAGGAGCCAACGGCACAGTGTCCTTATCCCCTTCTCAGTCACGGAGAAAAAGTGAGCTCTCTCTCTCTCCTCTCCTCTCTCTGCCAAAGCAAGTGAAATGGATAATAAACAATAAAAATGTTCTAAAATAATAAAGACATTATGTCATATTATGTCTATATACAGTGTTGTAACGGTGTGCAAATAGTTAAAGTACAAAAGGGAAAATAAATATAGGTTGTATTTACAATGGTGTTTGTTCTTCACTGGTTGCCCTTTTCTTGTGGTACAGGTCACATCTTGCTGCTGTGATGGCACACTGTGGTATTTCACCCAATAGATATGGGAGTTTATCAAAAATGGTATTCTGGCCACCTTTCTCTTTCTCTCTCGCCATCTCTCGCCATTCTCTCTAGCCATCTCTCGCCATTCTCTCTAGCCATCTCTCGCCATTCTCTCTAGCCATCTCTCACCATTCTCTCTAGCAATCTCTCTCTTTCTCTCGCCGTTCTCTCTAGCAATCTCTCTCTCTCTCTAGACATCTCTCTCCTTCCCTCAAGAAGAGACTAGGGACAGGACAAGGAATTGGTCTAGGATGAAACTTATTAAAAAACACCTATTAAATCTCTTTCTCTCCATATCTGTTCTAGTCTTTAAGCCAGAGGAGCTGCGCCAGGCCCTCATGCCCACCCTAGAGTCTCTTTACAGACAGGACCCAGAGTCTCTACCCTTCAGACAGCCTGTAGACCCCATGGTACTGGGCATCCCAGTGAGTACACACAGACACGCTACAGACAGGACCCAGAGTCTCTACCCTTCAGACAGCATGTAGACCCCATGATGCAGGGCATCCCAGTGAGTACAGACAGGACCCAGAGTCTCTACCCTTCAGACAGCATGTAGACCCCATGTTGCAGGGCATCCCAGTGAGTACACACAGACACGCTACAGACAGGACCCAGAGTCTCTACCCTTCAGACAGCATGTAGACCCCATGTTGCAGGGCATCCCAGTGAGTACACACAGACACGCTACAGACAGGACCCAGAGTCTCTACCCTTCAGACAGCATGTAGACCCCATGGTACTGGGCATCCCAGTGAGTACACACAGACACGCTACAGACAGGACCCAGAGTCTCTACCCTTCAGACAGCCTGTAGACCCCATGGTACTGGGCATCCCAGTGAGTACACACAGACACGCTACAGACAGGACCCAGAGTCTCTACCCTTCAGACAGCCTGTAGACCCCATGGTACTGGGCATCCCAGTGAGTACACACAGACACGCTACAGACAGGACCCAAAGTCTCTACCCTTCAGACAGCCTGTAGACCCCATGGTACTGGGCATCCCAGTGAGTACACACAGACACGCTACAGACAGGACCCAGAGTCTCTACCCTTTAGTCATTCCACCTGAAACTTCCATTCTAGCAAATCTGAATTCTACTCCTAATACAGACCTGCCAACATGCACGCATTTTGCGTACCAACTACGCAATTCTCTGTCCTTGTACGCAGGTACGAGATCCCAGTTAAAAGTATGCAGAAATGAATGGGGCCTGATACATTTTTTTTTATTATTAATAAACAAAATAAATCCTCTGAGTAAATCTAACATCCCGATTCTCAAACTGCAACACACAGACATGTACAGAGTTTGTGTCAACGGACATGGAGATGAATACATCGTTATTGGACGTAGCTACCCCGTGTCTGCCCCTCCTGTTTGTTGTGATGTTGAGTTTGCCGACTGTCAGCTGTACGTAAACACACAGTCCACTCCGTGTGTTGTAGAAAGGTAACTTTAGCGAACATAAGATGGACATTCAGTGGGCTCTAAAGTGCCAGCAGTTCACTCGCATTTGCTAGTGAAATAAATTAAATGCAAATACGAAAAATAACTTGCATTTGTGCGAGTGTGATATACATTTAATTCTGCCTCCCATTAGTTGTATTTTCCACATAACATTACGAGGATCACGGAACCTGAGACTGTAACTGTAATTATGATCCACGTCACTAGCATTACAAAAGTAAAATGAAAAATAAATATAAACCTCTAGGCATTAAATGGAGTCGGGAGTTTAGAAGACTGAATGATGAAGAATGAATGAGTGTCCGGTATTAGCTATGGAGGCAATGCTTCTAAAATGCCGTTGCACTAGATTTGAGATTTTATACATTTTGAAACTCTGAAATTATGTATGCACTGCAAAGAAATACAATAGGCACCTTTACATAGGCTGAAACACCAGACTCTTCTGGCGAACAGCGTTCAGATTCCCTTTGCGGTAGCCTACTGAACAGCGGTCGGATTCCCTTTGCGGTAGCCTACTGAACAGCGGTCGGATTCCCTTTGCGGTAGCCTACTGAACAGCGTTCGGATTCCCTTTGCGGTAGCCTACTGAACAGCGTTCGGATTCCCTTTGCGGTAGCCTACTGAACAGCGGTCGGATTCTCTTTGCGGTAGCCTACTGAACAGCGGTCGGATTCCCTTTGCGGTAGCCTACTGAACCTACTTAAAAGTATGAATCTTTTATTTATGTTTTGTAAAATACTTTTTCAGAGGACTGAACATGAAATGTACTGGTGTCAAACCTACGCTCTACCTGGAGAGACACAACCAGCTTTCTGACGAGGAGCTGTCCATTGGCCAGGACACCCGCACCTCCTTAGGAAGCCAAGGCAAGCTGGATCTGAAAACCTATGCAGATGTCAGAAACTTATTTTCTTCTGCAGTAGACTACATGTTGCTGAAATTTCCATTTGGAGATGTGCTCCTCCAGCATGCTGTGGTCGCTGACATTGCCAACAGGCAGACTGCCAAGTTCTCATCCCTCAACTTTTTCATGGCACACTTTCCCTGCATTATTCCTGAGGGAGCCTCTGTTGATCTGGTGGAAGATGAGTTTAGACTATTAGGCAACACCATTTGAGCAGAGTCTGGTCAACATGCGCACGGATCAGGCCTGGAGAGAAATCAGCACAATGAAAAGGGGGGGCAGCCTGGTCTACTCCCACCTTTCGGCTGAGATGCTGGGGATATTGGTCATTTTCCACAGCAATGCAGACTGAGAACGAACATTCAGTCTCGTTTCGAAGAACAAAACCCAGTACAGAGCCTCCCTCAGTACAGACCTGCTGAGTGCCCTTGTTACCAAGGTTTCAATGATTGCCAGAATAACTGTTTGCCACAGAGAAGTCTAGCCAGATACCCTGCTGCGTAAGGCTAAATCTGCTAGCTACCTGTCTAGGAAATGGTTTCCTGAACATTTGAAGGTCTTCTGAAGATTTGTTCTCACTCACTGTTTCCTATCATAGCTTTTTCCTTTATTATGGATAACATGTTTTTGATGCTCTGCTTCAAACATTTGTTCTTATCATATCAGAGTTTAAAAAAAAAAGTTTTATCGTGGATAAGACGTTTGTACATTTTTTACCTAAACAAATAACTTATTTGTTTAATCAAATAAAAAAAACTCCAAGAATAAAGGCCCTTTGTTCTTTCTAATTAGATCTTGTTGATGTGTGTAAATGGAATGCTGTCAAATAAAGTATTCCAACCTTTTATAGACTTGATTTGGTACAATTCTATAATTGCGATCAGACTAACAAACAGCTCTCGCACGAGTGTGCGGTGGGGAAAGAACTCCAATTCGGCCCGTACTACGCGCTCGAGGTCAATCGCCAATTTGCCGCGCGCGTCTGGTACTCTAAAAAGTTGGACAGGGTTGGCAGGTCTGCTAATATTTTAGGATGAATCATGGGTTATATTCACTTTATTTTCTATGAAAATATGTCTGCATATGTTTGTTAGGTGTAGCAATTGACTGATGCGGTCTGATGAACAACTGACTTTCTTCCCTCCAGGACTACTTTGACATCGTGAAGAACCCCATCGACCTGTCCACCATAAAGCGTAAGCTGGACACGGGTCAGTACCAGGAACCCTGGCAGTACGTGGAAGACATCTGGGTCATGTTCAACAATGCCTGGATCTACAACCGCAAGACGTCCCGCGTCTACAAATTCTGCTCCAAGCTGGCCGAGGTGTTTGAGCTGGAGATAGACCCCGTTATGATGAGCCTTGGCTACTGCTGCGGCCGCAAGGTGAGATGAAGGGATGGGAGGGTGGTGGAGGGAGGGTGGTGGAGAAAGGGAGGGAGGGTGGTGGAGAAAGGATGGATGGGAAGGTGGTGGAGGAAGGATGGATGGGAAGGTGGTGGAGAAAGGATGGGAGGGTGGTGGAGAAAGGGAGGGTGGTGGAAGGATGGGAGGGTGGTGGAGGAAGGGAGGGATGGGAGGGTGGTGGAGGAAGGGAGGGATGGGAGGGTGGTGGAGAAAGGGATGGATGGGAAGGTGGTGGTGGAGGAAGGATGGGAGGGTGGTGGAGAAAGGGAGGGAGGGTGGTGGAGAAAGGGAGGGAGGGTGGTGGAGGGAGGGTGGTGGAGGAAGGGATGGAGGGGAGGGTGGTGCAGGAAGGGAGGGATGGGAGGGTGGGTGGTGGAGGAAGGGATGGAGGGGAGGGTGGTGGAGGGATGGGAGGGTGGTGGAGGAAGGGAGGGAGAGATGGGAGGGTGGTGGAGGAAGGGAGGGAGGGATGGGATGGTGGTGGAGGAAGGGAGGGAGGATCGGAGGCAGAGATTGTTTTCATCTCTGAAATGAACTTTTCTTGCAAATCTGAATTCTAACATTTTCTTGTTGGCCACTTCCTTTGCAGTATGAGTTCTCTCCTCAAACTCTCTGCTGTTATGGTAAGCAGTTGTGCACCATACCAACCGGCGGCACCTACTACAGCTACCAGAACAGGTAAGCGTTGCCTCTCTGCGCTAAATGGCAGAGTGCTCAATCAGAACACTGCCCCCTTGCTCCACCTGGTGTTCAGGTCATGTAACTTCAGCTAGTTTTTCCTCTGCATGCGTTAGGATGGGGTTGTGCAGCACAGCGGCCGTGGCGTGTGAATAGATAGCATAACGCTGTAACACAAGGCCGCATGCTCTGAGCCCGTATTAATAAAGCATCTCCGATTAGGAGTGCTGATCTAGGATCAGTTTGGCCTTTTAGATTACCAGATAACGCCTTAAGATAACATGGATCGGGGGGGGGGTCTGATCCTAGATCAGCACTCGTTTGCAGAATGGTTTATGAATATACAGGCCCTGATCTCTCTTGCAGCATGGTCTACTGTTCTGACACTCCCAAGTTTTAATGGAAAGATTTGCATTGAAGTTTAATGTACAAGTACTGTACAACTCTGACATAGGAATGACTTTTCTGATGTTCATATGCACTGACAACCTTTTTAGGTAGTCATCGTATTTCAGATCTGTACATTTAGCAGACACTTTTATCCAGAGTGACTTAGTTAATGCATCTACTTAAGGCAGCTAGGTACGACAACCACAATTCAGTTATATCTAGTTGAGGCACATGGATGTTTTCCATGTCTGTTGGTGCTCTTTGGGCCTGGTGCCATTTTCTGTGTTGCTATAGTGTATGTGTGTGTCTCGTCTTGTTCCAGGTATCATTTCTGTGAGAAGTGCTTCAATGAGATCCAGGGGCACAATGTGACGTTAGGGGACGACCCAGCACAACCACAGACGTGAGTCAACCCGTCTCTGCTTGTTCTCCGGTTCACTTCATTCATCTCATTCAAACTCCAATAGAATCTTGTTTTATATTCAGGTATTTGCAGTAAATGTTTGTTTCATGTCATGATTTAACCGTGTCATCTAACCAGTTGCTGTCTTCTCTGCCTCCTCAGAATGATATGTAAAGACCAGTTTGAGAGGAAGAAGAACGATACACTAGACCATGAACCGTAAGGCTCTTTAACCAGCCATCTGTATGTGTATGGCTCACACTCACTCCATATACCTTTCATATCAGCCTGCTGCTCCTGCAGATGTCCTGACTAGACTTCCTGGTCAGCTCTGAAGCGCCGTCTGGTGTTTCGTTTTATATCACCTAGGGGAGCATTTCAACATGTACACCTTTGGCCACGTGCTTGATTTTCAATAGGCAACATAAGAGCCACTCATAGATCTCCACTTTTGCGCACCTTTTCATTTCCGTTCTATTTACACATTTGAGGTTTATTATAACAAAAAGTCTCATTTTTTAAAAATGAATATATAAATGAATAATGGCCTACATATGTGTATTGTGTTCCAACCCCTCCTACAAAGGCGCACTTGCATTGGTCTGCTTGCACGTGCGTAAGAACTGGAGGAATATTAAGTGAATGTTGATCTCTCTATGGCTTCCTGTTCTAGCAGTCAAGCCAGTCAGCACTCTTACATATCGTGAACAGTACAATTGAAACAAACAAGAAGAGAAGTTGTTGACCTAAATGGGGGACATAACGGGTATAGCTGTTAATGGGTTTCTGTAGTAAACCAAGATGTGGTGTTTTTGTCACCAGGTTTGTTGACTGTAAAGATTGCGGACGGAAGATGCATCAGATATGTGTTCTACACTATGACGTCATCTGGCCATCCGGGTAAACATTCAGCCTAACCTCTGACAGTGTCACAAAATGGTGGTGAGAAGTTCTATTCAATACCAGTTACATGAATGACTCTTTTTCTTTCTCTCACTCTGCAGATTCATCTGTGACAACTGTTTGAAGAAGAGTGGGAAAACACGGAAAGACAACAAGTTTTCTGCAAAACGTACGTCCTCTTTTCCATTCCCTGGCTATAAGCCCCATCTTAAAGTGGCAATCCGCAGTTGAAACAATAATCCCCGCCCCTGTTTCGGTACAAAGCTTAGAGTGATGGGGCTTTCAAATTCATAGACCAAGCTATGGATGCAAGGACTGACCATCTGTGGTATCAAAAATATAGTGTTAATATAGGCTATATAGTGTTTGGTTACATTTACTTTGTTTTCAAACATTAGAGTAAAACAGCTTATTTTGGGTTCTGATGGGGTACGATGGTTGAACTGAGCTCATGAGCCATTTATAAGTTATATTTTTCAATAATCAATGTGTACACACTGTATCAATCCTTCAAGGTCATAATTTGATGTAGCAATTGCTGATTTCCCCTTTAAGAGTATTGGAATACTTAGCCAATTCGTCATGCAATATAACATTTTTTTTAAAGCCGAAATCTTTTTGAACGTCAGTTTTTAATAGCCTAGTTATTCAAGCTTTACAGAAGCCTTTCTCTATATGACAAACCACTTCCATATGGTAAATGTCATGGACTTATGACATCACTGGCGGTCTCCAATTACCTGCAGTAGCTCTCTCTCACCCACACATTTGCGGTTTTGCCTCTGGTATTTGTAGTACCAGAGAGCGTGTTTGACCTTTCCATGCACATGGCATTAAGCTAAATTAGACTCTGTCTGCACATTTATTCATACATAAAACATGTCCTTCTGAATGAAGGCTTGGTTTGTGACCTTTTGGACCAATCTCTCTCCGTGTGTGTGTAGGGTTGCAGACGACGCGGTTGGGCATGTACATCGAGGACCGGGTGAATAAGTATCTGAAGAGGCAGAACCACCCTGAGGCAGGGGAGGTGTGCGTACGAGTGGTGGCAAGCTCTGACAAAACTACAGAGGTCAAACCTGGCATGAAATCCAGGTAGAGACTGAGGAGTGGACACGCATGTGTAGTGCACTACCTAACATTTTAGAGTACTGACGGTATACACATTTATTGCACTACTTTAGTTGTGCAGGCACTTTCACAGCATGTAAGGAAGTCTTGTCTGTACCTCAACATAGTCAATACACAAAATATTTGTCCACGCTCCTGTTTTATTGTTGCCAGTCAACAGTGTGGTCGGCACCCTTGTTTGACTTTGGCTTTGCAGAGAGCCCAAGAGATAAGAATACACCACATAAAACCTAATGATCATATATTCATCTCTTAAATCCCATGTTGTTGAACCTGCATGTTTGAGCAGACTGTAAACACTCCCTGTTACTGCCTTCAATGATCAGTTCATATTTAGCAGACGCTCCTATCCAGAGGGACTTACAGGAGCAAATTAGGGTTAAGCGCCTTGCTCAAGGGCACATCGACCTTTCGTTTACTGGCCCAAAGCTCTTAACTGCTAGGCTACCTGCCGCCCACTCAGTTTGGCCTCTTTGACACATGTGGTTAATGTTCGATGTAGACAGACAACTGTCTTTCTGTTTTTTCTGGTCAGGTTTGTGGACACCGGTGAGATGTCTGAGACCTTCCCCTACAGAACCAAAGCGCTTTTTGCCTTTGAGGAGATCGATGGCGTGGATGTGTGTTTCTTCGGGATGCACGTTCAGGAGTACGGCTCGGACTGCTCCTTCCCCAACACCAGGTCTGTACCTCTACATGGGGCTGGTCCAGAGTACCTGTACCCCTTACACGGGGCTGGTCCGGGGTACCTGTACCCCTTACACGGGGCTGGTCCGGAGTACCTGTACCCCCTACATGGGGCTGGTCCAGAGTACCTGTACCCCCTACATGGGGCTGGTCCAGAGTACCTGTACCCCCTACATGGGGCTGGTCCGGGGTACCTGTACCCCTTACATGGGGCTGGTCCGGAGTACCTGTACCCCTTACACGGGGCTGGTCCGGAGTACCTGTACCCCTTACACGGGGCTGGTCCGGAGTACCTGTACCCCTTACACGGGGCTGGTCCGGAGTACCTGTACCCCTTACACGGGGCTGGTCCGGAGTACCTGTACCCCTTACACGGGGCTGGTCCGGAGTACCTGTACCCCTTACACGGGGCTGGTCCGGAGTACCTGTACCCCTTACACGGGGCTGGTCCGGAGTACCTGTACCCCCTACATGGGGCTGGTCCGGAGTACCTGTACCCCCTACATGGGGCTGGTCCGGAGTACCTGTACCCCCTACATGGGGCTGGTCCGGAGTACCTGTACCCCCTACATGGGGCTGGTCCGGAGTACCTGTACCCCCTACATGGGGCTGGTCCGGAGTACCTGTACCCCCTACATGGGGCTGGTCCGGAGTACCTGTACCCCCTACATGGGGCTGGTCCGGAGTACCTGTAATGGGCTACACGGAATGTGATGTGTTGGTAGACCCTTGATTCAGTAGTAACATATTAAATAAATAAATGTATACATTTTATAAATGTGTTGTTGAAATAATTGATGACTTAATGGAAATTACTCACTAACTGATGACATTTGTTTTATTCCTGTGTCTTCCTCCACAGACGGGTTTACATATCTTACCTGGACAGTATTCACTTCTTCAAACCTCGACTGCTAAGGACGGCCGTCTATCATGAGATCCTTATTGGCTACCTGGAGTATGTAAAGAAACTCGGGTATGAAATGCATTCATATTGCAGTTCTCAAGTAAAAGCACTTTACTTGATGGAAGTAACTCCCCACTTGCATTAAATGTCCCTACCAAAACAACCAACCGTTGTCTCTTCTCCCCCTCAGCTACTCTCAGGGTCACATCTGGGCGTGCCCCCCCAGCGAGGGGGACGACTACATCTTCCACTGCCACCCTGCCGACCAGAAGATCCCCAAGCCCAAGAGGCTGCAGGAGTGGTACAGGAAGATGCTGGAGAAGGCCTTCGCTGAGAGGATCCTCCATGACTTCAAGGTGATTTAGGATTAAGATTAAGGTTAGGATTAAGGTAAGGATTAAGGGTTAAAGTTAGATCCCCCAAGCCCAAGAGGCTGCAGGAGTGGTACAAAAAGATGCTGGATACTGCTTTCGTGGAGAGGATCCTCCATGACTTAAAGGCAGGCCTCTCAATGGCTAAAGCATTTCAGGCCTATCTTGTAGGCTTTGTACAGTTGAGTCCCCAGCCTTGGCCTTGGGAAAGTTGTCTTCTCTGCAACCGGGCCAACCAAGCCTTCAACCTCTAAAGTGTTTTGAGATTTCTGAATGTATTAATAGGGCTAGAACAGCAACAACCAGCCAAGCAGAAGACTCATATTAGTTGAACATTTGTGTCCATTGGACATTTAAAGTAATCTTCTTCTATGTTTTTCTCCAGGACATCTTCAAGCAGGCGACAGAGGACTGTCTGACGGGGGCCAACGAGATGCCCTACTTCGAGGGGGACTTCTGGCCCAACGTGCTGGAGGAGAGCATCAAGGAGCTGGAACAGGAGGCGGAAGAGAGGAAGAAGGAGGAGAACGTAACCTGCTCCGACACACCTGAGGTGGGAGGAGGAGAGACGAGTCATAGGGTAGACCGATGATAGTACTAGAGACATCATTATCAATAGCTAACCTCCCTACATGAATACATAACTCCTACCTGTCTAGTCAAATTTGTCTTAAAATTTTTATTCATGTGAAATAATTTATTAGTCGAATGCATAACATGCATGTGGTGAATGTTTGTGCCCTCACTGTCCAGATTTGTTAATTTGCCATATTTTTTTAACTCTTCCCTCTGTTCCCCTCAGGGCACGCCAGGGGACACGAAGAACGCCAAGAAGAAGAACAGCAAGAAGACCAATAAGAACAAGGGCAGCGTGAGCCGGACCAATAAGAAGAAGCCTGGCATGCCGAATGTAGCCAATGACCTGTCCCAGAAGCTCTACGCCAGCCTCGACAAACACAAAGAGGTATGATGACGTCAACACGCTTGCTTTGAAATGCATGTCGTCTTTCAATGGCTTTAACTGTTTTATGAAGTTGTTTCTTAGAATGGTGCCATGTGTAGGTTCTCTTCTATAATCTCTGAGCTGGGATATTATTGGCCTGACCCAAACCCAATGGCAAACAATCAGGAATTGAGTGATGCTCTCTTCTCTCTTCAAGAGTATTTCTCTCCTCTCTCCCTCCAGGTGTTCTTTGTGATCCACCTGCACTCAGCCCAGATGGCCAACATGTTGCCCCCCATCATGGACCCTGACCCCCTGCTGAACTGTGACCTGATGGACGGCCGTGACGCCTTCCTCACCCTGGCCCGGGACAAGCACTGGGAGTTCAGCTCTCTCAGAAGGTAATGATAATAGATTTGATTTGTATAGTGCTTTTCATAATGGAGGAATCTCAAAGTTCTACCTCTTGAATCCTACGTTAGAATTTAACAATTATGACTGTTGACTTACCTAAGTTGAATGCACTGACTAAGGCGCTCTGGATAAGAGCCTCTGTTAAGTGTCCTAAATGTATCAATAAAAAGGAAACACTCAGTAAAAATCGAGCCAGCTAAAGCAACAATGGTAGATGCTGAAAGGCCTTCACAGAGATAGTCTGATAGTGAGTTTTGGTATTTTTAAGCCAGTTTTCAAATTGCTTGATGGATGGAGTGGCTCTCAGATGGTAAGGTAGAGCGTTTCCGTAGGCCAATGGTTTCTAACCTCTCCTCAGGGACCACCAGACGTTTCAAGAGTATTTGAAAGAGTATTTGAAAACAATTTAATTGTAGCCCAGAACTAACTCACCTGATTCACCTATTCAAGGCTGGTTAGTTGACAAGTTGAATCAGGTGTGCTAGCTGTGGAATAGATCAAATACATGGAACGACTGGGGGTCCCCGAGGAGAGGTTTGAAAACCCCTGCCATAGAGGACCATTGGTTGATGAATTCCTACCATTTGTTCCCATAAGGTGTAAGTGGAGCACCATGTGCATGTTGGTGGAGCTGCACAACCAGGGTCAGGACCGCTTCGTCTACACCTGCAACGAGTGTAAACACCACGTGGAGACACGCTGGCACTGTACCGTATGTGAGGTAAGAGACACACACACGTGCGCAAACATCCTCACCGTCTTGGGAGATTTATACCATGTTCCTGTGTCCCAATCAATCAAATGAATTTCATGAAGCCGGTTGTCAAAGTGCTTTACAGTAACCCGGCCTAGACCCTAAAGAGCAAGCAGGCAATAGCTGTGTCACTCACTTGTCTCTGTCACTTACATCTGCCCATGCATGTATTAACCCCCACCTCTCCTCGCAGGACTTTGACCTGTGTATCAACTGCTACGCCGCCAAGGGCCACGAGCACCAGATGGTCAAGTGGGGCCTGGGGCTGGACGACGACGGCAATGGAGCGGGCGGCGCCGGCGAGGCCTCTAAGAGCCCCCAGGAGTCACGCCGTCTCAGCATCCAGCGTTGCATCCAGTCCCTGGTTCACGCCTGCCAGTGTCGCAACGCCAACTGCAGCTTGCCGTCCTGCCAGAAGATGAAGCGCGTGGTGCAGCACACCAAAGGTAATGAAATTGGTTGCTGGCATCAGTGTCCTGCCGTTGTGCCCTTGAGCAAGACACTTAACCCCAAAACTGCTCCAAGGGCACGGCACTGCGACTGACCCTGTCCTCTTAACCTTTGTGGATCCATGTGTCTCTCAGGGGGGTACACTTAGATGTATCCTTGACAATTGACAATAACATATCTTATCTATTTTAGGTTGCAAGAGGAAGACTAACGGTGGTTGCCCCGTGTGCAAGCAGCTCATCGCTCTGTGCTGCTACCATGCCAAGCACTGCCAGGAGAACAAGTGTCCTGTACCATTCTGTCTTAACATCAAGCACAAGCTTAGGCAGCAGCAGCTCCAGCACCGCTTACAGCAGGCTCAGATGATGAGGAGAAGAATGGCCACCATGCAGGGAAGAGCAATGCCTCAGAGCTTACCGTCCCCCCCTCAGGCCCCCACTACAACCCCCAACACCACCCCCTCACACCCCCAGCCTAACACACCCCAAACCCCCCAACAACCACTTTCAAACCAGCCGCAGACCCCAAACGCTGCAGGTATGTCACCAGTGTTCCCTCCTCGCAACGGTCATCCCCTAACACCAGCTTCGCAGGGCAAGGGGGGACCTCAAGCGTCTCCTTTACACCAGCAGCAGTCACCTCTCCCCCCGCAACCTCCCCAACCCCAGCCACCCCCTCAACCTCAACAACCTTCTCAACAACAACCCCCTCTCGCTGCGGTCAAGATGGCGCGGCACATTGAGATGGTGGCCCAGGCGCAGCAGCAGAACCAGCAGAACTACCGGGTCAACATGAACGGCCTGCACCAGCAGAACCCCCAACAGAACCCCCAGCAGCAGCAACGCATGGCCGGACCCATGCAGATGGTTGGGGGTCAAATGGTGGGACCCAGAGGGCCCCAGGGCATGCAGCAGCCCATGGCCCCAGGTCAGTGGCCCAGCGCTGGGGGAGCCATAGCGGGAGCTCAGCCTGGACAACCAGGAGTTGTAGTCCCTCCTCAGGTGGGTCAACCCCAGCAGGGGATACCGATGCAACAGAGACCCATGATGTCTCCTCAGCAACAGGCTCAGAGGATGCTAGTCCCCCAGCCGGGGGGTCCCAGACCCCAGACGCCATCCCAGAGACCCGGGGCCATCGCCCCCAATGCCCTCCAGGACCTCCTGATGACCCTCAAGTCCCCCAGCTCACCCCAGCAGCAGCAGCAGGTCCTCAACATCCTGAAGTCCAACCCTCAGCTCATGGCGGCATTCATCAAACAGAGAACGGCCAAGTACCATGCCAGCAACCCCCTGCAACAACAGCAGCCGGGGATGTTGGGAGCCCAGCCGGCAATGCAGGCTGGGGCCGGAGGAGGGCAGAGGCCCGGGATGCCCCCTCAGCAGCCTCAACAACCCACCGCCCAAGGGATGGCTGCCTTAGGACCCCAGGGGCAACTCATGAACCCTGGACACAACCCCCAACCCAACGCTTCCCAGATACAGGAGCTCTACCGGAGACAGCTCCTTCGGCAGCAGCAGCAACAGCAGCAGCAACAGCAGCAGCAGCAGCAACAACAGCAGCAACAGCAGCAGCAGCAACAACAGCAGCAACAGCAGCAGCAGCAGCAACAACAGCAACAACAGCAGCAACAACAACAACAACAACAGCAACAACAGCCGCAGGCCCATCCAGGTCCGTTCCCTCCCCAGACCCAAGGCCAGACGGCTAGCTACTCTCAGCTCCGCATGCAGCAGCTAGCCATGCATGCCCAGGGCCAGCTCCCTCCCATGGCCCAGATGGGTCAATCTGGCCTGGGCATGGACCCCACCTCCACCACCCAGAACCTCTTGCACCAGCGGATGCTCCAGCAACAACAGCAGGGTATCTCTAACCAACAGGCCATCCTCAAGCAGCAGATGGGCGGCTCCCCGGTCCTGCCTAGCCCTACCATGAGTCCCCAGGCCCACCTGCTGGCCAGCCAGCCCCAGCCTGGAGCTCACCTCCCTGGCCAGTCCCCCATGGCCAATGCCCTTTCCAACCGGTCCCCTGCACCTGTACAATCCCCGTGCCCGCCCTCGCAACAACCCCCGCATTCCAGCCCTTCGCCCCAGGTTCAGCCCTCATCCCACCCGGGGTCCCCCCATCCGGGCTTGGGGGGCCCCATGCCTGGCTCCATGGACCAGGGACACTTGACGGAGCAGAGCGCTATGCTATCGCAGATGAACACGCCCGCCAGAGGAGGGTTGAAGAATGACTTGGGCACGGGAGGGGATACGACAGGAGATACGCTGGAGAAGTTTGTGGAGGGATTGTAGCATTAAACAGGAGACTTGGGCTGTGTCCCAAATAGGTGACACCCTATTCCCAATTAGTGCACTAGGGCCCTGCTCAAAATTAGTGCACTATGTAGGGAATAGGGTACCATTTGGGATGCAACCAGAAACAAACCACACTCTCCCCATCCTCCACTGATGTACTCGGACTCTGGGCCCGTCCCCTTTCATGAAAAATAATTTCTTTCCTCTTTTTTTTACTGACATGTACAAAGTTTCAAGAGATGTAAAAAGAGAGAAAATGGGATAAAATGAAAAATGCCAACACTTATAGGGGAATGTTGATGTTTCCTAAAACTGGTGTTTCTTCTTCCTAATGAGTCGGGATTTTGCAAATTGCTGTTTAAATCACAAAGAATATATATTTTTTTGGTTGAGACCAAAATGTGCTCAGACTTTGTTTTATTTGTTTGGTATTTGGTATGATGTCATGCCTTTTTTCGTTTTCTTTTTTAAAGAAAATGTACAAAACAATTGCATTATAGTATTCATACTTTTAATTTTGTACCTTTTTTTTAAGTAAAGCATTTTTTTGTTTTGTGTTGAGACCGTAAAATATTTTTTGTCTGGGAATCGGCATAGGTTTCTTTTCTCTTCTCAAGCTCTTCTCATTCCTGGGATCCCAGAAAATGTCTCCCTATTCCCAATAGTGTAGTGCACTATATAAGGAATAGGGAGCCATTCCAGATGTAGCCCTGGCAATTGTAATCTAAAGTGTTGTACAATTTTTATAGATCCACCTGTATTTGAGAGAGAGCGACTCTTTTTCCTCTTTGTGACGTGTGTGTGTGTTCGAGGAGAACTATCCATTTGTATTGAAATAGGAAATGGACTATGGCAGTTTGTAATACACTGGCATTTATGCAGAAACACTTGACACACACATACACGGAATGCCAAACTCTCAAAACACATACACAACAAAACAAGGACAAAATCTCACTAGCCTGGAAACCGGAATCTCTGTCTTGACTTGCGGATGTAGAAAATTGTGGTTCTGTCATTTAAAAAGTTTGTCATAATTTGTTGTGTAAAGTTAAGTATATAAAGAGAACAGACAACTGACTCTTATCCTGAGGGGGAATGGGTGTTCACTGCTTGACTGCTTGTTTGTTTTGAAAATAGATAAATAAATAGTCCAGCTGTCTATCAACCCTCCATCCTCATTCCCCTCTCTCAAAAACACAAACTTGAATAAAACTTGGGGTGGGTTACGTTCTCCTAGCTCCATATTGTAAATCATGCAAGTTGTTATTAAGCAAAAATATTATAAATATAAGGAAGAGCGAATGAAATCACTGTATAAACTGGTTAAAGACTCATTTCTTACTTATATACCATATTGTTAAATAAACTGTGTGCAACAGAAAACACTTGGAGTTATACTTCTGTGTCATCGTGGTTTGTGGGATTGTTTGCCCTGCAATTTTGATGGCATACTTGAACTAGGATGAGGTTGTGAGCGTGTTTTTGAAAATGAGTGGAAAAGTGAGTATTAGGGCAGTCTTAGAATGAGAACAGGTAAAGTGAGTATGTGGGCGTCATTCAATAATCTCTCAAGAAGCCATGCCAATTTCAGGTAAAACGGGCTCCCGAGGGGCGCAGCGATCTAAGGCACTGCATCTCAGTGCTTGAGGCGTCACTACAGACACCCTGGTTCGAATCCAGGCTGTATCACAACTGGCTGTGATTGGGAGTCCCATAGGGGCGGTGCACAATTGGCCCAGCGTCATCAGGGTTTGGCCGGTGTATGCCGTTATTGTAAATAAGAATGTGTTCATAACTGACTTGCCTAGTTAAATAAAGGTTACCTTTTAAAAATATATACATTACACACAAAGGTGTTGCAAATGACTTACCATGATTTCAGGGGAGAAGCTGTGGATTTTAGAATATTTTATTGTTTGATCAAATGATATAGCCATCACTATGGTCACTTCAGTTTAAAGCTAATTGCTATTCTTCTACTGGTAATATTTTCTAAATGTTGTAAATTATTTAGTAAAGGGGTCTTGTAACGCATGAATCCACCCTATCACATGACCTGGGTAGACGTCAAGCCTGTGGTCACGTGACCGGAAGTATTGAAGCAGTCGAATGTGAGTATTTTGAATAATAAACTAATTTAGCTCGTAATACATGTTTTCACTGTCATAGATGCAACTGTTAAATTTTCATGCAGTAATGGCACATTCATTTCTAAATTATGCTGAATATTTATGCTGAAGAGAGGATATTTCACAAATGCCACCTCACATTTTTAGCTAGCTAGCAGCATTAACCTCCATGGCTCTCAGTCCCGAGAGGCTAACGTTAGCTACTATCAAAACAATCAATACATCTGGCTATCTAGTGGCGCAAGAAGCAGACCACTAACAGTCAAATACAATGGACGACTCTGATCAAGACTTCGTGGACCTCTGCTCTAAGTTGCTCAAACGAGTCCGCAGAAAAGCAGGCGTAACCGAGAAGAGAAGTGTTGCAGAGCCCTCGTCCCAGGACACTGCGAAAGACATACCCACCAAAAGGGTGACGACTAGGAGGAAGAAGAAAGATGTTGGCCCAAGTTCAAAGGGAGCTTTGGGTAACAAGTCTGAACACGTTTCCTCCATCTCTACCACTTGTGATGAACCAAACCGACTTTCCTCCAATACAGACAAATCTAAACAAGCAGTGGTCAATGGAGGTATTGAACTTGGTGTAGGAGAGAATGGGTCATTAGTGGCTGTGGATGTTGCTGGGTCTCAACCTGAGGATAGGGGAATGGGGGTGAAGGAGAAAGTGCTACACAGGATGCAGCAGTTCAAGAGAGTCAATCCACAGAAGCTGGTGCATGGTGAGAGGAATCCGCCTGCAGCAACAGGGAGTGAAAGTGACAGTGCTGCTCCCCATCCACTGCCAGATAATGAAGGTGAGATCCATCAATGTGTCTTTACTCTAGATTCTATGGTGTGTATTTTCATTAATTTGTGTGTACACTCAATGGCATGCTAATGACCTTTCTCTCCACCTCTGACCTCCCTGTTCAGTTCCATCCACCTCCGCCTCCACTCCCCTACCACTGGACCCCCAGGTGGATGACTCGGATGAGGTCCTGGCCCTGCGTCTACAGGAGGAGCTGGACAGGGAGGCCCAGGGTAGTGCAGTGGACCTGGAACAGGGAGGCCTGTTCTTCTGTCAGCTCTGCCAGAAAGACCTGTCTGCCATGAGCCCCACAGGACGCACCCAACACATCAACAGGTAGGGACGACTGGAGCTGGACACACAGACACTTGCTCTCTCACCCATCTAACTCCAGAATCTGTCTGTTACTAGAACAGTCAATGACCCCAAAGACCCATCTAACTCCAGATTCTGTCTGTTAATGGAACAGTCAATGACTTCAAAGAAGATACTGCCTCGTTTCCTTTCCTGATCTTGAGGAACTGGATAGGTGAAATCAAGTCCTCTTGTGGCTTCTGATGTTTAGCCTTCAACAATCCAGTGTTTTCAGATCAGTGCAGATGAAGGAAAGGAGACAAGGAAAATAAACCAGTTTACTTTATTGGGACACCCCATGTCCCCTTATCCAGGTGTCTAGACGAGAGTGAGGACAGTGCTGCCCCCGCCCCTCCTCCCGCTCCCAGCGTCCCAGAATGCCCCATCTGTGGTAAACGGTTCAAGTCCCAGAAGAGTCGCGCGGCCCACCTGAAGCGTTGCTCCTCCACGATGGGCGTGGCTCCTGCCGTGCTGCTGCAGGCTGTACAGAGACAAGTTGCAGAGGACCTGACTGACAGCACTGCCAACCAACCGTGAGTCACCCTGGTCTGATTGGTCCCGCCCCTTTAAACCATCAACCAACCCAAACAACTTGACTGCTATTACTGTACATTAAATTGATAACTTTGATGTTAGAAGCATTAAGTCGTGCTCAGGAGGGTGCAACATACTGAACATTGCAGATAGAAGTGTACTTGATAGAGCTAATGTTGTGCCCTACTGAACCGCCCCTGTATGATGCTTTTGGGGCCTTTCTGTCCCACCTAGAGAAAGATTGTAGGAGAAACACTGCGTTGTTCAAATGCTGGAGGACAATAAACTATTCTATTCCACCCGTGAATAACCCTCTCCTCTCCCCCAGTCCGCAGGCCGGAGGTTCCAAGCGTAAAGGCTCCACAGACCCCAGCCTCCCGGGCAGGAAGAAGCCCAGAAAGAAGCCCCGTGGCCTGGACGAAGACACCATGGTGGCCATGGCCCTGTCCCACTCCCTCCTGGAGCAGGAGAAAGAGATGGAGCGGGACATGCAGAGAGAGTTACAGAGGGAGATGGAGAGAGAAGGTGG
Organism: Salvelinus alpinus; assembly: GCF_045679555.1. Taxonomy (NCBI): domain Eukaryota; kingdom Metazoa; phylum Chordata; class Actinopteri; order Salmoniformes; family Salmonidae; genus Salvelinus; species Salvelinus alpinus. The sequence continues at coordinate 81,435,440 of NC_092087.1, read as the reverse complement.
TCAGCAGCTCCCAGCCCCCCTCCCTCACATTTCTCTGTCACCATTGAAGTGGAGAGCTGAACCAAGTAAGACGAGTAAGTCACTATCTTGACTGAACCTACATATTGTTTAGGCAATGCATTATTCTAGGATTATAAGGATGTATTTGCTGTGACGAAAAACAATTTCCCTTTGTTATGTAAAACGGGAGCAAACTATACTAAATGCATTGATATGAAACTATACATGTATAAACATTTTGATGATGTTTATATTATATGATTAATATCATAGCCGAGTCCTTTTCTCTTGACTCCTCCCCCAGGTAAGGGGCGTGGCAAGAGGAAAAAGGGTGCACCACCTCGCCCCCCTCCCCTCCTCCTGGTCCAGGACTCGGAGACAGCCCTGAGGCGACTACAGGAGCGCGTGGCTGGCCTCCTCCTCCGTACCCGCGCCCCCTCGCCGCCCACCCCCACACGCTGCCCCAGCTCCCTGCCCTCCTGCAGCACTGGTGCTGGCCCCCTCTGGCAGAAGAGTGCGTTGCGGGATGGAGGGCCGAAGGTCATCTCTGAGTTCTACACCCCAGAGCTCAGAGAGTTTATACAGCCTTGGGTGTCTCTAAAGGTGAGAGCCTGTGTGCGTGTGTTACTCATACATGCACAGCTTTGCTTCTAATACTCTGCTTTGCGTTAAAAGTATGCGTGTATCTTGATTCATAGTCTTTTCATTCACACTTAAATTTATTTCACTCAATTTGTCTTCTAGACGGATATGGTCTGTCCTACCAAGGCCATGCCTGTATCCTCCACCAACCTTTCCATAACAGAAGGCATCTCTATGACCAAGCAACCTATCCCCTCCTCCCAACAACCAGTCTTCTCCACCCAGGCAGCCCCCTCTTCGCTCCCTTCCACCCCAGGGACAGGGCACCTTCCAGTGGGCAGCCAGACTCTGTGTGACCTGATGGAGCTGGCTGATGAGGGAATGACCCTCACACAGTGGGGCTATTCTACCCCAGGACCTGCCAGAGGTGAGAGCTACTCCTGGGAGAACTGCTATATACAGGAAACAAACAGGGGGAAGAATGTGCACAAAACACAAAGACATATAAAAGAGTGGAAATCCAACCTACTGAGGAGGACTGGAGTAATACAACCATATCATAGTCTTCAATCTGACTCCATTACCATGTGAATGCTATAGGTCGAAAAGCGTATCCCATGGATCTAGTCAAGGTAGCGAGCCTTGCACCACTCACAATACTATAAGTTACATGAGTCCAAGATAACCTGGAGGTATTCAGAGGCTGAGAGACAGAGCTAATATCTTGCGATCAATGTCCTAGCATTAAATGATTGATTTAACCTTAGCTCAGAGCTGCACAGTTAGAAGCCAAGCATATCTGCTGTGTGTAGTATGAATGACATTTACCATTAGACCATACATCTAATAATAATTCAAGGAATATTACTCAGAAATATGACAACTGCCGTTCTTATCTATCTTAAAGTAATCCAATTTATTACACTTGTGCAATTAGAATACAGTTATGAAGTGGTACATACCAGAAGTCTTCGATGTCAAAAGATACAAAATATGTTAAAGTCTAAATGTATAAAAGACCCACTATGGTGTAACGGAACGCTACACCAGGAGATTGGTTACCAATGACTCCATGAACAAAGTTTCCACCCATCTTTTATTCTCCCCTGAGCTCCAGATCTCAGTATCTCCCCTCGTCTAATTAACGTCACTTTGTTCGGCCAAAACAAAATTCATTAAAATAACTCACGAACCAGAACCTCCCTTATCTGAATGATAAGAGCTCACATCTGGTCGCTCCCTCTTTGAACTGACCGCCGTCCAACAGACAGAATAACACAGTAACTCTGTAACAATGAATCCATAGCACTTACAGAACAATGAAACATATCAACATTCACAGCTCTTTATGAACTCTTGAATCAATCCAAACACGACAATGGAATTCACACAGTAACATTCATTTAGTCGATTCAAGTTATGTCTTCACACCCCCCGACGGTGTCTGTGCTCCCAGGGTTCTATGGGAACGTTCCGCCACGGATAAGGTGTGTTTGACTTTTGTGATAGCCGTCATGTGGTCAGCCATCCAGACAATGCCATAAATCGTGATGGAGTCCTCACTCTGGGCCTCGGTGCCTGCGAGTCGCTAGACCCATCTTCATCGCTGTTCACGTGTTCACTCCCTATTTTTCCACGACAGACACAGGATGTATACACACGCTCACAGACATGGAGATAAACACACACACACACAGCATCCCTAACTAACATCCCTGAAAGTCAAACCTACTGTACCTCTAACGTTATTTATCTTCCCTCGGTCCCGCAGACAAAGAGAACACTGCTACAGACTTCCACCTAAGTGGCTGTGTTCCTGAGAGCACAGACAAACCCCCTGACCTGTGTCTCAGTGGCTTCATCCCAGAGAGCATTAGAAACACTGAAAGCCATCAAATGAGATGTGTTCCTCAAAGCAGAGATACCAACAGGAGCAACCAGAAATCAGTAAGGGACCTTTTTAGAAGTCTTCCACTCTATTGTATACGTTTTCACAACTAGACCTTGATTAGCTGAGTGCAGTGTGTTAGAGCAGGGTTGGAGCAAAACCCTACACACACCCAGTAGCTCTCCAGAAAGAGGCTTGGCCACACCTGGGCTAATATAATCACCATCACATCATAACTGTGTTGGACACTTGTTGCCGGATCATTGCTCTGTGCTGGTAACCATTGTCTGTCTCTGACCCATAGGTGGCGCTGTCCAGGCTGGCCTCAGACCTGACCAGTATGGTGAACAACCCCCAGTTCAGTGATGTCCAGCTACAGGTGGACAGTGGGGAGGTGTACTTCACCCATTCATTCATGCTGTATGCTCGATGCCCCCTGCTGGCGCAGATGGTAAGTGCACGTGTGGATTTGCCTCATTATATTTGCTTGTATGGTTCTCATTTGAAACCATTAATATTTACAGTTGAATTTGATTTGTTTTCTATCTCTCATTCCATCCCTCTCTCTCTCCCAGGTCCATGACAGTGGATTCGGGGTGCAGGAGGACTGCATGCCCTCAGCCCAGAGGGTGTTGTTGGGTGAGGTACCAGGCCAGGCGGTGTATACCCTGCTCCAGTACCTCTACACAGCCCACTGCCCTCTCACACACACCCTGCTGCCACACGTTCAGGAGCTAGCAGCCAGGTAAAGTCTGACTCAACACCTCCGCCTGGATGGCTAGACTGGTGTTTAAGTGATATGACTTAATCTTAGTAACAGAAAGTATTACATAATTCTCAGGTAAATGGTGAGTTAGAATTAACCCAAAAACATATGGTACTTTATCCCCTCTTGCTTTCTGTCTCTTTCTTTCTCACTCTCTTTCTATAAAACTTCTTTCTCTTTCTCTCTGTTTTCTCCTCATCAGGTTCAACCTGGAGGAGCTGCAGCAGCTGTGTCAGCTCTACCCAGCTCAGACAGACATCCACAGAGGTGTAGAGGGACAGGGGGATCAGTGGGGAGACTACCCAGTCCAGGAGCACCAATCTGGGGGAGAGGAGGAGCACCAAGACCAGGTCTTCATGGAGCTCCTCCACTCCATGTGGAATGAAGAAGAGGTTGAGGAAGATGAGGACAGAGGAGAGGAAGGAGGGATTGCGATGGAGGGGCGAGGGGATGGCGTGACGATAGAAGACGGAGAGACAAACGAAGAAAGGGTGAACGAAGAAGAGATGGAGGAGATATATGAGTTTGCTGCCACTCAGAGAAAGAGGGATGAAGGGAAAGAGAGCGAAAAGGAAGAATCAGAAGAAGAGGAGGAGGGAGGAGTGACATTTTTCACAGAGACAGAAGAAGAGCAGAAGGCTCCAATCCAAGCTCACTCATTGGCTGAACACTCAGATAAGGGTGAATTAACATGCATGACATCCCCTCAAACAAAACCTCCCAGTTTAGAGGCAGACATAGCTATTGGTGACATTGACACAGACCGGGGGAATCCAAATAGGATAAAAACTGATCTCAACAAATCAGAAGGTAGAGATCCAGAATGTTCTAGAACAGCCACCATGGAGTCAGACAGAACTAAACAATTTGAATCAAACGTTACAAGCTCAAGAAGTGTTGGAGAGGTATCAACGACAAAAAGCCATGACGATCAAGAACTAAATGCTAGTCTGGACAGTAGCTACAGCCGCCTCTTCTCTGACTCTTGGGGGGTCTATGAGACGCAGGAGGAGCCCCACACCTCCCCACCAACACAACCATCCTGCCACTCCCAACCCCCCAGGGCTATCCAGAAACCCTTCTGCTCCCAGCCCCCCAGGACCATGGTAGTGGGACAGCCAGAACTCACCTCCCCACCATCCTCCCGCTCCCAGCCCACAAGGCTGAGGGTCGATGGGGGTACGAGACAGACAGCGATCCCTACCCTCCAGTACTCAGCCATTGAAATCATTGACCTCTCCATCAGTCCTCCTCTGGTCCCTGGTGTAGCCGCACTACCTGTTCCTGGTTTGTCCCCAGGGGAAGTGACTGACACCGGGGCACGAGTTAGGACGGAGGGAGTGGTGGGAGGAGGGAAAGTTCCTGTGTGTAAGGAGTTACTCCAAGAGAAGGTACCGTCTAGTCCAGATGACTTAAAGAGAGAGAGTCATGGTCCGTATAGTATTTCTCTACCCGTCTCTCCTCCTCACAGTACCAAAGAAGAACCTGAGCTTATAGTTCTGTCTGACTCTAGTGAAGAGATGGAGGTAGGGGATCTAGCACCTACCAGCCCCTCTCCGCTGCCCCCTCCTCGTCTCTCCCAGAACCACCAAGGCTACACCCCAATCACAACTCAATCCAACACAGAATCCAAGAAATCCAGCTCGAAGGAGAAAGAGACTATTGGTGGTTCTGTGAGGGTTCCTTCTGTCTCACCTTCAGATCAAGGCCTAGATCCAGATCCTCCTAGTTATAAACCAGGTTCTAATCCTGGTTCTGCTGGTTCTACTAGTCTCGTGGACTGTTCTGCAGAGATGTCTTGGTTCATCCCGGCCACTCCGCCCCTGCCGTCCAGGAGGACCAGCTCTAGCTCTACCCAGACCTTTAGTAGCATGCGTCGCACTCAGCTCTTTCCTAAGGCCAACTCTTCCTCCTCTTCTGCAGCGTCAGTTTTCTCCTCTCCCACCCTCCCTTTCAGGCCTAGCCGCCAGACCTCCAACCCACCCAGGGTTTCTACACATTCAGCCCAGACAGAGTCCTCTATTTCTAGGCAGAAATCAGACAGCAGAGGGCTTCGTGACGACCGCTCTTCCCAGAAATACAACAGTGGTTCAGTCGGATCTGACCGTGCTGCCCGCTCCCCAGTCCCCTCCAAATCCCAACCAAAACGCTCCTGCTTTCCCCGCCTGACCCCCTCTCTCTCCGTCATCCCCCCACCAGACCCCTCCACCAAGGGTACCCCTCTCCACAACATCCCCCAGCCATACAGCTCCACTCCCCTTTATTCAGATCTACCCAAGCCCTCTGCTCCGTCTCTGGCCTCCCCTCTTCTGAGAGACGGGGAGGGGGACAACGGAACCAGGCAGAGAGGGAGGGGGCTGGGGATCTCTGGGAGCCCATGGAAGAGAGGGGGACTGGGTTCTCTGGGCCTGAGAGAGGAATCGGATGAGATGATGAAAATGGAGGAACTGGAAAGGAGTGTAGTGAAAGAAGAAGAGCAGGAGGAAGAGATGGGAGAAGACATGGAGAGGTCCAGTAACAGCTTTCAACGGAGCTTCCTCGGGATGGACGAGCCGCCCATGGCCTTCGATGACTCCTGGGGCCTAAACGCAGGAGGAGGGGACATGGACGAAGAACGATCCCAGGCAGTGTGCTTCAGTCTGAGGCTAGAGAGCAGCGGCGGTGGGGCTAGTCCTCCAAGACAGGGCCGGAGAGATGGAGAGATTGCAGGACCATCCTCTACTTTTACCCCCTCTCCTCCTCTTCCTAAAGCCTACACCACCCAGTCTTACTCCACCCCCTCTCCACCTCCACCCAACACCACTACACCCCAGGCCAACCCAGAGATCAACGCTAACGTCCTGGACGCTGAGATCTGGGACGACTGGGGGGAGGAAGAGGCTCTTCCTCTCTCTCAGAGGGTGAATCCTGTAGCTCTGGCTCAGAGAGTGGCCCAGCTCAAGACTCCAGGTAATACACTTTCAGCAGTTATACCCCCTTGTATAGAGGTTTTAATGTTTAATCTAGCTAGCTCGGGTTCAAAACCAGCTTCATTGCTTCGTACTGTTGAAATATTGAACAGTCTTCCATTCGTGTTATTCTGATCCATAAATGCAATAAACACATTCACTGTTTTGTCACAGCTTTTCTTATTTCTCTACCCTTTGACCCCTCTCTCCACAGTGGCCCCCCGTAGGAAAGGCCAGCAGGGCCCCCTGGTCCCCATCACCCCCATGCCCAGCTACTCTGACATGGACACACCTGACCTCAAGAACAAGCTCAACCGGTCTGACTCCCCCAACACATCACCTCAGAACTGTCTCTGATATCTCTGCCCTTTTATATTAGTTTGTCTATCAGTTATTTAATTCATGTGGTCATTTCACTCCCACCATCTTAAGAGACCTAGCCTGGTCTAGTTCCCAGTCCTTCTTCCTAGTCCTTCTTCCTCCATTGATAGTTCTTTGATGAAATGTGAGATTACAGGAGCACAATGTATGGCAGTTGTCAGTGTAGTCGGTCTAGCCCCCCCCCCCCCCCCGCCGCCCCCCATCTCTTTTCTCTACATCCATCTCTTTTTCTGTTACCCTCTCCCTCTAGTAAAAGTCTGTTGCCATCCTGCTCTGTGTCCTCCCTCTAGATTCGGTGTGCGTCCCTTACCCAAGCGCCAGATGATCCTGAAGCTCAAGGAGATCCACCAGTACACCCACCAGGTCGTCAGCTCAGAGTCCGAGGACGAGGCACCTTCCCTGGGTCGCCCCAGAGCTGTCGGGCCCCCACCCTCCACCTCCTCCATGGAGCCCACCAGAAAGCCAGTGTCCTGTGCCCAGACTGGGGGGTTTAAAGAGCCTAGTGGAAGAGCAGCACCTACCGTCTCCCTGGTGAAACTGCCTGGTGGGGAGGACATGGAGCCTCTCTCTGCCTCTCAGGGATCCAATACGTCCTCCACAGCACCCAGTGAAGACTCTGAGAGGTTAGCACTGGGAGTGTGTGTTTAACAGGTGTTGTTCATGTATGTATTTGTCTAGAATACTTTTGACTGCTAAATGTACTAACATTGACACTCCTCCATTCATCCCTCATCTCTCCCCCCAATCTATTCTCCAGGTCTAATCCAGAGCAGTGCCTATCTCACGACTCGGATAACGAAGACATTACTGCCTCGCAGTCTGCCTCCAAGCTCCAGGACAACCTTGTCGCTGTCCGTCGTTTCATCCAGTCAGACCCTGACCTCTACGGGCAGATCCTCCTCTACCAGCCCCTGGTCCTGTCAGACTTTCAGGACAGACTCAAGGCCGCAGGTATCCGGCTGGGGGGCGCCAAGCTACTAGACTACCTGGATTCCCAGTGCATTACGTTTACCACAGCCAAGCCTGGACTGAGGGGAGGAAGAAAGAGAAAAGTGAAGGGGGCGACCAGGGCTGGAGGGAGGGGAAGGAGAGGGGCAGCTAAAACAGCAGATTGAAGTTACCTTTGAGGGGATGCAGTGGAGGCAAAGGTGGATTTTGAAAGGATTTGCGGGAAATAATTGAGTCTAAACTAAATCAGTGGCAATTAAGGCTGTAACGTGTTACTACCATTCTGAGTTATAGTTGGATGTTGAAATGTTTCCTGTTTATATTGGTTGGATTTCTATAATTAAGTAATGTTTATGTTCTCTTCCTAGTGTCAAGTCCTATCTTTACAGCATGCTATACTAGTCTGGATTAAGCCGTTTTCACTGGGTTATTGAACTATGCTGTCCACAGCCAAAATAGTTAACATTCAAAACCCCTGGATTACCCGGGAATAACTCCAGCACAAAGCAAAATCGTGAAAAATATTTTACTTTTTTTGTTTTTCTCCAAAGACCAGCCAAGAAATAGACTTCATTCAATCTGAGCACAACTCATGTTGGGGCAGGGAGGTACTTGTTAAAAAGAAAACACAAGCAGAAGAAAAATCACAGATACTCTTCATTAATTAGTTCTTCTGGTTGATTAGCCAATCAGGAACAGGCATTTTCCTTGGAGGTGGAGCGTTCAGTCTAAAAGGTCAAAGTTCGTAGCTTCAGGACCATTCAGGGGTACAGCAATGTGTGCGTGTCACACACTCCTAGCACGGTGCAGATATCAGTATTCCTTTGAACCCAAAATACTGGGTACAAAATACAGGAAGCCCACTAAACTGTAGCTTCAGAACCAGAATGTCCTCTCTCCACCCCTCCTGCACCTCTTCTTCTGATCACAGCTTGGCCCATGTGGCTTCAACGCCAGTTAGCACCTCCTGTCCCTTCTCCTTCTCTTCCTGTCACGACAGGTTAGCGATGTTGGCCAGGAAGCGCTGGGCCCACCACTCCTCCAGGTCTATAGGCACAAAGTCTGTAAGGAGACAGGGAATAGGTGCTAATGAGAAAACATTACTATTATGGTACCTCTGTCTGAATCTCACAAGTCTACACATCCTGAGCACAAGTCTGCATGGAGAGACAATAGTGTATGAAAAGGAAGGAAACGGTATTGGTGAGATTTTTGCTTATTGAGATATTATATTTGTGCTTCAAACGCTTCACTCTTTCTCTCTGTAACCTCAAACACTACAGTACTGTCCAATGACCTACAGAGTGAACAGGACTGGACAGGTTGTGTGAAATCAGCAACCAGGAGGAGTGCCAGTTTATCCAAGGTGAGAGACTGATAGTTGTTCAGAGACCAGGGAGTTAAACATTAAAACAAAAGCTTGCCTTATGACCTCTCTATCTAGCTGCAGATAAGATGGAGCCAAGAATTGCTTAGCCTGCTGTGTTTGTTTAGACAGTACTGAGACAGACGTTTATAGGGCTAGACAGAAATACACCAAAATAGAGGGTTAAGACCATGAGTAGGCGTGCTGATCTAGGATCAGTTTGTCTTTCAGATCATAATAAGATTGTATGGACAGGGGACCTGATCCTAGATCAGCACTCTTACTCTGAGGCTTTATGAATACAGGTCCTGGGCATCACATAATTGGATGTAATGAGATAGGAAGTGGAGGTAGACTTTAGTGTACTCCCATATATCCCACTGTTGCACATTTTCAGTAGAGCAAGATGGAGGCCGATTAAGCAACAATGGCGGCTAGTGAATAAGGCCTATAGATACTCACTCTTCGTTGTGGTACTGGGGGTCTTCTCTGCGTACTGCACGGGCCCCTGGCCACATACAGCAGCAGGCTCCACACTGCCTTCTCCATCTCCTGCCAGCTGCTGCTCTATTTCCTGCCATGCTGCAGAGCGGAGAGAATATACAGAGGCATTAATACACACACTAACTGAAGATATGCGTTACAGCAAATAACTTTTCCCATGTGTGTTCCTAGGTAGTTGTATAATACATGCAGCCTATGACTACATAAAACCAACTGGGCATGACGCGGGGAAATGTTTTGGGTGCTTTTTAAAAATCCATCTATTGCGATATGGTATCATGGGGTGCTGCAGCACCCGTCACACCACAACTTCCCGCGGATATGAAGCTGGTTGTTCGTTGTTTTCCTCTTATATAAATGCCCAATGGAAGTGTTTTTATTTTAAATAAACTATCCCTCTAGAGGTATAACCTTGCTTGTGCTCCAAATTCAAATGAAACAGCCAACCATGTGTCCTCGAGTGGACCAGGACAGAACTACAGTACATTGCATCAGCCACACTACTAGGAGGTGAGATAAGACTGGAGGTTGTGTGTTTCACTGAGTTATAACACACCCCTCATGAGTTATAACACACCCCTTACACTTTCAAATACACTGTGTTGACTACATTTCTGTGAAAAGCATTTGAATGTAAATGTACAAAAATAAACCAAGCTCACTGTTTTATAAGAAGTGCAAAGTGTAAAGGAGCTTTCACCTTACATTACTTGGTAGTGTCTTCATAGTTTAATTGACAACCGATATCACTTTATAAACACAGTGACTGGACTTGACTATTTCATGCACTACAATATAGTGGTTTGCATTGGCAACGGTGTCAAAGGCTTTCTGTAAATGAGTAGAGCTGTGCTCTGTGAGATATTTTATAAAAACAAACGGGATATGCCCAGAATTTCCTTCTGACCATTATCATTGAGCAGTGATCCAAGAACAACAGAACAGGTCATGCTGAGACCATTCCATTCTGCTGCAAGTCACCCGTCTTCATCAGAGCAGGCTGAAAGAACAAACTAGCCCAAACTGTCTCCACTTTTGTACATGACTGCTTCCATAAAGCTCTCAAGTATTTCTATCAACCATTTACCTTCTCTATGGTTTGAGGCTCTTAAACTATACCCAAACTGTGTCAGAGAGAATGCTTCCATTTTTGCACTTGATTACATCATTTAAACTCGGTGGATTCTTTTATCCTCCCGGTTTGCTTTCGAGTGTAGGCTTAAACTCCACGTAGTTCTCTCTCTTCTATACATCCATCTCTGTTCTATATATTCACACCCCCTGTTTGCTTTGGTGTCTATTCTCCTCATGCATTGGGTGGTCTAGTCCTTGAATGCAGTGATTCTCTCCCAGATAAACATTACTGGTGTTGTGGATAGAGTGGCAGTGTCAGATGTAACCTTGAGTTAACAGACTCTGTGCTGCTGGTCAACATGTTCGTCAGCTATAATGACCTTCCATTCATCTGATGTAAACTGGAATGTGTATGCATAAAAGGACTTACTATAGGCTCAATAATAACCTTCAAATGGCATATTTGAGAGTCTACAATACTCCTTATACCGTCAGGATGAGAGCCTTATGCTGTGTCAGTGAGTGTCCATGGCTCTATGCATGAGAAAAATGGGTAATGTCTCATCTGTCTAGTAGTCAATGAGTCTCACCTTCGTACACAAATCGGACATTCTCTTCATGGGCCGGGGTGAAGCCTTCAGATGTGGTGTCTTCCTTCTGTGTGGCTGCAGTGTGGTATCTCTTCCCGTTCAGGCGATTAAACACTATCTTTGGAGCTGGAGAGCTAGACAGAGAATGAGGGTAAATAAGCACGTTCTGAATAAGTAACAGTGTGTGAAATCGTATTGTGTACGCCTCTGGAAAGCTGGTCTTGCTTCAGAAATGTATAAGCTGGGCACTAGATTATACTTTTTGCATAAAACCCAAAAGGACGTAATTTTTTTATAGAATAAAACTATTGTCCATTCAGGATGGACGTTTTTTCTTTGGCATCACCTTCCATTAACTTGATACATACTCACATCATAACTATTTAAACCAGTCAGTCCATACTGCATACACTAAAAACAGAGGACATTGATACATTCCTTTAGAACTGACCGCTGTCCCAAATGCACTGGATAGATAAGTACATATAGTCATGCAAAGTAAATTGTATATCTAGCCTAGAGGTTCAGTGGCTGTCTAGAACAGAGCGCTCCAACCCTGTTCCTGGAGAGCTACTGTCCTTTAGGTTTTTGCTCCAACCCTAATATAGCACACCTGATTCTAATAATTAGCTGGTTGATAAACTGAATCAGGTTAGTTACAACTGGGGTTGGAGTGAAAACCTACAGGAGGGTTTCTCTCCAGGAACAGGGTTGAAGTGCCCTGGTCTAGAATATTAAGGAATTCTATTTTCCCACATCGCATGTCATGCCCACTCGGCTACCATAGAAATGTAAGGATTGGTGGGATTCCTCTGAACCTACTTCCTTACACAATGATGTTGCTACGGAGACAACAGCAGACGGATTATAAAAGTCTGTGTGGCGTGATTCCCAGGAAACGATTGAATGACTGTGCTATTATATAACACACGTCCATTAAACTACATTGTATGAATGCATTTTATCCTGTATTGAAAATATACCAACGTATGTAGCCAATGACAGAGGAAAAAGCTTGCTTACTCAACCAAATGTACCATTGCTAAACTTGTGTGCCCTTGCAGAGCGCGCGAGGCATATTTCACTTTGAACGCATGCTACGTTCTTAGGGTATGTTGCTCATAGTTCTACACTGGCTACAATGTGACCGATTCCCCACGCTCGAATGGCTGTTCAAAAATGTTAATGTTTCTCTACTGCGTTTGGACAGTAAACAAATGGCCAAAGTTAGCACGCGCTGCTAGCCAGCAAGCCTGTCAGTTAACCTCACAAGGTCAGACCGTTTCCAAAGAATTTAGAAAACGTTGCAATGACACTTCAACGATACAATATAATTTATCGGTGTATCGATACTATATTGCAGTAAACATACAGGATTATGATCGTTCTAAGATTAATTTCCGTGAATCGTGACGTACTACAAAATGATAGTGGAATCAACGTTACATGATCATGTTTATTCCACTATACGCCACACACGTACCATGAATTCTTCAGCTGAGTGGTTTGCTCGCGCTTCTTGATATGATTATGATTATGATAAATGCAATATGGCAACTTACTTTGAGGATAACCAGGGGGTCGGTTTGAGCTTCAAGTCGTTGGTTTTATTCTCAAGTTGCTGCGTGGGACCTGAAATGGAAAGAGAATAGCAAGGTTGTACTGATCACAACATGCATGTTGTCATTAAAATATGCTTTTAAATCCGACAGATCTAATCGAAGGCCTAGGTTCAATTAAACACAGTTCCGTGCTCATTTCAAACCCTATATAAAGTGCACTACTGCTTTATTGACATGATTCGAATGCTACTATCGATAATATCGGCAATACATAATTGGACTGAAGAGAAACAATAATTACATAAGATGCTCACCTGTCCTGCGCTGTGTAACAAGTTTACTGGGACCTCTGGTAATAGTGTACATCATGTGAAAGCCGAGAACTTCAGTGTTGCGAAGGAAAAATAAGTGGGTTATCTTCAAACAAGTCGAGAGTGGTGTGATAGCCTACAATGTGTCGACTCCAAATACCGTGGTGGTCTTTAAATCGATCCCCTTGAGCAATCCCCTTTTTGGTCGAGTTCTCTTGACGCAGCCACGTTGGGAAAATTATAGCGCCTGTTTTTCCAAGTCAGCTGCTCAGTGCTACGTAGCCTACGTCTCCGGTTCGGTTAAGAGATCTCGGTACTGCTACTGCAATGTGCTTTTTGTGCTGTGCTCGTCGCCGCTACGAATAAGCATATGTTTGGTTAAAGAGGCAGTCTGCTAGTGTTTCAAGGGTATAGCCAATAGGTCAACCAAGGTGATTCAATACTGATATGGAATTCAAATGTCTGTTGGAGAAGAAACTCCTACCCTTCCGATCAATGTTTTTGAATAGAATATACAGTTAGTTATATTGATTAAATTCCCATTTGTGAGAGGCAACCCTATCCTACAGTACTTGTACAAACAATGACAGTGACACCGCACACATGATTTCATCATGACAGTCATGGGCACCCCGGTCATATCGCTACACACCCCCAACCGTCGCGGTTTTAGAGGAGGAGCGCCCTTCAGAAAGCACTACTGCTGACCCATCACCCGGTAATCCGAGCACGTGGAGATTTGAAGCCTATTCACGATGATCGGGTTTAACATTTGGAATGAAATGGGGAAGTTAAATCAGAGATTGCTGAAGTCCATTTTTTACCAGCACAAATATGCTCTGATTTAAAACGAGTCATTATGCAAACACAGCCTTGGGCTTTTTAGTATAGGGAGCGCAGTCTAAGGCACTGCATCTCAGTGCAAGAGACACTACAGTCCCTGGTTTGATTCCAGTCTGTATCACATCTGGCTGTAATTGGGAGTCCCATAGGGCGGCACACAGTTTGCCCAGCATTGTCTGGGTTTGGCCGGTGTAGGCCATCATTGTAAATAAGAATTTGATCTTAACTGACTTGCATAGTTAAATAAATTAAAATATATTTGCATAAGGCATGCATTTTGGTTGTTGTGGAATAGCCTAGTATGTATGTTCAACATACATATTGGGAGTCAGAACATATGTAAGACAGGCAAGACATGTTTGGTAACTGAAGCTCACCGGTGACAAGAGGAGGCTCAGACAGGCTTAACCAGGGTAATACTAGTCTACCTAGGTTCACCCTGCCCCCTACACTAGGACACATCTGCTCTATATAGGTCAATGTATGGGACTAACCCTAATCCTGCCTCCTATCATCAAGGACCTCAGCCACCCGAGCCAGGGCCTGTTCACCCCCCTACCTTCTAGAAGGCGGAGACACTACAGGCGCATCAAAGCTGTGACCTAGAGATTGAAACCACTAGCCGGCCTCCGCCCAGTACCCTGCTCTGAACTTTACTCACTGTTACTAGCCGGGCTCCGCCCAGTACCCTGCTCTGAACTTTACTCACTGTTACTAGCCGGGCTCCGCCCAGTACCCTGCTCTGAACTTTACTCACTGTTACTAGCCGGGCTCCGCCCAGTACCCTGCTCTGAACTTTACTCACTGTTACTAGCCGGGCTCCGCCCAGTACCCTGCTCTGAACTTTACTCACTGTTACTAGCCGGGCTCCGCCCAGTACCCTGCTCTGAACTTTACTCACTGTTACTAGCCGGCCTCCGCCCAGTACCCCGCTCTGAACTTTACTCACTGTTACTCAACCTTGCACCTTAGAGACTGCTGACCAATGTCCATAGTCATTGAACACTGGTAGTAGCCTCGGCTTCAGACTTTCCTTATGTTGTTTTAAGAGGTGAGGGGAAGCCTGTGGCAGAGGGTTGAAACCATATGGTAGACACTGCATAAGGACAGAGAGAGAAGCTGAACAAATATACTTCATCCATACTGTCCTTGTTTATTTTTCCATTCCTATAAGATTATTTCATTCAAGTTAATGCATCTTATTAGGTTAGTATTTCATTGGAAGGCTGGTTGGATGCCCAGACTTTTCCTTATTTCAGTTAGACTATCCTTTCAGAAAAGCACAGTACTGCACTGTGTGAGAATAAAGTGTTCATATTGACACAGATCCTTGACACTTGGAATGATCATGGATTCCAAATATGACATATGTATGAGCTGTGGTCCCGTGTGGCTCAGTTGGTAGAGCATGGCGGCTTGCAACACCAGGGTTGTGGGTTCAATTCCCGCGGGGGACCATTATGAAAATGTATCACTAGTGTAAATCTCTCTAGATAAATATCTCAAATGTAACTGTGCAGTAGGTACACTCCTGAGTTGGTTATTACAGTACATCGGTGTTGTTTACTAAATGAAGTCTCCCTGTAATTTGAAGGCTATTGTACTGGACTGAATATTTGTATCATGTGTCTCAGGCATACAATACACAGTAAGATAAGTAACACAGGGTTAAAACCGTATGTGTCCAATATGGGATTTTAACTCGCTTCAGTGTGTGTGTTTTGTGCAGGTTTCTGTGTGTGTGTGATGTCCGTCCACTGTGTTCAGTAGTGAGGATCACAGTCCTCCAGTAGGCTGTCAGTGATGTAGTTGACGTTGAGTATCTCCTGGTAGTATTGTTTCTCCTCAGCTGTGTTGACTGTCCAGCCCACCACCTCAACCCCTCTCTGGGCCCAGTACTGGACATAGTCTCTGGAAGACAGTCAATAAGGAATCAATGGCCAATCAAATCAATACAGGTTATGTGAAATGTAAAATGAGATGTTGTGTAATAAAGGGATACTTAGTGATTTTAGCCCTTTATCTACTTCCCCAGAGTCAGATGACCTCGTGCAGTGGAGGCTGCTGAGGGGAGGACGGCAACATCCTAATGGCTGGAACGGCATCAAACACATGGAAACAACGTGTTTGATGGTGTTGATACCTTTCCACTCCAGCCATTACCACGTGCCCATCCTCCACAATTAAGTTGCTGCCACCACCCCCAAAATGAACTCTTGGATACCATTTTTATGTCTCTGTATCCAGTATGAAGGAAGTTAGAGGTCGTTTCGTGAGCCAATGCTAACTAGCGTTAGCGCAATGACGAAGTCTATGGGTATCTGCTAGCATGCTAGATAAAATTCCAAAGTATCCATATAACAGTGGTTATTGAGGGTGTGTACACTTCAAACAGCTAATGATGTGGGTAACCGTTGCGACGTGTACTAACAACAAAGCAGCAGTACATAAGGGCTAGAGCAGCAAATCTTTTGTTTCATCAGAGGATACATCGCTTCTTAAAGCGCAATCATGTCATTATATAGAGGTCTAAAGTAGTGCACTATATAGGGAATGGACATATATATAGGGAATGGACATATATAGATAGGGAATGGACATATATAGGGAATGGACATATATATATATATAGGGAATTGACATATACAGTGGGGAGAACAAGTATTTGATACACTGCCGATTTTGCAGGTTTTCCTACTTACAAAGCATGTAGAGGTCTGTCATTTTTATCATAGGTACACTTCAACTGTGAGAGACGGAATCTAAAACAAAAATCCAGAAAATCACATTGTATGATTTTTAAATAATTAATTTGCATTTTATTGCATGACATAAGTATTTGATCACCTACCAACCAGTAAGAATTCCGGCTCTCACAGACCTGTTAGTTTTTCTTTAAGAAGCCCTCCTGTTCTCCACTCATTACCTGTATTAACTGCACCTGTTTGAACTCGTTACCTGTATAAAAGACACCTGTCCACACACTCAATCAAACAGATTCCAACCTCTCCACAATGGCCAAGACCAGAGAGCTGTGTAAGGACATCAGGGATAAAATTGTAGACCTGCACAAGGCTGGGATGGGCTACAGGACAATAGGCAAGCAGCTTGGTGAGAAGGAAACAACTGTTGGCGCAATTATTAGAAAATGGAAGAAGTTCAAGATGACGGTCAATCACCCTCGGTCTGGGGCTCCATGCAAGATTTCACCTCGTGGGGCATCAATGATCATGAGGAAGGTGAGGGATCAGCCCAGAACTACACGGCAGGACCTGGTCAATGACCTGAAGAGAGCTGGGACCACAGTCTCAAAGAAAACCATTAGTAACACACTACGCCGTCATGGATTAAAATCCTGCAGCGCACGCAAGGTCCCCCTGCTTAAGCCAGTGCATGTCCAGGCCCGTCTGAAGTTTGCCAATGACCATCTGGATGATCCAGAGGAGGAATGGGAGAAGGTCATGTGGTCTGATGAGACAAAAATAGAGCTTTTTGGTCTAACTCCACTCGCCGTGTTTGGAGGAAGAAGAAGTATGAGTACAACCCCAAGAACACCATCCCAACCGTGAAGCATGGAGGTGGAAACATCATTCTTTGGGGATGCTTTTCTGCAAAGGGGACAGGACGACTGCACCGTATTGAGGGGAGGATGGATGGGGCCATGTATCGCGAGATCTTGGCCAACAACCTCCTTCCCTCAGTAAGAGCATTGAAGATGGGTCGTGGCTGGGTCTTCCAGCATGACAACGACACGAAGCACACAGCCATGGCAACTAAGGAGTGGCTCCGTAAGAAGCATCTCAAGGTCCTGGAGTGGCCTAGCCAGTCTCCAGACCTGAACCCAATAGAAAATCTTTGGAGGGAGCTGAAAGTCCGTATTGCCCAGCGACAGCCCCGAAACCTGAAGGATCTGGAGAAGATCTGTAGGGAGGAGTGGGCCAAAATCCCTGCTGCAGTGTGTGCAAACCTAGTCAAGAACTACAGGAAACGTATGATCTCTGTAATTGCAAACAAAGGTTTCTGTACCAAATATTAAGTTCTGCTTTTCTGATGTATCAAATACTTATGTCATGCAATAAAATGCAAATTAATTACTTAAAAATCATACAATGTGATTTTCTGGATTTTTGTTTTAGATTCCGTCTCTCATAGTTGAAGTGTACCTATGATAAAAATTACAGACCTCTACATGCTTTGTAAGTAGGAAAACCTGCAAAATCGGCAGTGTATCAAATACTTGTTCTCCCCACTGTATATAGGGAATGGACATATATATATAGGGAATGGACATATATATAGGGAATGGACATATATATATAGGGAATGGACATATATATAGGGAATGGACATATATATAGGGAATGGACATATATATATAGGGAATGGACATATATATAGGGAATGGACATATATATAGGGAATGGACATATATATATAGGGAATGGACATATATATAGGGAATGGACATATATATAGGGAATGGACATATATATATATATAGGGAATTGACATATATATAGGGAATGGACATATATATATAGGGAATGGACATATATATAGGGAATGGACATATATATAGGGGATGGACATATATATATAGGGAATGGACATATATATAGGGAATGGACATATATATAGGGGATGGACATATATATATATGGATGAAACAAAATGGTGCAGTTTGAGGCCATATGGCGGAGAGTGATGCGGGCGCTGGAGATGGGTGTGTGAGCAGGTGGGTCTGGGCAGGTGTGATGTAGTTGATTTTGTCATTTGTATGTGTATGTTTTATATTGTAAAATATATATATATATATATATATATATATATATATATATATCATACAAAAAAAATAAAGGCCCGGAAAATCATTAAAGACTCCAGCCATCCAAACCATAGACTGTTCTCTCTGCTTCCGCACGGCAAGTTGTACCGGTGTATCAAGTCTGACACCAACAGGCTCCTGAACAGCTTCTATTCCCAAGCCATAAGATGTTAAATAGCTAACAAATGGCTACACAGACTATCTGAGTTGACTCTTGAATGTTTATATTTTAATATTTTTTGCACTGTCTTTATGCACACTCACATGACTCTACACACTCACTCACACTCACACTCAAACACACACACACATTTATATTGACTTTAAACACATACAATCATCATATACTCTGCTGCTACTCTGTTTATCATATATCCTGATGCCTACTCACCTACCCCTATACATATCTACCTCTATAGATCCAGTATCTCTGTACATTATAATATGGTACTGACTCTGTATATAGTATGTTTACCCCTATACATATCTACCTCTATAGATCCTGTACATTATAATATGGTACTGACCCTGTATATAGTATGTTTACTCCTATACATATCTACCTCTATAGATCCAGTATCCCTCTACATTATAATATGTACTGACTCTGTATATAGTATGTTTACCCCTATACATATCTACCTATATAGATCCAGTATCCCTCTACATTATAAATTTGGTACTGACTCTGTATATAGTATGTTTACCCCTATACATATCTACCTCTATAGATCCTGTACATTATAATATGGTACTGACCCTGTATATAGTATGTTTACCACTATACATATCTACCTCTACAGATCCAGTATCTCTGTACATTGTAAATACGGTATTGGAACTAACCATATGTACAGTTGAAGTCGGAAGTTTAAATACACTTAGGTTGGAGTCATTAAAAGTCATTTTTCAACCACTCCACAAATTTCTTGTTAACAAACTATAGTTTTGGCAAGTCGATTAGGACATCTACTTTGTGCATGAAAAGTCATTTTTCCAACAATTGTTTACAGACAGATTATTTCACTTAATCACAATTCCAGTGGGTCAGAAGTTTACATACACTAAATTGACTGTGCCTTTAAACAGCTTGGAAAATTCAAGAAAAGTATGTCATGGCTTTAGAAGCTTCTGATAGGCGAATTGACATCATTTGAGTCAATTGACATCATTTGAGTCAATTGGAGGTGTACCTGTGGATGTATTTCAAGGCCTACCTTCAAACTCAGTGCCTCTTTGCTTGACATCATGGGAAAATCAAAAGAAATCAGCCAAGACCTCAGAAAAAAAATTGTTGACCTCCACAAGTCTGGTTCATCCTTGGGAGCAATTTCCAAACGCCTGAAGGTACCACGTTCATCTGTACAAACAATAGTACGTCATACCGCTCAGGAAGGAGATGCGTTCTGTCTCCTAGAGATGAACGTACTTTGGTGCGAAAAGTGCAAATCAATCCCAGAACAACAGCAAAGGACCTTGTGAAGATGCTGGAGGAAACAGGTACAAAAGTATCTATATCCACAGTAAAACTAGTCCTATATCGACATAACCTGAAAGGCCGCTCAGCAAGGAAGAAGCCACTGCTCCAAAACTGCCATAAAAAAGCCAGACTACGGTTTGCAAATGCACATGGGGACAAAGATCGTACTTTTTGGAGAAATGTACTCTGGTCTGATGAAACAAAAATAGAACTGTTTGGCCATAATGACCATCGTTATGTTTGGAGGAAAAAGGGGGAGGCTTGCAAGCCCAAGGAGGGACTGGTGCACTTCAAAAAATAGATGGCATCATGAGGGAGGAAAATTATGTGGATATATTGAAGCAATATCTCAAGACATCAGTCAGGAAGTTAAAGCTTGGTCGCAAATGGGTCTTCCAAATGGACAATGACCCCAAGCATACTTCCAAAGTTGTGGCAAAATGGCTTAAGGACAACAAAGTCAAGGTATTGGAGTGGCCATCACAAAGCCCTGACCTCAATCCTATAGAAAATTTGTGGGCAGAACTGAAAAAGCGTGGGCGAGCAAGGAGGCCTACAAAACTGACTCAGTTACACCAGCTCTGTCAGGAGGAATGGGCCAGAATTCACCCAACTTATTGTGGGAAGCTTGTGGAAGGCTACCCAAAATGTTTGACCCAATTTAAACAGGCAATACTACCAAATACTAATTGAGTGTATGTAAACTTCTGACCCACTGGGAATGTGATGAAAGACATAAAAGCTGAAATAAATCATTCTCTCTACTATTATTCTGACATTTCACATTCTTAAAATAAAGTGGTGATCCTAACTGACCTAAGACAGGGAATTTTTACTAGGATTAAATGTCAGGAATTGTGAAAAACTGAGTTTAAATGTATTTGGCTAAGGTGTATGTTAACTTCCGACATCAACTGTAGCTTACTTCCGTTCTCGTTATCTTCTTACTTACATTTCTTGTGTGTTTTAGTTCTACCTTCATTTATTTTATAGTACTACATTGGTATTGATAACTGCATTGTTGGGATAACAGCTTTTCACTGTCCTTCTGCACGTGACATTAAAACTTGAAATGTAGTGCACGATATAGGGACTAGGGTGCCATTTTGGACTCTAAATAGACAGCGGTGACTCACAGTGATATGAAGTTCTTCTGCACCAGGAAGGCAGAGACACCACAGAGGTTCCAGAGCAGGTGGTGGTGGGCCCAGTCCAGTATCACGTCTAGCACCTGCATCCAGTGGTGTTTCCATAGCGACGAGAAGCGCGGCGTGCCGTCACCCAACCGACTAAGGCTCCATGGCCGGTGGGTCAGCGCCGTCACCACTTCCGGGTCAGCCTGACGCATCTGGGGTCAGGGGTTAGAGGGCAATGGAGAGAAAGAGAAGGGATTTCACTACGAGTTTATCATGTCAATCTTTCAAATGTCTATCTGTGATCTATTTTTCTTCCCATAGTGAAGTTGAAATGAAAATGGCTGCCATTTCATGGAAACTTAAATCCATTGTTAGTCCTCTCATACAGAGAGATAGACACATCTAACCCAGTACCCATATAGACAGCCCACTACTATCCCCTCGTCAACCCAACAGCCCACAGTTACCCTGTAGATGACGTTGGGTTCAAAGGAACAGACGATGCTGGTGTTGTAAAGCACAGGGTGTTTCTGATACATCTCCTTTAGGGCTGCCGCTGCCTGGGAGAGAAGAAGAACACAACATGAAAAAGTCATTCATACACTTTCTGTTTGTAGAGTCTGTGTGTATATTTGTGTATGTGTACCTCTCAGACCCACTGGTGAGCCAGCAACTGTTGGGGGTCAGTTAGATCAGTGGTTCCCAAACTGTGGGGTGTGCAAAGGGGTCGGCAGAGCGGGTGCAGAGTCGTCGCCCCCCCCCCCACCCCCCAAAGGAACTCAGTCGGGCCTTAAACTTACTCTTGAATGTTGCAATAGTTGAATGCACAAGGTGCAATTTCGAAAATTGGGTAGTGCATCATCAGTTCCTCTTATCATGTTAGTCATTGCAGACAGAGAGATAGTTATAACTTGTCCGAATTTTCTTATTGTATGAGTCACTCAGATATGACATGAACACACAATGTGTAGAATTGTGGGAAATTAGCTTCAAAACAGCAAAAGATGTTCCCCCAATGATGGAAGAGGAGCCGGAGTGGAAAAGTTTGGGAACCACTGAGTTAGATGACTGCTCTCAATTCTCAGTTTCTTGAATTGAAGTGGACCACTGACTAAAACAGCAGGCTTTCAACGGGCCTAGCTGGTCCATGACTGGTCTAAAAGTGTACTGTTGAACAGCAAACAACAGAATTATCAAGCTTAGGCTTAAGACGAAGACAAAGAAGTACTCAGTAGTGTGCAACTGTATATTCACAACAATCTTTATCTGAGGCTTCTGATTGGCTGTACCTCATCTGGGTGACCTTTGACATCAAAGTAGATGGTGAGCTGCAGTTTGATGCATTCCTCCACAGCCTCCTGTAGAGTGGGGACCTTCTCTCCCTGGAACTTGTCACTGTTGCAGCCACATAACATATACCGTGCCATCATTGGTCCTGTCCCAGCTAACTAATAAGCACAGAACTCAATTTAAACCATGATCAGTTAATTATTTGAATATGTGTTTTAGTGTTGAGAACAAAAACATGCACACACTGGGACCTCCAGGACCGGAGCTGTCCTACAGTATCACTCCATCTCTCTCTTCCTCTCACCTGAGTCGGTGCTTAGCGGCAGCGTCCAGTTTACTCAGCCCAGAGAAGCTTAGCTGTGTGAGGGGTCCCGACCCGTTGGTGGTTCGGTCTACAGTCTCATCGTGCATCAGAATAGGGACTCCATCTGATGTGAACTCCAAGTCCAGCTCTACGCCGGTCGCCCCGTTCTTATGTGCCTAGAGATGCAGAGAGAGAGGGAGGTTGAGACGAGGTGAGAAAAGGAGATGGCATGAAGTGAAGCAAGGTAGTGCTTTCTTGACTGAATCTCCACTATGCTGACTGAAGGTTTGCCATAATCATCTGGAGGCTATGTAAGGGGAGAGAGAGCGAGAGAGAATGTTTCGGCTTTCAAGGACCACAAATCCTTGTTGAACAAATACTTCTCTCCTCGACTTCCTGACTCACCTCCCGGATGGCAGTCATGGTATTCTCCGGCGCATCATGTCCTCCACCCCGGTGAGCGACTAGGGACACCCCACCCGAAGCAGCGTTCTTAGCGGGCCGAAGCACCTGTCTCGCCTGGCTGGTCGGGACTTGGGGAAAACGGAACATGATCAGAAAGGCATAGAGGCAGGCGGTGAGGGCGGTGGACCATATCGGGCTCCGTGTTCCGAGGAGAACGAACGCGAACACCACAGAGAATAGGGCGATTTCGTCTCCGAGTTGCAGCATTTTTGCGCCGAGTCCATACGGTCACTGACTCACAATTCTGCGGTGTAGACTGTTCAACACACTTCTGCTATGCTGTTGGACAGACAACAGTGCATTAACACTGTCATAAAGTTACAATTTCGTAATAGGCCAACGAAGCTTGGAAAGATGTGTCAATATTGTTCAAGTTGGCTGCAAACAGTGACACTTCTTTGGAAGATCGGCACTCAAGACTCCACCGAAGATGGGATCAAGACTCCACCGAAGATGGTCTTGACATTCCTTCTTCAGTCTATGCAGAAGCAAGACACTAAATAATTCAGTGGCTACATTTGAAATCGTTAGCGTAGTTTCACAACATCCTATTCACATAATCAAACAGCAACATTGTTGCCTCATAACTGTCATATTGGACCTCCCACTCTCCGTTGTAATAGATTTGTGGAACCTAAAGTTTAAAATAAAATGTAAAACACTTGCGCAATAAATATCATGCTTTTCAAAAATAATTATTGTTCACCTTTATGAATATTAAAGATAAAAGTAATTGCACAAATACTTTATTTTGACCATATGTCGCTCTGCCCACAAGAGGGCGGAATTGCTCTTGGAACATTGCGTAAATTACTTCCTGTGCCAAAGTGCAAGGTCTGACCTAGCCATCTGGCTAACAGCGTGAATGATACCTTCCTGAGATGTTTTCTCACATATTTTGCAAGATAGAAGCCAGCTAACATGGTTGGTAAATTAGTTATTTCTTATTGTCGTTTGTGTCAATATTAGACTGTCAGTTGTATAGCCACTAATATAGAATAGAGTAAAACAGAATACCGTTAGAAGAAATTGGATGAATGAGGATGCAGCAAAATAATCGGTTCTCTGTTGTATGGCTTCTTGCTCTCTAAACAGCTTGTAGTTTTAAACAAAAACAAAGTATTTTTGTATTTCTCATGTCTCCATCTGTTGCCCTCTGCCCCTCTCCTGCTATCTCTACCCTATTTCCCTACCCTCTCTCTGTCTCTATCCCACAGCATAGGTCTACAACACTCTTCCCTCGGCTGTCCTACCATGTGCTGGCCCACTGCAGAGGATACTGTGTGTTGAGAGGCAGCTCAAGGTCGCTAATCTGTGGCCCACAACCCCATGTAGTCAGCCGATTGGAGCCAAGATGGACGCCTAGTATCCAACACAGCTACCCAGTACCCCCATCCCCCCACGTCACTACTCTCACCAAATACTCAGACTTATCCACCCAAAAATACAACCTCATCTATTCCTTACCTCACATCAAACTCCTGAGAGCGGTCTCCAGACTCAAACTGATCCAAACCGGAATCACCATGCTCTTACTCCCGCCCGTCTACTACATGTATTCCCAAGGAGATGCTTCGTACCTACTGGTTAGCTACAGCACGGGGATAGCGGCGTTCGCCACCGTCATGCTCTACTCGGCTAGTCACTACCTGAGACGCGTCGTCGGGATGATGTACCTGGATGAGTCCCAGACGACGCTGAAAGTGTCTCACCTGACGTTCTGGGGACGCAGGAAGGACGTGTATCTGCCCGTGACGGACGTGATGACTCTGGGGGACACCGGGGACTCCATAGGGGAGACTATATTGAGGTTGAAGCGATATAGTAGTTCTGAGACGCTGTACTTCTCAACTAGACTGGGACGTGTTGTGGATAGGCAGGCCTTTGAGAAAGTGTTTGGGACTTTGATTTGATGTTTTTATAGGGCTTTTCAGAGCCGAACCAAGCTGTACTGAGCCAAACCAAGCTGTACTGAGCCAAACAGAGCCCAGCCAAGCTGTACTGCCGAACAGAGCCCAGCCAAGCTGTACTGAGCCGAACAGAGCCCTGCCAAGCATCCATTATAGTTCCTGGAACTGTGCTGAAAAGATCTGAGCCAGCACAGTTAGGTCTGGGTTGACACAGTGGTGTGAAAAGGGTATTTTATTTTGTGAGCATTTAACATGTTGTATATTCAGCAGCTAAAGAGATGACTACCTACATATACTGCAGTCTGTTCTGTTCCATTTCTTGACTACTGTGTGTGACCAAAAGAAACAGTGACATATGTGTTGGACAGCTGCTCAGACTCACAGCCTTCAATAAAGACACCCTGATCATTTAAGCAAAAATATTTTACAAGTTTATTTTAAGGTACAGTACACAAAACACTATACAGAAAATGTCTACAGTTATTTGACATTTAGAAAGTCCATTGCAATCAATCAGCCCACAGTCTATTATGGAAATAATTTTCTTATAGCGTTGGAGTGAAATAATGTACAGTAATATACAGGAGTGTACCCTGATGGTCGGCTATGAAGATCTTGAAGAACCATCTGGCCTTAATGGCCATATACCCTTAATCTTCACCCAGAAGAGGACTGGCCACCCCTCAGAGCCTGGTTCCTCTCTAGGTTTCCTCCTAGGTTCCTGCGTTTCTAGGGAGTTTTTCCTAGCCACCGTGCTTCTACATCTGCATTACTTGCTGTTTGGGGTTTTAGGATGGGTTTCTGTACAAGCACTTTGTGACATCAGCTGATGTGAAAAGGGCTTTGTAAATACATTTGATTGATTGGAGGAGTGTCAACCTCTTCACTGCAGATTGACAGTGTATGGGTCTGTTTGAGCAGGGCCACATTGGATTCCTGTGTAGACTCTACTTGAGCTCAGCGATAGTGTCATTAAAGATATCCAGGAAGAGATGAGCATGGTGTTCCCTGAACACCAGAGCTGGTCGGAACCGGATAGTCTGGGTTCCACAGCCCCCTAGAACCACACCTGGAACAAGAAAACAACATCATAAATAGTATTCATTCTTTACTAACGAATCAACGATTCACTTGATAGTACTACTGAATGTAAGTGATATGGATGCACCTTATCGATACTAAGCTAGTAAATATTATGCTGGATATTGTGCTGCATGCCCTTGAATCATTTGATAATCTTGCTAAATTGATAGTCTTATTCTTTTAGTTTGTTCATCACATTCTACATGCTAAGAGTCTTACCCTTATTCCTGGCCTTGAGGATTCATCACATCCTACATGCTAAGAGTCTTACCCTTATTCCTGGCCTTGAGGATTCATCACATCCTACATGCTAAGAGTCTTACCCTTATTCCTGGCCTTGAGGATTCATCACATCCTACATGCTAAGAGTCTTACTCCTATTCCTGGCCTTGAGGATTCATCACATCCTACATGCTAAGTGTCTTACCCTTATTCCTGGCCTTGAGGATTCATCACATCCTACATGCTAAGAGTCTTACTCCTATTCCTGGCCTTGAGGATTCATCACATCCTACATGCTAAGAGTCTTACCCTTATTCCTGGCCTTGAGGAGGAGGAGGTTGTTGCGTGTGTCTTCATCCTTAACATCGATGGCACAGAACGTCCCGATGCCCCTCGCTCTACTGAGCATGTGGGAGTACTTATCCTTGAAGAGAGAGGAGCGGGGTGATGCATGCTGTCTCACACACACACACACAAACTACAAACGACCACTCTCCCTCTACTCATAACACAACCACAGTAAATATCAAACAGGGATCATTCTTCACTCCCCTAACAGTGACTCCTAACCTTTGACCCTAACTCACCTGTAGGTCGTAGAGTCCCTCCAGCATGACCTTGCCTGACCTCTTGGCCTGGTCCAGCAGGTTCTCTGTCTTGATGACCTTTATGACCTCGGTCAGCAACAGGTTCTTAGTGTGGTCTCCAAGCCACGTGTTGAAGATCCTGAACGGCTGGAGAAGAAAATAAGAAAGGAGAGGAGAGGAGAAGAGAAAGAAAAGAAAATAAGGTAAAAAGGTTGATATAAAAGTACCACATACACACACACACACACTACCATGTCAGGCTGAAAGCTATCTTTCTGGTAGTATCCTCCTGTCAGCATCTTCTTGCTGAAGGAGACGATGTCAGCGGGGTCGTCCAATCCCCAGTGCTCGTGGGCCCAGAATTTCCCCGTAGACCCGCCCCGTCTGCACCTCATCCACTAGGAAGGCACAGCCATGCTGACGGACACACAAAGGTCAGTAGGTTGAAATGACTAAAGACCTGTGTAATCACAATACTGTTTACAGTGTACTTACACAGTAAAGTACTGATTTCTAGATGAGTGTACCTTGATAGCTTCATATTATTTACCAATCAATGTATTTAAAGAAGTATTTGATAAAACACACCTTGGTAGGTGGCTTATACCAAGTCTCAATTAAAGGAATTCTACTCAATATCTACTAATTTGATCATTTTCACTAACAAGATAATCAAATCAGTTAGATTGTCAGCATGATTCATATCCCTCCAGATGCTCTGTACTCTGTCTATAACCAGTAAGGATCCTTTCTCTACCTTCTTGGTGATTCCCCTGAGCTTCCTGTAGAAGTCAAAGGAGGCGTGGTTATCCCCTCCCTCTGCCTGGATTGGCTCGATCACCACCCCCGCCACGTGCCGACCCTTCTGATTCCACTTCACTATCAGGTCCTCCGCCTGAGATGGGAGGGATTGAACGAGGGATGAGAGGAATAGAGGTAAGAATGAAGGTCAGGGGGGAGAATGAAAGAAAGGATAGTTCAGATGGATGAGGGGAATAAGGAATGAGAGTCAGTTGGATGGTCAGATTAGGAAGAAGAGATACTGTATATATAGAGAGAGACTCACCTCCTCCAGGCAGCGTGCCTCCTCCTGTGCGTTCTCCCTCTCAAACTGGTCCAGGGGGTACCTCAGCTGGGGGAAGGGGGCGATGGGCCAGTCAAAAGACGGCACGTCTAGCTTCTGTATGGCCTTGGTGTGAGTGGTGGCCAGACAGCCTGGGAGAATAGAAGAGCCTTGAGTTCAGACTTGATATTACGTGGTTCTAAAACCTATGTATTGTCATTACAATTACCTACATCCCAGTTGGAAGTACCTTGTGTACCCTCTCAGTACCCTAGTCAGATTGTATCAGCCTAAGTAATTAAGTAAGTACATATTAAAGTCTTACCCAGAGTTCTTCCGTGGGACAGAAGAGTCAGGTCAGGGCAGCCAGGAACCTGGAAAAAGAACGAGAGAACACCAGACTGAGAAACTGCTGGCCCTATATAACAAAATGACAAACGGGAGAGTTGTGAGGGAGTGTGAGTTACCTACCTGGTTGATGACACTAGTTCTTACTTCCTCTGGAGTTGGTTCCGGACTTCCTCTCATCTTGTTCTAAGAAACACATAGAGTAAAAGTCTGCTATATATACAGCCCATATTTAATATAGACTTTATAAATGCGTTACTGTCCATGGTCCTGCCCTTACTCTGTACCAGATGAAGATGGCTTTGTAGGCGTTCTCATTGGAGCAGGATCCACAGGCCATGGTCTGGACCCGGCTGAAGCCCTTGGGTGCCACCTAGTGGACAAATGGAGGAAGCGCACCAGTCATGTAATCACTTGAGTTATTTGATTTCATTCCATTTATTCTTGGGTTTGAATCCATTAATAAAGTACAAAGTCCAGGGGATAACACAACACAGTATCATAAAACACATATTTCCAATGTGGTCCTCTGTGTCCTGATATGTCTAGAAAGTGTATGCATGGTTAGTAATAGTGTTAACAGGCTGTGATGTTATATTCCGAGGTGTATTTGAAATCAAACTTACTGCCATCAGGCCGTTGACAAGCTTCTCAGAGAATTGCTCCGGTGGCATCATCCCAAGAGCTGGTCGGTTGACAAACGTTCCCTGACACAGATTGTAGAAAATAGTTACACATCATCAATGGCAAATCAAATGTTTTTCAATTCTCAAGATCAACATTGCTGCTTACCATATTTTTCGGATCCGTCATGACTTTTGTGAGTGACGGGTGATTGTATCATGGAAATCACAGAGAGAAAAACTTACATTTGAAGTCTTTCCTGACCACGTGACCTAACCAGGAACAACTCTGGGTCCTATAGAATAGAATATCCACCTATGGGTATGGATGCGATCTGGGTGTAGACATCCAGCATGCGGTTCCCATCCACGTCCACCAGGTAGTTACCTTTACTCTCCTCATAGTCACAGAAGAAGTTCACCTGGACAACACTCTGTAGAGGGGGACAGAGATGTTCAAGAGGGACAGAGATGTTCAAGAGGGACAGAGAAGAGGCTATTTTCACTGGTGCCGTTACACATGACTCATCGTACAAATCCGATATGATATGACTTGTGGACAGAGGACGTCAAGGAGAATAAGACACTTTTTTCACGATGTGGACATTTCTCTTCACCGCCTCTCTTTTTGTCCTCCAGCAGTGACATGACATTTCATTCATATTATATCATATAAATCTGAGTGTGTTATGTGTATTTCTTACCTGAATCCCCTCCAGTTGTTGTGCTAGGATCTGTGGAGAACAACAGTAGAGATGAATGGATGCTACCAGTACGTAAGAAACAACCATGTCCTGAATTTAAAGTGCTTTGAATGGCTTCTTCTATTATATGTGTAATTGATTGATCCCTGAGAGCTTTGGCCAATGTTAATACTCACAAGATATTTCACAAACAGTCATAGACCGTTTTAAATTGTTAAAAAATATGTTGTTCCCATTACCATCCCTGCTACCCTAACTAACAGACAACAATACTGTTAGACAGTTGGCACATTACAGTGAGGGACAGATTTACTAAGCATTTGCACTACTGCATAGTTTTCACTTGTTTTTTCCATACGAGAATGAAAAACAATCCCATAAAACTGTCTTTAATAGTGTCCTTTTTCTTGCCTTTGCAAAGTGTGATAAACTTAGTAGGTCTGGTCCTTGGTGTGATATGGTCGAGAGTTGATCTATTGAGTTACCTTAGATCTGGGCCCTGGAACCTCAGTCTTCATACAAGGACCATCAAACTCAACTTCCTCAACTCTTTTAGCCGGTTGCTGATGGCGGTATCCTATGGAAAATGTGAACGAGATTCTATGGGTTATTTGAGTTATGAAGTTTGTGCCAACGCCAAAAACACATCCAATCAGTGGCTAGTCACAAGACAGTACGGCAAATCACAAATACCTCACGAGGAAGCTAGATATTCATCTGGAATGAGTGGGATTAAGAGGAGTGTACAGAGGTGGGAATTAATGATCAACTGTGTTTTCCAGTTGTCTTGTTCTGGCAAGTTGAATGGCCAGTATAGGTCAAAGACATGATGCTTGTTTGACTGACAGAAAGTACAGATGTAGGATCTTCATTTGAGCCAGTATGCCACTGCAGGAAATTAATCCTGCAGCAACAGGATAATTCATGGACATTTTTGTAGGGTTTGATACATTTTTCGTAAGCGAAAATCAAGTCCGACATTTTCAAAGTGGAAATTACAAACTTCAGAAGCCTTTTAAAACCTCAAATACACAAGTTTAAAATGTCCTGTATTGCAGGAAAGTTCTCCTGCAACAGGGTGATCAAATTAAGATACAACATAATGTAGCGATGCATTCAGAAACTCACAAGACATTCCACAATCTCCTTTCTTCCAATTGTCATTGTGTTCAACTTATTAGTTATTACCATAATGTTGATATGTACTATCTTTCTATAAATAGCATGTGAGAAGCCAGCCTTACCTATCACTAAACAGAAAATTCTCCAGTGTAAAAAAAAAAAAAAACACAGTGTTAAATCAACACTGAAAGTGTGGAGTCTGTGGACCCATATAAACACAGGAACAGTGTTAAATTAACACTGAAAGTGTGGAGTCTGTGGACCCATATAAACACAGGAACAGTGTTAAATTAACACTGAAAGTGTGGAGTCTGTGGACCCATATAAACACAGGAACAGTGTTAAATTAACACTGAAAGTGTGGAGTCTGTGGACCCATATAAACACAGGAACAGTGTTAAATTAACACTGAAAGTGTGGAGTCTGTGGACCCATATAGACACAGGAACAGTGTTAAATTAACACTGAAAGTGTGGAGTCTGTGGACCCATATAAACACAGGAACAGTGTTAAATGAACACACTGCTTCGTGTAAAGCCTTATTGAAATATTTCCCAGAGTGCCTTGCCTTTCGAGTAAATTGTAGAGTTACCACCCATGACTGTATTTGTTAGTGACAGCGACATGGTTGTTGCATTCATCCATTTTGATAGATCTACTATGGTAAGTCATATACACGTTTCTCTCCTCTTACCTGAAGCAGACAACCCAAGGCTGGGTCTCAGAGAGGAAGCAAGACAGCGGTTTAGGATACTGGAGGCCATGCTCCTCAGCTACCACTGTAGCAAGAATGAAGAATGCAAAAAAAGGTTGATTTTCATATTTTCTTGACACTCTGCACATAAATACCAATAAAAAATACCAATATTTTAAAGGTCATCACACATACAGTATAACTTTAAAAATAGAATATTCATATCAAATGATATGCGCAGTAGTTTAAAATGTAAAGGAAACACTCACTGTGTGGAAGTGTGAAAATGTGGTGCAGGTGGAACCACAAGACTGTATGCCATCGTCCTTACTCCACAACAGCCTTTTATATCTCAACCACAGCCATTTAGAGAAGTGGGTGTGGAGGTGGGGGCCAGTGCGGAATCGTCCAGTATACCACACACCACTATCATTGACTACACTGCTCTCCTGGAGACTAAAGGGTCAGGTCCTGACAGTAATAATTACAGGATGGATCAAAATAGGTCGGTTTTAGATGACCTTATTTTTGTAAGAGGACTTCTATGACAGGTGGGGGAGGGTGGGTTTCATGTATTCATTCATTGCTGAGGTCAAGATTCTTACATCCTGAAATGTCCAGTTTTCCAAAATGTCAAACATTAAGCATATATGCCACCTGTTGGTAGACATTGGAACGACAGATTAACTTGGATTAACATGATTCATGTCGATTATTATTATGGCATGAAAACATTGAGCTGTAACTGTGATTTTAACTTCTCTTTATTAAAGCGTTATAGACCAAGAACCTTCCTGGCTAAGGCATCTATGTGTACTACATTCTGGTCTACAGTTTAACACAGGCAGCATTCCCAATACATCTCTTGGAATACAAAAGCGTTGATAAAACACATTTGTCAACATGTTTTTTTTAAATCAGCATTGCATACAGCGGACAGGTTTTCAAATAATGCTTTTCCAAACATATACATATTGTATTGCAATTACATAATTACAAGATCAAAATCTTTGCAACATTTACAGCATAAATACAGTTGTAACGGCTTTCTTCCTGGGATGAAGGAGAGGACCAAAATGCAGCGCAGTTAGTGTTCAACATGTTTAATTAAACCATAAACGATGAACATTAACAAACATTACAAAACAACAAACGTGAAAGCCGAGACAGTCCTATCTGGTGCAGAACACAAACACAGAGACAGGAAATAACCACCCACAATCCCCAACACAAAACAAGCCACCTATATATGATTCTCAATCAGGGACAACGATTGACAGCTGTCTCTGATTGAGAACCATATCAGGCTGAACATAGAAACAGACGAACTAGACACACAACATAGAATTCCCACCCAGCTCACGTCCTGACCAACACTAAACAAGCAAAACACATAAGAACTCTGGTCAGGACGTTACAACAGTTGAAGTCGGAAGTTTACATACACCTTAGCCAAAACACCTTAGCCACCTTAAACTCAGTTTTTCACAATTCCTGACATTTAATCCTAGTAAAATTCCCTGTCTTAGGTCAGTTAGGATCACCATTTTATTTTAACAATGTGAAATGTCAGAATAATAGTAGAGAGAATGATTTGTTTCAGCTTTTATTTCTTTCATCACATTCCCAGTGGGTCAGAAGTTTACATACACTCAATTAGTATTTGGTAGCATTGCCTTTAAATTGTTTAACTTGTGTCAAACATTTTGGGTAGCCTTCCACAAGCTTCCCACAATAAGTTGGGTGAATTCTGGCCCATTCCTCCTGACAGAGCTGGTGTAACTGAGTCAGGTTTGTAGGCCTCCTTGCTCGCACACACTTTTTCAGTTCTGCCCACACTTTTTCTATAGGATTGAGGTAAGGGCTTTGTGATGGCTACTCCAATACCTTGACTTTGTTGTCCTTAAGCCATTTTGCCACAACTTTGGAAGTATGCTTGGGGTCATTGTCCATTTGGAAGACCCATTTGCGACCAAGCTTTAACTTCCTGACTGATGTCTTGAGATGTTGCTTCAATATATCCACATAATTTTCCTCCCTCATGATGCCATCTATTTTGTGAAGTGCACCAGTCCCTCCTGCAGCAAAGCACCCCCACAACATGATGCTGCCACCCCCGTGCTTCACAGTTGGGATGGTGTTCTTCAGCTTGCAAGCCTCCCCCTTTTTCCTCCAAACATCACGACGGTCATTATGGCCAAACAGTTCTCTTTTTGTTCCATCAGACCAGAGGACATTTCTCCAAAAAGTACGATCTTTGTCCCCATGTGCAGTTGCAAAGCGTAGTCTGGCTTTTTTCTGGTGGTTTTGGAGCAGTGGCTTCTTCCTTGCTGAGCGGCCTTTCAGGTTATGTCGATATAGGACTTGTTTTTACTGTGGATAGAGATACTTTTGTACCTGTTTCCTCCAGCATCTTCACAAGGTCCTTTGCTGTTGTTCTGGGATTGATTTGCACTTTTCGCACCAAAGTACATTTACATTTACATTTAAGTCATTTAGCAGACGCTCTTATCCAGAGCGACTTACAAATTGGTGCATTCACCTTATGATATCCAGTGGAACAACCACTTTACAATAGTGCATCTAACTCTTTTAAGGGGGGGGGGGGGTAGAAGGATTACTTTATCCTATCCTAGGTATTCCTTAAAGAGGTGGGGTTTCAGGTGTCTCCGGAAGGTGGTGATTGACTCCGCTGACCTGGCGTCGTGAGGGAGTTTGTTCCACCATTGGGGTGCCAGAGCAGCGAACAGTTTTGACTGGGCTGAGCGGGAACTGTACTTCCTCAGAGGTAGGGAGGCGAGCAGGCCAGAGGTGGATGAACGCAGTGCCCTTGTTTGGGTGTAGGGCCTGATCAGAGCCTGAAGGTACGGAGGTGCCGTTCCCCTCGCAGCTCCGTAGGCAAGCACCATGGTCTTGTAGCGGATGCGAGCTTCAACTGGAAGCCAGTGGAGAGAGCGGAGGAGCGGGGTGACGTGAGAGAACTTGGGAAGGTTGAACACCAGACGGGCTGCGGCGTTCTGGATGAGTTGTAGGGGTTTAATGGCACAGGCAGGGAGCCCAGCCAACAGCGAGTTGCAGTAATCCAGACGGGAGATGACAAGTGCCTGGATTAGGACCTGCGCCGCTTCCTGTGTGAGGCAGGGTCGTACTCTGCGAATGTTGTAGAGCATGAACCTACAGGAACGGGTCACCGCCTTGATGTTAGTTGAGAACGACAGGGTGTTGTCCAGGATCACGCCAAGGTTCTTAGCGCTCTGGGAGGAGGACACAATGGAGTTGTCAACCGTGATGGCGAGATCATGGAACGGGCAGTCCTTCCCCGGGAGGAAGAGCAGCTCCGTCTTGCCGAGGTTCAGCTTGAGGTGGTGATCCGTCATCCACACTGATATGTCTGCCAGACATGCAGAGATGCGATTCGCCACCTGGTTATCAGAAGGGGGAAAGCAGAAGATTAATTGTGTGTCGTCTGCATAGCAATGATAGGAGAGACCATGTGAGGATATGACAGAGCCAAGTGACTTGGTGTATAGCGAGAGCATATAGCATTCATCTCTAGGAGACAGAACGCGTCCCCTTCCTGAGCGATATGACGGCTGCGTGGTCCCATGGTGTTTGTACTTGCATACTATTGTTTGTACAGATGAACGTGATACCTTCAGGCGTTTGGAAATTGCTCCCAAGGATGAACCAGACTTGTGGAGGTCTACAATTGGTTTTCTGAGGTCTTGGCGGATTTCTTTTGATTTTCCCATGATGTCAAGCAAAGAGGCACTTAGTTTGAAGGTTGGCCTTGAAATACATCCACAGGTACACCTCCAATTGACTCAAATTATGTCAATTAGCCTATTAGAAGCTTCTAAATCCATGGAATTATTTTCTGGAATTTTCCAAGGTGTTTAAACAGTCAACTTAGTGTATGTAAACTTCTGACCCACTGGAATTGTGATACAGTGAATTATAAGTGAAATAATCTGTCTGTGAACAATTGCTGGGAAAATTACTTGTGTCATGCACAAAGTAGATGTCCTAACCGACTTGCCACAACTATAGTTTGTTAACAAGAAATTTGTGGAGTGGCTGAAAAACAAATGTTAATGACTCCAACCTAAGTGTATGTAAACCTCCGACTTCAACTGTATATGCCTAAAATACACTGTACTGCAAGTACAGTATAGTTTCAATACACACTTACAGCCATAAATGAAAGTTGAACAATGTAACTATTCAGTGTTGATAAGCAGAATAGTGCAGGTGATAAGTACTGAAGAGGACATTACTAAGGAGATCATCTGCATGTAGGCAGTGAAAAGATTAATTAAAGACGGGTTCATACCCTACAACATTACAGTAACATCATTACTACAACAACCAGCTGGTATCAACACAGCAACGAAGGGAGTGAGAGAAATAAAGAATGAAAAGGATTGAGGGAGGGAACAAGTTCATTAGTCTGGACAAAGCTTAGCCATCCTCCTCCAGAAGTCCATCATTTCCTTGTTGAGTCTTCCGCCCTTTAAACATATGATTGGCTGAATCAGTCCGTGACAGATCACATGAGGTACCAGGCAGCCAATCCGGCGACAGCAGCCGCCCAGCTGGCCAGAACCATCTGACCAACAGGATGTCTCAGCAGCATCATGGCTAACTGACAGGCAAAGTTAGTGTTGCCACTGGCCACTAGAGAGAGAGAGGAGGAAGAGGAGGAAGAGAAGAAAGAGAAGGATAATAATTCAGTTATTCATGTTCTAATTTCTAGAAACTATCTTGAGTGAAAGATTGCATTGTGACCTCATTCTGTTACTACTGTTAGTACCAAATGTGTTGTCATATGACTTGACATGTCTAATTGATGCCAAACACAGAAAAAGGAGATGTTAAAGTGTGAGAAGTTCAGGCAGGCAGCTTACCCATTTTGGCAGAGTAGTAAGGGCACTTGTTAATGTCTCCGTCCATGTCCCCATGGCCATGTCCTGGGAACCCTGCGTCCAACACCTCCTCCTTGATGCTCTTCCCTGCCTCCTCCAGCTCTGTGAACACCTGGGGACAGGAAAGTATCCAACAGCATTAAATCAGCATCTTACAACAAAATCCTACAAACATTTAATGAGTATGATGTTTAAAAGGCCAAACCATATTCCCAAACCCTTTTACATCATTTATATTACACTTATCAAGTGTTATGCCTTCATATCAGTGTTCTTCAAGCTCAAAACAGCTGTTACGCTAACCACAAGACACCTGTTACGCTAACCACAAGACAGCTGTTACGCTAACCACAAGACAGCTGTTATGCTAACCACAAGACAGCTGTTACGCTAACCACAAGACAGCTGTTATGCTAACCACAAGACAGCTGTTATGCTAACCACAAAACAGCTGTTACGCTAACCACAAGACAGCTGTTATGCTAACCACAAGACAGCTGTTACGCTAACCACAAGACAGCTGTTACGCTAACCACAAGACAGCTGTTACACTAACCACAAGACAGCTGTTATGCTAACCACAAGACAGCTGTTATGCTAACCACAAAACAGCTGTTATGCTAACCACAAGACAGCTGTTATGCTAACCACAAGACAGCTGTTATGCTAACCACAAGACAGCTGTTATGCTAATCACAAGACAGCTGTTATGCTAACCACAAGACAGCTGTTAGGATACCTATCATATGTCAGTACTACATGTGGTAGATCACTACTAGCATCATGAAATCACAGCCTGATCCACCATCCTGAATAAACCGCGTGGAGCGAAACCGAATGTAAGCTAGCGAGATCAGGATGGTCGAACGAGGTTAATGAAAACCACCCTGATCAATAATATCTTACCTCCATGTTGAACTTGAAGGCCAGGTTAGACTCGGCTATGATCCTCTCCTTGGTCTCCTGGTCCATCTCCAGCTCGTTCATCCTGCTCCTGTACAACTGTTTAAAGGCCTTGGTGCTGTGGATACCCTCAAACTGGTAGAAGTGCAGCCCCTCGCCACTAGAGGGCAGCTTCAGCGCCCGCTGTGCCACCTTCATTAGAATAGGATTCATTTTAGTAAATTAATTAGAATCAATTAGAAAATGCTGACACTGATATGTTTGTTAAAATGTTTTTATTATTTTAAAGATGAACTGAAATCACTTTTTGTTGAGTATAAACCTTCTCTCATAGCTAATACAATGTCATATAAATGTTATTGTGGACTACAATTCAGTTTCTGTGTTGTAAACTACCAAAGTGCATCATTGTGGCAGTTGTATCGATATAAGTGTGAAATAAACCCTTTTATGTACCTTCTTAAGGATCTGACCCCCAGAGAGGTCACCCATGTAGCGGGTGTAGGAGTGGGCCACCAGCAGGACCGGGTCTTCACGTCCCACTTCGTGGATGCGGTCTACATATGGCTGGGTGCCCGGGGAGCAGGTGACCTGGTTCAATCAATCGATCATTCACTTAATCAATCAATCAAATCAGTTACCCAGCCTAGACCCCAAAGAGCAAGCAGAAGCAGAAGCAGAAGCAGAAACAGAAGCAGATTGAATAGAAATACACTCCCTAGAAGGAAGAAACCGATGACTGATTCACACTATAAGGCCAAACCAAGCCGAGCTGAGCTGTACTGGGTTGGCCTGGTTACGCGTCCACCATAGTTACGGTAACTGTGCACTACCAGCACAGTGCGGTTTGGGTCAGC
>NC_092087.1:81355603-81397036 GCF_045679555.1 Salvelinus alpinus | reverse complement strand
ACTCTCCCTCTTTTGCTCCCTCTCTCTTTCCCCCTCTCTCTCCCTCCCTCACTCTCTCCCTCACTCTCCCTCTTTTGCTCTCTCTCTCTCTCTCTCTTTCTCTCCCTCTCTCTTTCCCCCTCTCCCTCCCTCCCTCACTCTCTCTCCCTCACTCTCCCTCTTTTGCTCTCTCTCTTTCTCTCTCTCCCTCTGCCTTTCTCTCTCTCTGATTGCTTAATTGTCATGAAATACTATTTGTAGATATTGCCAAAGCAGTATAGTGGTCCAGCATTTCAGTAAATACAGTATAGTACAGTATAATAAAATGAGGATAATGAACTACAGTTAAATAATTCCCAGCTTTATGTCATTAGTAAATACAGTATAGGACAGTATAATGCAATGAGGATAATGAACTACAGTTAAATAATCCCCAGCTTTATGTCATTAGTAAATACAGTATAGTACAGTATAATGCAATGAGGATAATGAACTACAGTTAAATAATCCCCAGCTTTATGTCATTAGTAAATACAGTATAGTACAGTATAATGCAATGAGGATAATGAACTACAGTTAAATAATCCCCAGCTTTATGTCATTAGTAAATACAGTATAGTACAGTATAATGCAATGAGGATAATGAACTACAGTTAAATAATTCCCAGCTTTATGTCATTAGTAAATACAGTATAGTACAGTATAATGCAATGAGGATAATGAACTACAGTTAAATAATTCCCAGCTTTATGTCATTAGTAAATACAGTATAGTACAGTATAATGCAATGAGGATAATGAACTACAGTTAAATAATCCCCAGCTTTATGTCATTAGTAAATACAGTATAGTACAGTACAATGCAATGAGGATAATGAACTACAGTTAAATAATCCCCAGCTTTATGTCATTATTAAATACAGTATAGTACAGTACAATGCAATGAGGATAATGAACTACAGTTAAATAATCCCCAGCTTTATGTCATTAGTAAATACAGTATAGTACAGTATAATGCAATGAGGATAATGAACTACAGTTAAATAATTCCCAGCTTTATGTCATTAGTA
This sequence comes from Salvelinus alpinus, assembly GCF_045679555.1. Taxonomy (NCBI): domain Eukaryota; kingdom Metazoa; phylum Chordata; class Actinopteri; order Salmoniformes; family Salmonidae; genus Salvelinus; species Salvelinus alpinus. Next base: position 81,395,988 of record NC_092087.1, on the reverse strand, counting down.
AATACATTTCCTCTTGGTTGTCCAGTGCTTTGAATTGCAAGAATGTTTTGGGGCTGAATTTCAAATGGTGACTAAATGTGAGTGTCCTTTACAATTACAGGGAATCTTCAGAGTTTCGCTCTGCATTATTTAGTACTTTCTTTTGGATATTTAGATAATTCTGCAGAATTCTGTATGTAGATCTTCTACTGGGTTTTTCTCTCAATGCTTATAATCGTGATTACAGGTTGGACCCCAAACCACTCTTCCATATGGTACAATTGGTCAAATTACACTGTTGAATATTTAGCACCGGATTTGGATAGCAATAATTATTTGTGATAAAATGCTTTGCAGGCTTTTTCTTTTAGTGTTTTCACTGCCAGAACAAATCCACCAGAGGCTCTGATTGTTAGTCCCAGGTAGTTGTACCATTGAGCACGTTCAACCATGGTGTGTTTAACCATGAAGGTGTTTCTGCTGCTCTGATTCCTGGCCTTTTTCTGGAAAATCACAACTTTGGTTTTCTGAAAATACATGTTGATTGCCCAGTTGTTGCTGTATTCCCAAATAATGTTAAGTTGTTCCTGTAAACCTTGCTCTGTTGGTGACAGTAAGACAAGGTAATCTGCATAGAGCAGGACTCTGACCTCATCTTTGAGGGTGAGTCCAGGGGCTGCAGATCGGTCCAACGACACTGCTAGTTCGTTGATGTAGGTTGGACTTAATCCTTAAGAGTCGTTTGACGCACCCGTGCGTTATGTTGTGTGAGGAAGGTCTGTATAACAGTTTCCACATGTTACTGGTGACACATTTTCTCCTGTAGTTATTAGGGTCTAATTTGTCACCTGTTTTATATATGGGGTTATGAGCCCCTGGTTCCAAGTATCAGGCAAGCAGCCACTCTCCAAAACCAGGATGAATAGTTTGAATAAGGCATCTTGCAACTCAGGAGTACTCTGTTTAAGCATTTCATTCCTGATGCTATCAGGGCTACATGCCTTTTTGTTGTTGAAAGTTCAGCGTGTGTAACTTGGTAGTCAAGTGGGTTCTGGTTGTTTTTAATTGTGTGTTCTAGAGCTGAGTTTTCCTTGCATATTTTTGGGGGTTTAAAGTAAGGTCTTCTGATGGTATTATTCCATAGATACTTTCAAAGTGATCTTTTCAAATGTTTTGCATGTTTCGGTCATTCCTCTGTTGTCCATTTAGACCATTTCATTTCTCCCACAACTGGTGTCCATCAATGGAGTCTTCAATCGCTTTCAGAGTGTTCTCAAAATGCTTCCATCTGAGGCTTTGTTTGTATATTCTTTCAATGTGTCACAATTTTGTTGCCCTACGTCTCTATCCTGTGATTTGTGATGTTTTCTATTTGATAAAGATCAACAACAAAAAATATCCTTAAACCATTTCTCTTTTTGAGGTTTCCAATTAGCACTGTTTTTTCTTTTGCATACATTTGCTTTTGTGGCTCCTTTATGATTGATCTCATTACATTTATTCACAGACAAATCTATGTCAGGGAGGTTTGTGCTGAATGTACTTGAAAGGAAATCATTGATGCAGTTTGTAGTTTCTGAGCAGGGTAATGCTATATTGAAGTGTGATACGCTGTCAGGGGCCCATCTGTTCGTTTTATTTATTTAGATTAGTCAGTGTACAGGGCTCTGTTTGTGTGGTCTTTGGGTGGAGAAGTCTTTCCAAAACCACACTGTCTCTCTCCAGTCCTTCTCAGGCATCCTGTTCTGTGTCTGTCTCCATGGGAACCAAATAAATGGACAGAAACAGAACTCCCCTCTGCTCTGTTCCGAGCAGGACTCATGTCTCAGGTATGTGAGTCAGCCACGCTGTGGAGATGACATGGCAGGTTGCAGTAGTCAGACCAGCAAATATATCACTGGGTCGTCAATAGTCAGGCCTTGAAAACATACATATAGATACATGACTAGGGGCCCGATTCAGACTTGAGTTAGTAGACTTAACATGGGTCTGCATTTTTGGACTTAAGCCCATGTCAAGTCAACTTATCTCAAGTCTAAATAGGGTCCTAAGCTAGGCCTAAAAATCACAAGAGATACAACCAGACTTTCTAATGTATACGTGTTGTGCCACACAGTCCTCCGATGGATTCATCAGTGAAACTTTAACAACTTCACACTGGACACAGACGTCAGTTCAACGTCTAGTTTTGATTTACATTTGGTTGAGTTGTCAACTAATGTGAATTCAACTTGAAATCAACAAAAAGTTTCACCATGTCATTGGATTCAGGATAAAAGTTGGGCGACATTCCCTACGTTGATGATTTATTGCAAATCCAATCAGTTTTCCACGTTGATTCAACATCGTCACTTTGATTTTTTTGGTTGAAATGAAGTGGAAGGAAAGTTGATTGGACCAGGTTTTGCCCTTTGGGTTGTAGCGGTGGTGTGTGTGTAATGTACCGATACTCTCTTACCTGTGTGGTCCCTCCTTCTTCTTACTTTCATTTCCGATAATGAAGAAGGGATGAAGAAAGAAGGGATTATTTTCCTCCTGGCAGGTGGCATTGTGCGCCAGCACCATTGTTCCAGCTGAGAGGCTCAAAGCAGCCATTGTGGTTTTCAGACGGGGCAGGTTTTTTAAATTAAGTTTCCAAATTCCTCAGGAAATTGCTGGTGAGTAAACATTTTTGCTTCCCTCGATCTTTGTAAACTCAGCAAAAAAACAAACGGCCCTTTTTCAGGACCCTGTTTTTCAAAGATAATTCGTAAAAATCCAAATAACTTCACAGATCTTCATTGTAAAGGGTTTAAACACTGTTTCCCATGCTTGTTCAATGAACCATAAACAACTAATGAACATGCACCTGTGGAACGGTCGTAAAGACACTAACAGCTTACAGACGGTAGGCAATTAAGGTCACAGTTATGAAAACTTAGGACACTAAAGAGGCCTTTCTACTGACTCTGAAAAACACCAAAAGAAAGATGCCCAGGGTCCCTGCTCATCTGCGTGAATGTGCCTTAGGCATGCTGCAAGGAGGCATGAGGACTGCAGATGTGGCCAGGGCAATAAATTGTAATGTCCGTACTGTGAGACACCTAAGACAGCGCTACAGGGCGACAGGACAGACAGCTGATTGTCCTCGCAGTGGCAGACCACGTGTAACAACACCTGCACAGGATCGGTACATCCGAACATCACACCTGCGGGACATGTACAGGATGGCAACAACAACCGCCCGAGTTACACCAAGAACGCACAATCTCTCCATCAGTGCTCAGACTGTTCGCAATAGTCTGAGAGAGGCTGGACTGAGGGCTTGTAGGCCTGTTGTAAGGCAGGTCCTCACCAGACATCACCGGCAACAACGTTGCCTATGGGCACAAACCCACCGTCGCTGGACCAGACAGGACTGGCAAAAAGTGCTCTTCTCTGACGAGTCGCGGGTTTGTCTCACCAGGGGTGATGGTCGGATTCCCGTTTATCGTTGAAGGAATGAGCGTTACACCGAGGCCTGTACTCTGGAGCGGGATCCATTTTGGAGGTGGAGGGTCTGTCATGGTCTGGGGCGGTGTGTCACAGCATCATAGGACTGAGCTTGTTCTCATTGCAGGCAATCTCAACGCTGTGCATTACAGGGAATACATCCTCCTCCTTCATCACTCCAGTGTTAATCTGCTAAATTGTAATTATTCGATTTATTGCCTACCTCATGCCTTTTGCACACATTGTATATAGATTCTCTTTCTTTCTGCCATGTTATTGACTTGTTTATTGTTTACTCCATGTTTAACTCTGTGTTGTCTGTTCACACTGCTATGCTTTATCTTGGCCAGGTCGCAGTTGCAAATGAGAACTTGTTCTCAACTAGCCTACCTGGTTAAATAAAGGTGAAATAAAAAAATAAAAAAAAATGTGGTACCCTTCCTGCAGGCTCATCCTGACATGACCTTCCAGCATGGCAATGCCACCAGCCATACTGCTCGTTCTGTGCGTGATTTCCTGCAAGACAGGAATGGCAGTGTTCTGCCATGGCCAGCGAAGAGCCCGGATCTCAATCCCATTGAGCATGTCTGGGACCTGATGGATCGGAGGTTGAGGGCTAGGGCCATTCCCCCCAGAAATGTCCGGGAACTTGCAGGTGCCTTGGTGGAAGAGTGGGGTAACTTCTCTCAGCAATAACTTGCAAATCTGGTGTAGTCCATGAGGAGATGCACTGCAGTACTTAATGCAGCTGGTGGCCACATCAGATACTGACTGTTACTTTTGATTTTGACCCCCCTTTGTTCATTTTGACCCCCCCTTTGTTCCTTTTTCCATTTCTGTTAGTCACATGTCTGTGGAACTTGTTCAGTTTATGTCTCAGATGATGAATCTTGTTATGTTCATGCAAATATTTACACATGCTGAGTTGCTGAGTTTATGTTTGTGTGTTTTGTGAAAGAAGAGCATGTTTTATTCTAAAGACTGTTGGTGTTATGCAGGTGAATGAGGACCCAAAAGTGACTTAATAGAAACAGAGTCTTTATTCCAGTCTTAAACAAAAAAGATACTCCTGGATATTATCTTAGGTAAATCCAAAACAGGAAAACTGAAATCCTCTCGTCAGTAGAGAGGAACGACTGGAGACGCGACCACAGACTGCAGGTCGCTTCGGGAAGGCACAGGCCGTAGCTGACATAGACACCTGCTCACACGCAGCATCTGAAGAAGGCAAAAACACGACAGGGCGGAACAAGGACACAGAACAGCAAACATCAAACAAGGATCCGACAAGGACAGAAGCGGAAAACAGAGGGAGAAATAGGGACTCTAATCAGAGGGCAAAATAGGGGACAGGTGTGAAAGATTAAATGAGGTAGTTAGGAGAATGAGGAACAGCTGGGAGCAGGAACGGAACGATAGAGAGAGAGAGCGAGAGAGGGAGAGAGGGAGGGGGAGAGAGAGGGATAGAAAGAGGGAAAGAACCTAATAAGACCAGCAGAGGGAAACGAATAGAAGGGAAGCACAGGGACAAGACATGATAATCAATGACAAAACATGACAGTACCCCCCCACTCACCGAGCGCCTCCTGGCGCACTCGAGGAGGAACCCTGGCGGCAACGGAGGAAATCATCAATCAACGAACGGTCCAGCACGTCCCGAGATGGAACCCAACTCCTCTCCTCAGGACCGTAACCCTCCCAATCCACTAAGTACTGGTGACCACGTCCCCGAGAACGCATGTCCATGATCTTCCGTACCTTGTAAATAGGTGCGCCCTCGACAAGGACGGGGGGGGGGGGGAGGGAAGACGAACGGGGGCGCGAAGAAAAGGCTTGACACAGGAGACATGGAAGACAGGGTGGACGCGACGAAGATGTCGCGGAAGAAGCAGTCGCACAGCGACAGGATTGACGACCTGAGAGACACGGAACGGACCAATGAACCGCGGAGTCAGCTTGCGAGAAGCTGTCGTAAGGGGAAGGTTACGAGTGGAAAGCCACACTCTCTGACCACGACAATACCTAGGACTCTTAATCCTACGTTTATTGGCGGCTCTCACAGTCTGCGCCCTGTAACGGCAAAGTGCAGACCTGACCCTCCTCCAGGTGCGCTCACAACGTTGGACAAAAGCCTGAGCGGAGGGAACGCTGGACTCGGCGAGCTGGGACGAGAACAGAGGAGGCTGGTACCCAAGACTACTCTGAAACGGAGATAGCCCGGTAGCAGACGAAGGAAGCGAGTTGTGAGCGTATTCTGCCCAGGGGAGCTGTTCTGCCCAAGACGCAGGGTTTCGAAAAGAAAGGCTGCGTAATATGCGACCAATCGACTGATTGGCCCTTTCTGCTTGACCGTTAGACTGGGGATGAAACCCGGAAGAGAGACTGACGGAAGCACCAATCAAACGACAGAACTCCCTCCAAAACTGTGACGTGAATTGCGGACCTCTGTCTGAAACGGCGTCTAACGGGAGGCCATGAATTCTGAACACATTCTCAATGATGATTTGTGCCGTCTCCTTAGCGGAAGGAAGCTTAGCGAGGGGAATGAAATGTGCCGCCTTAGAGAACCTATCGACAACCGTAAGAATCACAGTCTTCCCCGCAGACGAAGGCAGACCGGTAATAAAGTCTAAGGCGATGTGAGACCATGGTCGAGAAGGAATGGGAAGCGGTCTGAGACGACCGGCAGGAGGAGAGTTACCTGACTTAGTCTGCGCGCAGTCCGAACAAGCAGCCACGAAACGGCGCGTGTCACGCTCCTGAGTAGGCCACCAAAACCGCTGGCGAATAGAAGCAAGCGTACCCCGAACGCCGGGGTGGCCAGCTAACTTGGCAGAGTGAGCCCACTGAAGAACAGCCAGACGAGTAGAGACAGGAACGAACAGAAGGTTACTAGGACAAGCGCGCGGCGACGCAGTGTGAGTGAGTGCTTGCTTTACCTGTCTCTCAATTCCCCAGACAGTCAACCCGACAACACGCCCTTCAGGGAGAATCCCCTCGGGGTCGGTAGAAGCCACAGAAGAACTAAAGAGACGGGATAAGGCATCAGGCTTGGTGTTCTTATTTCCCGGGCGATAAGAAATCACGAACTCGAAACGAGCGAAAAACAACGCCCAACGAGCTTGACGTGCATTAAGTCGTTTGGCAGAACGGATGTACTCAAGGTTCTTATGGTCAGTCCAAACGACAAAAGGGACGGTCGCCCCCTCCAACCACTGTCGCCATTCGCCTATGGCTAAGCGGATGGCGAGCAGTTCGCGGTTACCCACATCATAGTTGCGTTCCGATGGCGACAGGCGATGAGAAAAATAAGCGCAAGGATGGACCTTATCGTCAGAATGGAAGCGCTGGGACAGAATGGCTCCCACGCCCACCTCTGAAGCGTCAACCTCGACAATGAATTGTTTAGTGACGTCAGGAGTAACAAGGATAGGAGCAGATGTAAAACGCTTCTTGAGGAGATCAAAAGCTCCCTGGGCGGAACCGGACCACTTAAAGCACGTCTTGACAGAAGTCAGAGCTGTGAGAGGGGCAGCCACTTGACCGAAATTACGAATGAAACGCCGATAGAAATTTGCGAAACCGAGAAAGCGCTGCAACTCGACACGTGACTTAGGAACGGGCCAATCGCTGACAGCCTGGACCTTAGCGGGATCCATCTGAATGCCTTCAGCGGAAATAACAGAACCGAGAAATGTGACAGAGGAGACATGAAAGGCGCACTTCTCAGCCTTCACGTAGAGACAATTCTCTAAAAGGCGCTGGAGTACACGTCGAACGTGCTGAACATGAATCTCGAGTGACGGTGAAAAAATCAGGATATCGTCAAGGTAAACGAAAACAAAGATGTTCAGCATGTCTCTCAGTACATCATTAACTAATGCCTGAAAGACAGCTGGAGCATTAGCGAGACCGAACGGCAGAACCCGGTATTCAAAATGCCCTAACGGAGTGTTAAACGCCGTTTTCCACTCGTCCCCCTCTCTGATGCGCACGAGATGGTAAGCGTTACGAAGGTCCAACTTAGTAAAGAACCTGGCTCCCTGCAGAATCTCGAAGGCTGACGACATAAGGGGAAGCGGATAACGATTCTTAACCGTTATGTCATTCAGCCCTCGATAATCCACGCAGGGGCGCAGAGTACCGTCCTTCTTCTTAACAAAAAAAAACCCCGCTCCGGCGGGAGAGGAAGAAGGCACCACGGTACCGGCGTCAAGAGAAACAGACAGATAATCCTCGAGAGCCTTACGTTCGGGAGCCGACAGAGAGTATAGTCTACCCCGAGGGGGAGTGGTCCCCGGAAGGAGATCAATACAACAATCATACGACCGGTGAGGAGGAAGAGAGTTGGCTCTGGACCGACTGAAGACCGTGCGCAGATCATGATATTCCTCCGGTACTCCTGTCAAATCACCAGGTTCCTCCTGAGAAGAGGGGACAGAAGAAACAGGAGGGATAGCAGACATTAAACACTTCACATGACAAGAAACGTTCCAGGATAGGATAGAATTACTAGACCAATTAATAGAAGGATTATGACATACTAGCCAGGGATGACCCAAAACAACAGGTGTAAAAGGTGAACGAAAAATCAAAAAGGAAATGGTCTCACTGTGGTTACCAGATACTGTGAGGGTTAAAGGTAGTGTCTCACATCTGATACTGGGGAGAAGACTACCATCTAAGGCGAACATGGGCGTGGGCTTCCCTAACTGTCTGAGAGGAATGTCATGTTTCCGAGCCCATGCTTCGTCCATAAAACAACCCTCAGCCCCAGAGTCTATCAAGGCACTGCAGGAAGCAGCCGAACCGGTCCAGCGTAGATGGACCGACAAGGTAGTACAGGATCTTGATGGAGAGACCTGAGTAGTAGCGCTCACCAGTAGCCCTCCGCTTACTGATGAGCTCTGGCTTTTACTGGACATGGCATGACAAAATGTCCAGCAGAACCGCAATAGAGGCAAAGGCGGTTGGTGATTCTCCGTTCCCTCTCCTTAGTCGAGATGCGAATACCTCCCAGCTGCATGGGCTCAGTCTCTGAGCCGGTGGGAGGAGATGGTTGAGATGCGGAGAGGGGGAACACCGTTAACGCGAGCTCTCTTCCACGAGCTCGGTGACGAAGATCTACCCGTCGTTCAATGCGGATGGCGAGTGCAATCAAAGAGTCCACGCTGGAAGGAACCTCCCGGGAGAGAATCTCATCCTTAACCTCAGCGTGGAGTCCCTCCAGAAAACGAGCGAGCAACGCCGGCTCGTTCCAGTCACTGGAGGCAGCAAGAGTGCGAAACTCTATAGAGTAATCCGTTATGGATCGATCACCTTGACATAGGGAAGCCAGGACCCTGGAAGCCTCCTTCCCAAAAACTGAACGATCAAAAACCCGTATCATCTCCTCTTTAAAGTTCTGATAATTGTTAGAACACTCAGCCCTTGCCTCCCAGATAGCTGTGCCCCACTCCCGAGCCCGACCAGTAAGGAGTGATATGACGTAAGCGATCCGAGCTCTCTCTCTTGAGTATGTGTTGGGCTGGAGAGAGAACACAATATCACACTGGGTGAGAAAGGAGCGACACTCAGTGGGCTGCCCAGAGTAACATGGTGGGTTATTAACCCTAGGTTCCGGAGACTCGGAAGACCAGGAAGTAGCTGGTGGCACGAGACGAAGACTCTGAAACTGTCCTGAGAGGTCGGAGACCTGAGCGGCCAGGGTCTCAACGGCATAACGAGCAGCAGACAATTCCTGCTCGTGTCTGCCGAGCATTGCTCCCTGGAACTCGACGGCAGTGTTGCGAGAATCCGTAGTCGCTGGGTCCATTCTTGGTCGGATCCTTCTGTTATGCAGGTGAATGAGGACCCAAAAGCGACTTAATAGAAACAGAGTCTTTATTCCAGTCTTAAACAAAAAAGATACTCCTGGATATTATCTTAGGTAAATCCAAAACAGGAAAACTGAAATCCTCTCGTCAGTAGAGAGGAACGACTGGAGACGCGACCACAGACTGCAGGTCGCTTCGGGAAGGCACAGGCCGTAGCTGACATAGACACCTGCTCACACGCAGCATCTGAAGAAGGCAAAAACACGACAGGGCGGAACAAGGACACAGAACAGCAAACATCAAACAAGGATCCGACAAGGACAGAAGCGGAAAACAGAGGGAGAAATAGGGACTCTAATCAGAGGGCAAAATAGGGGACAGGTGTGAAAGATTAAATGAGGTAGTTAGGAGAATGAGGAACAGCTGGGAGCAGGAACGGAACGATAGAGAGAGAGAGCGAGAGAGGGAGAGAGGGAGGGGGAGAGAGAGGGATAGAAAGAGGGAAAGAACCTAATAAGACCAGCAGAGGGAAACGAATAGAAGGGAAGCACAGGGACAAGACATGATAATCAATGACAAAACATGACAGTTGGATGCTTGGCTGAGGATGTTTGTTAAGAATAGCATTAAGAATAGTGTTAAAAGCAGACAGTCGAGTTTCTTGTGTGATTCCTTTTCTTCTGTTGTGCATTTTCATTATTCTGAATGATATGTTTTTCCTCTCATTTTGACTTGCTAGCATACATGGAATGGCTGTAAGGAAAGTCCTGAGTAGTGTCTGGTGTTTTGATCATAGGCGGAAATCCCAGGGGGGACGGGGGGGACACGACCCCCCCATCTTGGGAAAAATATGATTTGTCCCCCCCAATATATCACTGTAAACATAACTATGTAATTTCAATAATATTAATAATACGCAATGAAAGCACTTGTGCTGATTATAGACACTTAGCGCGTTTTTAAGTTTCAAAAGATTGCGCCCCCCCCGCCCTTTGCCTCACAATGGTTTGATCCACTGCCAGTTCTTTAGCTGGCAAGGTAATAGAGGGTTCGTATCTACTGTCCGAAAGGGACATGTACGTAACTGACGTGAGGTTAATCCAGTCAATCCATAGCAGGTCCATAGCAATGTTATTTATTTATTTTTATGTTGGCAGGGTTCACACACTAGCTGAATTTGCAGAGCTAGCGCGCAAACTAAAGCAAACATTAACTATCAAGCTAGCTAGTACCTATTCCATTTATGTGGCGTCGTCAAAGATGGAATCTTTGCTATCGTCAGTTTATTCCAAGATCAGCATGCAGCTGTAGTGCTTCGACGTCCCTGTGATAAGGTTAGCGATAAACTGAAGTCCAAACTGAACAGAACAGAACTACACTCTCTTCTACCATTGTCTTAAATATATATAATGGTCTCGTTGCAAAAGATAAATTGTCGCTAGTGAACTTTTTTTAATTTTATTTCACCTTTATTTAACCAGGTAGCAAAGATTATAGCAAACACACAGAAACGGAATTGGTGCTCGCTAGCTTTACAAATTCAGCTATTGTTGGAAGCCAGCCAATATGAAACAAACTATTACAATTACAAAAGGTTGCAGCATGTGTTGTGTAAATGTGTGTGTGTGCAGCTAGGCCAGCCAGCCAGGTAGAAAAATGGCAGAAAAAAAGTAAGAAGACGGACATCAGAGTATTTGTCAGTACACCAAAACGCATAGTAAGAACTCTAGTATCCTAATATCTCAAAGACTAGTTGATAAAATGTTCATAAGAAAGAAGTGAAATGCTAATGGTAATGTTTCACAATGATGTCATTAGGCAGAGCAGGCAACAGATGGCACACAGACAGCAGAGCTGGGGACAGATATGCAGGGACAGATTGGCAGACAGGGAGTCTCAGGTAAGTTTGTTGAGTCTTTGTTTGGCAACATTATGAAAGGTTCTCAATTTTTTTGACTTGTAAAATAGGGACATAATTGGAAAATGCCATGGATACCCCCACTCTCAACTTAAACTGGTGACTAAACTAAGATTTGTTTACGGCAATGGTATTGCTGTTGTGATTAATTGTGTAGTTTTGGGTACCGGTAGTTAGGAGTACGGCAAACACCTTATTTATTTTCTAGGAGACAGACTGAGTCAGATAGGGTGGTGAAAGGGAAAGAGCCAGGGAGAGAGACTTCAGAGGACAGTGTCACAGCCACGGCAGGACCAAGTGTCACCCTTGTTGCCAGCAGCACCAGTATAGGGGACAGTGGCACAGCATTGTCCAGTTACCACAGTGATGGCACAAAACCATATCAGCCACACCCACAATTTATAGAACCGCAAACTCTTGCCAACAGAGTGTTGACGTTTCAAGAGATGGTTTCGCGATTTCCCCTGGCTACATTATAATCCATCAATAAAAGGAGTGTTGTGTTTTCACTGTAGCCAAGGGTTTTCAAGCCAGCCATCTTTTGGCCAAAGAGGAGATGCTGCCTTCATTAGTGCAGGATTTAGGAAAATTAAAAATTCACAGCACATCAAAACTGCCAAACCCACCGCCACTTTGTAATTGTAACAGCACACCAGCTAAATCCAATCAGTGTCCAGTTATCCAGCGCGTGGGGTAAACAGCAGGATGACGCAAGGCATTGCTTGATGAAAATTGTTAGTTCGGTGCGGCATGTAGTAAGACAGGGACAAGCCTTTAGAGGCCACACGGATGACAGTGGGAATTTATACCAGATTTTGAAACTTAGGGCAGAAGAGGATGATCCCATTTTACTGAAGTGGTTAACAGAGCGTACCACAATGTACACAGGCCCCAAAGCACAGAATGAAATTCTGAACATCATGGCCAATAGTCATTCGAGGCATTGCAGCTGAGATTAGGTCTCTTCCGATTGTACAATTTTCATTAATTGTTGATGGTACTCAAGATGTCTCTGGTGCTGAACAGGAGAATGTCTGTCTGCGTTATGTTGACCATGACCATGTCCCTCACAAGGAGTTTATTGGGCTATACAGGGTGTCGGAGACAACAGGCGAGTGCATTGCGAAAGTGGCAACTGATGTGTTGTTGAGGAAACCCGCAAACATATGCTCGGTTCTTTTGTTCAGTAGTGTGTATAGCAGTGGTTCTCAACCTTTTTGGGGTACTGGAACCCCTGCATATTTTGAGGCAAGGCAGGCAAGGTTTTGAGCGGTCCTCAGGGACCTCCACCCCCTCTATATTATATGTAAACTTACTGGAAACCTTGTGGTACTGACTACATTCATTACACTTTTTTTATTTCACGGACCCCTTGCCATGGACCCCTGTTTGAGAACCCCTGGTGTAATTGATATTTGTTCTTTTGTTTAGTAGTTTTCAGTACACTTACAAATTATTTATTTCATGTTATTTTATTTAAAATTGCATACTTTGTGCGACATACTTGTCCATAGCTGCTGTTTGAAGAGTTGAGACACTGACTGAAGGATATTTTGTTAGATTTATTTGGGTTTTTTATTTTGCTTTTAGAACTGTACTTATTTTAAGCTTTTTGTTCTTGCAAAGATATTGTAGTAGACTCAGGCCAGGTGCACATATTTAATGACTATATAAATGTATCAGAAAAAGTAAAATTAAAAGGTCAATTCAATACGGAGACCAACTTTGTGATGGTTCTCAATGGAGATTATTTTAGATGTGATCACACCATGTTCATTGTATTTATGAAAACTACACCCATACAGTGTACAGTACCATTGTCACCTACTGACCTTTCTTGATATTGTTGGTTGTAAGTACGAATACCTGCATACATACTGGACTGGTAAGGAGCACTGCTATAACTATTATTAGTAGTAGAATTATAATGATTTAAACATTTGAACAAGTTGGGAAAACCCTTCAGTTAACTACTGTACCTATCAATTATCCAGTTGTAGGAATTATGGTTCCTCAATATACATTTAACATATAACAACGTATGCTATGTGTTACAGCACTACTTTTGGTGTCCCCCTCAGGAATTGCTCTTGAGAAAATTTAATGTAATTGTCCCCTCCAAGGTTGATATCAGATTTTCGCCCCTGGTTTTGATGCATAGGTTAAGGGGTTCGGTGTCTAGAATAATGCAATATTGCATAGGATGAGGACGAGGGGGAAGTGTGTATGCAGACACTATCCAAATAATCCCATAATTAACAAAAACTTGAACTTCACAGCCTGTCACTCAAAAACTGTCGCGATGACCCTGCAATAGTGCAATAGAGGGAAAGACAGAGGGAAAGACCTTAGGGGGGAGACAGGGGGAAGAAAAGAGAGAGAAAAAAGGAAGATAAAGAATTGTATTTATTTGACAAATATAGCTTTATTTAAAACAGGCCAGTTTGCAGGTGGTGTAAGGGTGGAAAGGGGGGAGGAGCAATGTTCCCTCAAATGTTTTTCGGCACTGAGCAAATGTCAGGTCTGCTGAGCGCAAACCGGAATGTGGTGAAAATTCCGTGCAACTTCTGGTGTGCGTTTACTATGAACACAGGCTGTGCTTTAAGTGTCAGTTTGAAAGGGGCAAACTAGAGAGTTGAGTGAAGTTCAATCTCATGCTTCTCTGCGCTGGCGGATATTTCTTCTCTGCGCTGGCGGATATTTCTTCTCTGCGCTGGCGGATATTTCTTCTCTGCGCTGGCGGATATTTCTTCTCTGCGCTGGCGGATATTTCTTCTCTGCGCTGGCGGATATTTCTTCTGCACTGCGGGGAGGTGGGGTGAGGAGAGGGGAGGAGGGTTGAGGAGGTGAGGGGGATGAAACTATGCACTGATCTTTGGGCTAGATAATGTCTCAAACTGGCCTTTCAAGCCTTCAACCCCTGACTATTGAACGCAGTTTATGTCTAGTAGATATAACTTATGCCATATTACGACCTTGTACAACACACACAAAACATTCCCAAATGTTGGTTTTCACTTTCCCCTGAGTATGACGTACACCTGAACAAAATGTGTTGGAGAGAGAGAGAGCATAGATACAAACAAAGTGAGAAAGAAAGGGAAAGTTTACTACAACTGCACACACATCCATGTTTTGTGTCTGTTGGATGTCTAAGCAGCCTTGGAGAGGGAGCCCTCTGGCACAAAGGCAACATGGCGCCTGAATGAAGGATGAATGACATATCTCAATGTCTCTTCAAATGCTTTATGCATTTAGTATGCATTCTAGCACAGGCTTTAATTACACATCTAGGATCAGCTTTCAACTTTTAGGAGGCCGAAACAAAAACGGACCCCAAATCAGTGTTTAGGGACAAATGCATCTCAAACTAGCATACTCTTTCTGAAAATCACTTCAGCATACCCTTTCTGATAATCACTTCAGCATACTCTTTCTGAAAATCACTTCAGCATACTCTCTTTCTGATAATCACTTCAGCATACTCTTTCTGAAAATCACTTCAGCATACTCTTTCTGATAATCACTTCAGCATACTCTTTCTGATAATCACTTCAGCATACTCTTTCTGATAATCACTTCAGCATACTCTTTCTGATAATCACTTCAGCATACTCTCTCTGATAATCACTTCAGCATACTCTTTCTGAAAATGGACTTCTTTGGTGTAGCCTGTTGGGATGCCATTCTCAGAATATTGAAAGGCACTTTGTTATCCACAAAAAGGATTCCTCTGGTGTAGCCTTCTGGTTAGCTTTGCGTTCCTAGCCTAACACGATTGGTTCTCACAAGAAAAGGCATGCAGCGCGAATAAAGCTGTCCTCAATAAACCCTTTTCCTGTCTGAAACTTAATACACATTTAATTAAATTAGGCCTTAATTGGTATTCCATTTAACTAGAGGAACCCAAAGGTCTTGTTTTACCCAGGCTGGAAGGACTAATGGGCTCCATGTTCTCTGAGGCAGAATGAAACTCTTAAGCACTCTGGAATTACAACACTCCACCAACTGGATACAGACGTCACAGGACTGAACTAGGCTAGCATAAACACCTTGGTGAATTACTGGCTGTTGTTTGTTGTGAAGAGACTAGGGCCCGGGATTCAAACAAACCACAATGCTCCGACGTCTGACTGCACTTTAAAGCCAATGTCCCTGCCATTCAATTTCCCTGATGTTTCCTGACCAAACACTTTTAGGGGAAAGTTTGAGAACCTAAATTCAAAAACTCAAGAGAGGGTGAATTCCAAAATGTATACATTTCACCTGACAGTTACCTTGTTGATGAAGACAATTTTGTTGGAGGAGTTTGAGTATTGTGTATGGAGTGTATTGGAGTATGTTGAGGTGTATTGGAGTGTATTGAAGTCTACTGAAGTGTTTTGGAGTGTATTTATGAGTGTATTGGAGGAGATTGGAGTATTGGGGAGTGTATTGGAGTGTAATGGAGCATATTGGAGTATATTGGGGTGTATTGGAGTGTATTGAAGTGTATTTATGAGTGTATTGGAGGATATTGGAGTGTCGGGGAGTGTATTGGAGTGTAATGGAGCCTATTGGAGTATATTGAAATGTATTGGAGTGTATTGAAGTCTACTGAAGTGTTTTGGAGTGTATTTATGAGTGTATTGGAGGAGATTGGAGTATTGGGGAGTGTATTGGAGTGTAATGGAGCGTATTGGAGTATATTGGGGTGTATTGGAGTGTATTGAAGTGTATTTATGAGTGTATTGGAGGATATTGGAGTGTCGGGGAGTGTATTGGAGTGTAATGGAGCCTATTGGAGTATATTGAAATGTATTGGAGTGTATTGAAGTGTATTTATGAGTGTATTGGAGGATATTGGAGTATTGAGGAGTGTAATGGAGCGTATTGGAGTATAGGAGTATATTGGAGTGTATTGAGGTGTATTGAAGTGTTTTGGAGTGCATTTGCGGGTATTGAAATGTTTTGGAGTGTATTGGAGTGTATTGAAGTCTATTTGAGTGTATTGGAGTCAATTGGAGTGTATTAAAGTGTATTGGAGTGTATTTGAGTGTATTGAAGTGTACTGAAATACATTAGAGTGTATTGCAATGTATTGAAGTGTATTGGAGTATATTGGAGTATTGGAGTTTATCAGGGTTTATTGCTGTGTATAAGCATGTATTGGAGTATATTGGAGTGTTTTGGGGTGTATTGTAGTGTATTACAGTGTTTTGGAGTGTATGGAATTGTATGAAGTGTATTGGTGTATAGGAGTGTATCGAAGTGTATTGGGATGCATTTGAGTGTATCGGGGTGTATTGGATTGTATTGGGGTGTATTGGGGTGTATTGGATTGTATTGGGGTGTATTGGATTGTATTTGAGTGTATTGGGGTGTATTGGATTGTATTGGGGTGTATTGGATTGTATTGGGGTGTATTGGATTGTATTGGGGCGTATTGGAACGTATTCAGAGCTGTAGTCAGAAACAGCTGCTTTGGGTTTAGAGAGGAGCGTAGTGTTTGTATAAGAAAACAATAGCAGGTCCTCCACTGGACCTTCCACACACACGCAAGTACGCACACACCCACGCACATGGCCTATATACAAACATACTGTTCACTGCCCATAAATATACAGAAAAGATGGTTTCACTAATGTCTTGCATTATCTAGAATAATATAATCAATGTTTCCATTTTATTCAGTTTGAGGGAAAATAAAATATCTGCCACCATTGTTAAGATCAAAGAGGTTTTACATGACAGTCTCTTCCCAAAGACCTCATTCCCCAGCACTCAAAACTCTGTCCCATTCACGTTCATCCTACTCCTCACACACCGTCCTGGCTACACAAAGCCTACTTTAAACTGCTCCACAGCCAGGGGGCTGGTTCCCCCTGATCCCTCACCCCCCAGCAAGACCTTTGAACCTGGAGGAATGGGGTATGTAGTGTCCACGCACAAACACTCTTTATATGCCCTCGTGTAGGGACAAGACAAGGGGGGATGTATTGGAGTGTTTAGCTATTTTGGGTAACCCCCTCCCACCTCCCTACCCTCCCCCCTCTCCCCTCTCTCCTCTCCTTCCCTCTCTTCCACCAAACGTCCAACCTCCCTCTCCTCCACTCTCCCCCTTTCTTCTACCTAGGCTAAACCCTTTCCTACTTCTACCACCTCTCTTTCACCTAATCCCCTCCCTCCATCCCTCCCTCAGGAAATGTCTGGAAAACCTTAAGGCTTTTCCTCTCAGGCTTCAAGTAGATGACAATTGACTTATTGAATTTCCACCGCCACCCACCCAGGCAACAAGCCTGGCTTTTATTGGCTGTTGCCGTGGCCGAATGAGAGACAGGTTTAGACGTGCCCTCCATGTCCTGGGAAGTGGGAGAGAGAGAGAGGTGAGGGAGGGAGGAGAGGAGAAAAGGGGCGTAAAGAGACGTTAGGAGATAACAGATAAATTGTTTTTGGCGCACAGGGAGGGAAAGAGTAGACTGTAGTTGGTAGAACCAACTGAAGGACCAACCTACTTTTTTTTGGTCTTAAGTCAAGGGAAATGCCAGTTGATATGATGCAATAAGTATTATAAAAGCTGATAAGCTCATCATTGGTTGTTAATTGTATCTATGATGGGAATAACGGTTAACCTATCTATGATAGACTTGGGATCATGTTATTTGTGAGGCTGAAATTAGGAGGTTAAGTGTTCCTGCCAAACCTCACCAAGGGCATTATGTACTGACTTCACCAGAGATCATTCAATACTCCCGGGCGTGTGCTGTGTGTGGAGAAACCAAAGCATGACGTCAAACACAGCTGTGGACGTCTGTTTTCTGTCACCAGCTTGGAACCTGATGGGAGTATATGGGCACCATGTATCCCTGTCACTCTGAGACGTGTGGTTTCCTGTGGGTTGGTTAGGGCTAAGTGAGGTAGACTTCAAATGTGTGTGTGTGTTTCAAATGTGTGTGTGTGTGTGTGTGGGTGCGTGTGTGTGGGTGGGTGTGGTTAGGGCTGGGCGAGAGACTTCAAATAAGGACTATTTGTTTTCAGATCAATAATTGTGCTTTCCCTGTGGATTCACAAACAAATGTTGTCCAGTTTTCCAGTGTTCCGGTTTCGCTTTTTCCTACGGGCGACCTTTCTTTCATTTCCTGGCGCTGGTGGGAAAAGGCCAGACAGAAAACTGAGGTTGGAGGAATAAAGAATATCTTATACATTTGCAAATTATAATGTGGAGGAAAATGTTGCCTTGGAGTGCCACTTCCTGTACATAAGGTGAAGACACTTAAATGGAAAACTTTCTATGTTAATATATATTATTATACAACTCATCTTCTACTCTCACATGAAATGGCCTTCTAGTACATCGGTACTATTTCCCCTTATGTATGGCCTCTATTCTGCTCATGTTTGACAAGCCCCAGTACATTGAAAGAAAACACCAGTACACTTCCTGTCCTTTCACACAACTATCTCCCTGTAGAGCCTCAAAACGTTGTTTGTCCCTCCCTGTGTGTGTGTCTTCATGTCCCTCCATGCATGGTCTCCATCCACACACACTTTCCTCTCAACACAAAGGACATTGTGTCCCTCCATCCAAATTACACTCTGTTGAAATGTTTAGTCTTGTTAGCTACTCCCTGAGCCTCTCTGGTCTAGCCTGGTGTGTGTATGAGTGTGTGGCTTAGCATTGTGTACTACGGGCTGTCTTAGCAGGTGCTAAACAACGGGGCTGTAATGACGTTGTCATGGTGACGGGCCAGACAAGGTCAGTTATGCTCTCATGCGGACTCCTGCCCTCCTTGTGTGTGAATCCTTAGTACAAGGGTTTAGTCATGTAAAGACAGGAAAACTGTGGCACATACTGTTGGTTCAATGTAATAACATTGAAATGACGTGGAAACAACGTTGATTCAACCAGTGTGTGCCCAGAGGGACATTAAGTATACGGCTATAATATTGAGAGGCAGGGTAGGTACGGTATATGGATCAAACTGGGCAGGAATATGAGAAAGAAGCCCGGAGCAGATAGGCTGGACCCCCTAGACTGACTGGCTGGTTGGCTGGCTGGTTGGCTGGTTGGTTGACTGTGTGTGTCTGCTGCTGGAACGTCTGTTGGGGATCACTGATTAAATGTTTAAGTGTTGGAACAGGACACGGTCCGACGGTGAAACAGATGTGAGAGGGAAGGGGGAGTGTTTGAACATGTGTGTGTGTGTGTGTGTGTGTGTGCTTATGACCTCACACACACCCCTACTCAGCACGTAAATCGTTTAATAGTAGACTGCAGGGTAATAAAAATCAGTTGGAAGAGATTATCCACTCTCTTTCCAAGGGCGTAACCCTCTTTGTCTATCTGTGCAGGCACACAGCCCAGCTTATCAGTTACAGGTGGTTAGATTGAACAAGGCACAATAAAATATAATGCTATTGGCAAAGGGAGACACAACCATCATGGGTAAAGTAAATTGGTTATGAGTGAAGATTTCACTGTATCGGGGCGAAGCTTTCAGATGGATTCTGCGCTATATAGTTAGGAAAACTATTACAACCAGCAAAACACTCAGCAGTCTTTCTCAGACGGAGAGAGAGAGAGCCTCAAGGCAGCTCGACAGTCATTCTTCCTAAGACGGAGAGAGAGAGAGCTTCAAGACAGCCCAAGACTGTCAGTCTTTCTCAGACTGAGAGAGAGGGCCTCAAGACAGCCCAAGACAGTCAGTCTTTCTCAGACGGAGAGAGAGCGAGCCTCAAGGCAGCTCGACAGTCATTCTTCCTCAGACGGAGAGAGAGAGAGCCTCAAGACAGCCCAAGACTGTCAGTCTTTCTCAGACTGAGAGAGAGAGCCTCAAGACAGCCCAAGACAGTCAGTCTTTCTCAGACGGAGAGAGAGAGAGCCTCACGACAGCCCAAGACAGTCAGTCTTTCTCAGACGGAGAGAGCCTCACGACAGCCCAAGACAGTCAGTCTTTCTCAGACGGAGAGAGAGAGAGAGCCTCAAGACAGTCAGTCTTCTTTTCTCCAACAGTGGACAGAGAGAAAGAGAAAGCAAAACAGAAGGAGATGAATCCATCAGTCCCGCCAAAAAGACATCCAGAGGCCTATTTAGAGACTCACGCAACGCCCCAAGCCTCCCTACACCATGCACGGAGCTATCTCCTTAATCCCCTGTCAATGAAACTCCTCCCTCCCATCTCACATCACTGCCATGGCATTCTTCACCTTTAACTCACCCACTTAGCGCTCAGATTAACATTGAATGATGCCATGTTGTTCTCCCTTAATGCCGTTGTATTGGTTTGGCTTGGTTTCTTTAGCATGTCTTTGGTAGTAACATGGTCCATTGGATGGATTGGGGCTGTTTGAGAGAGGAATGGATGTATTGTATTGTGCAAATGGACTTGATTAAATCCAGGAACGTTGCCCTAGGAACAGGCTGTGTAGCAAATGCCACCCTATTACCTACACAACCGTTCAGAAGTTTGGGGCCACTTAGAAATGTCCTTGTTTTTTAAAGAAAAGCACATTTTTTGTCCATTAAAATAACATCAAATTGATCAGAAATACAGTGTAGACATTGTTGATGTTGTAAATGACTATTGTAGCTGGATTTTTTCAAATGGAATATCTACATAGGCGTACAGAGGCCCATTATCAGCAACCATCACTCCTGTGTTCCAATGGCACGTTGTGTTAGCTAATCCAAGTTTATCATTTTAAAAGGCTAATTGATCATTAGAAAATCTTTTGCAATTATGTTAGCACAGCTGAAAACTGTTATGCTGATTAAATAAGCAATAAAACTGGACTTCTTCAGACTAGTTGAGTATCTGGAGCATCAGCATTTGTGGGTTCGATTACAGGCTCAAAATGGACAGAAACAAAGACTTTTCTTCTGAAATTCGTCAATCTATTCTTGTTCTGAGAAATGAAGGCTATTCCATGCAAGAAATTGCCAAGAAACTGAAGATCTCGTACAACGCTGTGTACTACTCCCGGTGTACTACTCAACGCTGTGTACTAGGCCCCGGTGCACAACTGAGCAAGACGACAAGTACATTAGAGTGTCTGGTTTGACAAACAGACACCTCACAAGTCCTCAACTGGCAGCTTCATTAAATAGCACCCGCAAAACACCAGTCTCAACGTCAACAGTGAAGAGGCGACTCCGGGATGCTGGCCTTCTAGGCAGAGTTGCAAAGAAAAAGCCATATCTCAGACTGTCCAATAAAAAGACAAGATTAAGAAGGGCAAAAGAACACAGACACTGGACAGAGATATGGCTTTTTCTTTCATTTCATGGGACCAACACTTTAAATGTTATATTTTTATTCAGTGATACCAGGAGAGTCTCTCTCTCTCTCTCTCTCTCTCTCTCTCTCTCTCTCTCTCTCTCTCTCTCTCTCTCTCTCTCTCTCTCTCTCTCTCTCTCTCTCTCTCTCTCTCTCTCTCTCTCTCTCTCTCTCTCTCTCTCTCTCTCTCTCTCTCTCTCTCTCTCTCTCTCTCTCAACAAGGCAGAGGGCAAGGTTGAAAACCTGCTAACACTTTGCAAGAAGAAATCTATTGCTCCCCAATGCTGAGTAGTGAACCTCAGAACCTTGAATCAAAACCATGTCCATAACTAAAGCAACAAACCACCAACAGTTAAATCAAGGAATAAGAAAAAAGTAGCATCCTCCTTTTTCTTGTCCTTTTTTGAATCCAGTGGAAAGTTAACACAAAGGAGAGCTCTATCTCCGGCAGGAGCTTTACATTCCAAATAGCTGCTGGAAATCAAACTCCTCAGGGAATTACGTTCACTCTCCCTCACTCCCTGTAACGTAAAGGGGTGGAACCGGGCTGCAAACACCAACAAGTTGCTCGGTCTATCCTACCTGCACTCACCAACGCTGTCTAGACTGCCTCATGAATTACTGTTGTTGTCACGTTCCCTTGCATAATTCAACACGCGTGGCAATAGCAGGATACCCTCAGATTAAAAATCAACACGCTTGGCTCCAGATTACATCTATAGATACTTTACATTGTTTGAGAGATCAGACATAATATCACTATGATCTGAGTGTTCATTTTTGGAAGTTGCTTTAATTCCAGCGCATCTAATTTGTAAACATTTAAACTGTAATAAATTATTATTTTTATTCCTCAAAAAGGGAACCCCCATCAGAAGAAAGTTATCTTTCTTCTCTTGCCACTTAGATCAGTATCTAATGGGCAACTTCACCCTTTCCCTCCAAAACCAGGAGGCCATTTTGGATCAAACAGAGCCCTACTGTAGAAGGTCCACTACACAGAAAACATAAACAGCACAGGAGGCATAATTATGAGGACGGCTCATAATAATAGCCGGAACGGCGCAAATGGAATGGCATCAAACACCTGGAAAGCCTGTGTTTGATGTATTTGATACCATTCCACTTATTCTGCTCCAGCCATTACCATGAGCCCGTTCTCCCAAATTAAGATGCCACCAACCTCCTGTGAAAAACAGCTCCCTATTGAACCAGCCACCGTGAAACAAGGAGGCCATTTTGGATCAAACAGAGGCCCTACTGTAGAAGGTCCACTACACAGCAAACATAAACAGCTTCCCATTGAACCAGCCACCATGAAATCCTAATGGGGGTATTCATCTGTCTTTCATTTACACTAACTGAAAAATAGAGGGGGGAGGGAGAGAGGAAAGAGGGATAAAGGTGGGAGGGGGGGGGGAATCAACACAGGGGGTCACGGTGATGGTTTGTTTGTGTTACGTTCTCCATTATGTTGATTACAGAGGGTATGTATGGATCGATTACATCTGAGAGATGTATCAGATTGCAGTCAGCCCTACACACACACACACACACCACACACACACACACACACACACACACACACACACACACACACACACACACACACACACACACACACACACACACACACACACACACACACATACACACTTCCTCCCTCCTGTGCAAACCCTGTGGGGGTCTTTATAGAGTGGGTGGGCTGCGTCGTGGGGTCCTGACTGGGCAAGAGGTGGCCCCTCAACGTGCCTGTCTGTCTGATTCACAGCATCAAGGTCATCTCTGGTCTGACCCTGACTGTGTGTGTTTGTGTGTGTGTGTGTGTGCGTGTGTGCGTGCATGTGTGTTTGTGTTGTTTATGGTGTGTATGAATGTGTGAGTGAACATGAGAACGTGTGAAAGTGTGGGCCTCATGTGGCAACGTGTGGGAGACAAAGAGGGGGTTGGAGAAAATCATATTTTCAGTCACTGCAAATAACTAAGTTGGTTTAACTCACTTTGTGTAAATTGGGATAACTCACTCTGCTGCTGGGATTAGAGGGAAGTCATGCTCCATTTGCAGCACAGAATGTAACTTTCCTCAAGGGTGCCGGCGAGGCACCAGTCCTCCCACACATAACTCACACACACGAGTCACGGACACACAACACAAATACACACACATTGAGAACACACCACCAACTTTTAAATAACCACACACCGACACACACACACACACACACACATCACCTTAACACCTCCACACACACACATCACACAAACGCCATGGCTCATCCCTCAATCCTTTGCCAGATGATCGGCTTTCATTCTAACAGAAAGCGCTGTAGCTCCCCATCTTATCCCTGGGACTCCATCTCCCAACAGCCAGAAACACAGCCAGAATGATCATCTACACCAGATGTGCAGAACTGCAACACAAAAAGAAGAAGCTTTGATACAGATCAGACATTAGCAGCTACAGTAGAAAGCACACCTCTGACTCCAGAATATTGAATACTAAATAGAGGCAGACATCTGACTGAGCTCTCAGGTATTTGGAATGTAACCAAGTGAGAAAGCATTCCAACATTGCGAACTGCCACCATTGACTTTGCCAACTTGTTTCACGTTGGTCCTTTCAGAAACCACACCCTTTGACTAAATAACATGCTCAAACTGTAGGGGAGAGTGGGGTAAGTTGAGCCCAAGGGGTAAGTTGAGCCACCTTTGTTTCCAGGAAACCATAAACCAAATGAATCATTTGACCAAATATTTAGGAAGAGGTCATCTCATGGAGTCTGAGAAGGAAGAAAAAGTGGTAAGTAAGTTTGGTCCAAAAAACAGATTTTCACCAAGTGAAATGAATTGATTGTGTTAGAGGTCTCGTGATGCTTGTATCTAAACCAAAGTAGATCATTAGGCTGTTCTATACATCAGTTGGGCTCTACAGTTGGGCTCTACAGTTGGGCTCTCTATAAGCTTTAATTTGACGTCCTAAACCTACAGTAGTATGAAAGTGCATCCGTGTAACTGTGTGGGCAAATATATTGAAAATGTTTGTCTTGGGGTAAGTTGAGACACCGGCCATGGGATACGTAGGGGACAATGGCTGAGACAATGGAAAATTGAGCAAACTGAAATGTTTTCTTCCATGGCGTAATGCAAGGTATTATTGCTGGGATATTAGGTAACACCAGGGCCTGGCCTATGTTAAACGTGTTTGTTTGGTGTTAGACCTGTGTTAAAAGATGCTTAACAAGATTAAAAGACAAAAAAGCGATTGTGATTGTGTGGAATTGTGTTTGGGAAATAAAGATAGACATGGTTTTAAAAATGTTGTGGTAATATATTTAATTCAGTACAGAAAATTGTAGGCAGCTTAACGTACCCTGTCCCACGGCTCAACTTACCCTATAACTTGTCCCACGGCTCAACTTACCTCATACCCTGTCCCACGGCTCAACTTACCACATACCCTGTCCCACGGCTCAACTTACCACATACCCTGTCCCACGGCTCAACTTACCCCATACCCTGTCCCATGGCTCAACTTACCCCATACCCTGTCCCATGGCTCAACTTACCCCATACCCTGTCCCACGGCTCAACTTACCCCATACCCTGTCCCACGGCTCAACTTATCCTATACCCTGTCCCACGGCTCAACTTACCCTATACCCTGTCCCACGGCTCTACTTACCACATACCCTGTCCCACGGCTCAACTTATCCTATACCCTGTCCCACGGCTCAACTTACCCCATACCCTGTCCCACGGCTCAACTTACCCTATACCCTGTCCCACGGCTCAACTTACTACATACCCTGTCCCACGGCTCAACTTACCCTATACCCTGTCCCATGGCTCAACTTACCCCATACCCTGTCCCACGGCTCAACTTACCACACACCCTGTCCCACGGCTCAACTTACCACACACCCTGTCCCACAGCTCAACTTACCCCATACCCTGTCCCACGGCTCAACTTACCCCATATCCTGTCCCAAGGCTCAACTTACCCCATACCCTGTCCCACGGCTCAACTTACCCCATACCCTGTCCCACGGCTCAGCTTACCACATATCCTGTCCCAAGGCTCAACTTACCCCATACCCTGTCCCACGGCTCAGCTTACCACATATCCTGTCCCACGGCTCAACTTACCCCATACCCTGTCCCATGGCTCAGCTTACCACATATCCTGTCCCAAGGCTCAACTTACCCCATACCCTGTCCCACGGCTCAACTTACCCCATACCCTGTCCCACGGCTCAACTTACCCTATACCCTGTCCCACGGCTCAACTTTCCCCATACCCTGTCCCACGGCTCTACTTACCACATACCCTGTCCCACGGCTCTACTTACCACATACCCTGTCCCACGGCTCAACTTACCCCATACCCTGTCCCAAGGCTCAACTTACCCCATATCCTGTCCCACGGCTCAACTTACCCCATACCCTGTCCCACGGCTCAACTTACCCCATACCCTGTCCCACGGCTCAGCTTACCCCATACCCTGGGTAAGTTCAGCCAGGAGAGCACTTTTTTTGTACAAGCGATGTTTACCAAACTGGAATGTTTATGAATTTTGATTATTTCCAGGGATACACAACATCCTGAAATACACTACATGACCAAAAGTTTGTGTACACCTGCTCCTTGACACATCTTATTCCAAAATCATGGGAATTAATATGGAGTTGGTCTCCCCTTTGCTGCTATAACAGCCTCCACTCTTCTGGGAAGGCTTTCCACTAGAGGTTGGAACATTGCTGCGTGGACTTGCTTCCACTCAGCCACAAGAGCATTATTGAGGTCAGGCACTGATGTTGGGCGATTAGGCCTGGCTCGCAGTCGGCGTTCCAATTCATCCCAAAGGTGTTTGATGGGGTTGAGGTCAGGGCTCTGTGCAGGCCAGTCAAGTTCTTCCACACCGATATCGATTTATAATTTTTGTATGGACCTTGCTTTGTGGAAAGGGCCTTCCCCCAAACTGTTGCCACAATGGTGGAAGCACGGAATCATCTAGAATGACATTGTAGGCTGTAGCGTTAAGATTTCCCTTCACTGGAACTAAGGGGCCTAGCCCGAACCATGAAAAACAGCCCCAGACCAAACTTTACAGTTGGAACTATGCATTGGGGCAGGTAGCGTTCTCCTGGCATCAGCCAAACCCAGATGTGTCCGTAGGACTGCCAGACTGCCACTGCTCCATAGTCCACAGGCCGCTGAACATTACACCACTCCAGTCGACTCTTGGCATTGTGCGTGGTGATCTTAGGCTTGTGTGCGGCTGCTCCGCCATGGAAACTCATTTCATGAAGCTCCCAACAAACAGTTCTTGTTCTGACGTTGCTTCCAGATGCAGTTTGGAATTCTGTAGTGAGTGTTGCAAACGAGGAAAGAGAATATTTACACGCTACGCACTTCAGCACTCGGCGGTCGCATTCTGTGAGCTCGTGTTGCCTCCCACTTTGCGGCTGAGCCGTTGTTGCTCCTAGATGTTTGACCGGGGCAGCTCAAGCAGGACAGAAATTTGACTAACTGACTTGTTGGAAAGGTGGCATCCTATTACGGTGCCACATTGAAAGTCACTGTGCTCTTCAGTAAGACAATTCTACAGCCAGTGTTTGTTTATTATTGCATGATTGCATGGCTGTGTTGTCGATTTCAACGGATGTGGCTGAAATAGCCGAATCCACTCATTTGATGGGGTGTCCACATACTTTTGTATATATAGTGTATATGTAGATATCTTTGTTAAAAAGAATACTATATTATTATTATTTACATTGCAAAATATACACATACAAACAACAGTATATAGACACATGCACAAACATCAACTCCATCACACCTGCCCAGACCCACATGCTCACACCTCCATCTCCAGCGCCCGCATCACTCTCCGCCACATGGCTTCAAACTGCATCTTCTCTCTCTGTCGCCCACGTACTTTCAACATCTAGATAACAAAGCATTTGACCTTTCCATAGGGTTAACAATGGAGGATTAGTTGACTTCCTGTTTTTAAGTATACCTTTTTTAAAATATGATTGAGGAGAAAAGTATCGTCCAACCCATCGGGTGTCTCACTGCGCCCTCATATGCCATGTCTTGAAATATGCAGACAGACAGATGAAAAGTCATTTTCATTGTAATACTTCTGACTGCCAACTTTCTAACTCTGCCCATAACTTTAGGATTTAATAGCATTATCAGTAGGCATGGATTATTGAGTCATTGTTAGTTTTATACTTAATGTATGACTCTGCCTTTGTGCTATAAAATGTGTGAATTTTGTCTCTATACATTAGTTTATACTGGATTAAGCATACATTTTCGTTAACTGTAATTTCATTAGTTATGTTCCAACTTTCCCTCCATCTTGTGCCAATGCCAGTTCTTTTTAAGCCTTGGTTCCAATAGTTTCTATTTTTTTCTAAGAGCTTGTCATTTGGGTCGGCTCTCTATATACACAGTGTACAAAACCTTAGGAACACCAACTCTTTCCATGACAGAGTGACCAGGTGAATCCAGACGAAAGCTATGATTTCTTAATGATTTCATTTGTTAAATCCGCTTCAATCAGTGTAGATGAAGGGGAGGAGACAGGTTAAATAAGGATTTTTAAGCCTTAAGACATCTGAGACATGGATTGTGTGTGTGTGACACTCAGAGGGTGAATGGGCAAGACAAAAGATTTAAGTGCCTTTTAACGGGGTATTGTAGTAGGTGCCAGGCGCACTGGTTTGTGTCAAGAACTACAACGCTGCTGGGATTTTCCACGCTAAATAGTTTCCTGTGTGTTTCAGGAATGGTCCACCACCCAAAGGACATCCAGCCAACATGACACTGTGGGAAGCACTGGAGTCAACATGGGCCAGCATCCCTGTGGAACTCTTTCAACACCTTGTAGAGTCCATGCCCTGACAAATTGAGGCCATTCTGAGGGCAAAATTTGGGGGTGCAACTCAATATTAGGAAGGTGTTCCTAATGTATAGTATACTCAGTGTATATTTCCCTTGATGTGGTGAGGCTGAATGTAAAAAAGGCTCAACTTATCCCACTCTCCCCGAACCTAGAAAAGTGCAACACCAAGGTTAAAACATGTAAACAACAATGCATCTACAGTAGATCCAGGTTCTGGTTCTAGCTTTCCAACACTGCCAACTGCCAACATGGAAATCAGCCGGCTTCTTGGTCCAAATTCAGAACTCTCAGAAACCCATAATATATTATACTAAATAGGGCCAGATTGCTAATGGACTGCAACCCAACAAGAACATCTGTCCAACATCTGTCCAACATCAAATCACATCAAACCGAACACAACAGGTATAGTAGACATTACTGTGAAATGCTTACAAGCCCTTAACCAACAATTCAGTTCAAGAAATAGAGTTAAGAAAATATTTACTAAATAAACTAATGTGAAAAAAATCGATATATCAAAAAGTAACATATGAAAATGACTTAACAATAACGAGGCTATATACAGGGGTTACTGGTACCAAGTCAATGTGCGGGGGGACAGGTTAGTGGAGGTAATCTGTAAAGTGACTATGCATAGGTAATAAACAGTGATTAGCAGCAGTGTAAAAACAACATTGTTTCAACATTGACATATTTGCTGGCTACTTGATACATTATCTTCAGATGGTTTCGATATTGTGTAAGTAACTGACTGTATTAAACAGAGCCAGAAAGCTGACGGACCTCTGTGCTAACTGCAACACAAAAAGAAAGGCTTTCCAACATTGTTGAGACATCAAACCAACATACACCCAACATTGTTGAGACATCAAACCAACATACACCCAACATTGTTGAAACATCAAACCAACATACACCCAACATTGTTGAAACATCAAACCAACATACACCCAACATTGTTGAAACATCAAACCAACATACACCCAACATTGTTGAGACATCAAACCAACATACACCCAACATTGTTGAGACATCAAACCAACATACACCCAACATTGTTGAAACATCAAACCAACATACACCCAACATTGTTGAGACATCAAACCAACATACACCCAACATTGTTGAGACATCAAACCAACATACACCCAACATTGTTGAAACATCAAACCAACATACACCCAACATTGTTGAAACATCAAACCAACATACACCCAACATTGTTGAAACATCAAACCAACATACACCCAACATTGTTGAGACATCAAACCAACATACACCCAACATTGTTGAGACATCAAACCAACATACACCCAACATTGTTGAGACATCAAACCAACATACACCCAACATTGTTGAAACATCAAACCAACATACACCCAACATTGTTGAAACATCAAACCAACATACACCCAACATTGTTGAAACATAAAACCAACATACACCCAACATTGTTGAAACATCAAACCAACATACACCCAACATTGTAAATTGCCAACATTGACATCGACCAGCTGTTTGGTACATAGTAGACCTATTCATCCGTTCAGATGGTTTTGATAGAAGGACGTAAGAAGTGATCGTAGCCCCCGACCAGGGGGTCTTATTATGTTTATATGATTGTGTTTATGTAAAAATACAGAGAGTGAAAGAATGAGGTAAGGGGAAAATACAAGTCAAGTGTTCCAGAGGCAGTAAAAATGTGCCTGTGGAACATTTTGAATTAAAAATGTTGCTTTCTGTCCTTCTTTCCTTCTCTCGCTTTATCACTCTCTTTTACCCCCCTCTGTTCCCCCCCCCCCCCTCTCCCTCTCTCTCTCTCTCCCTCCCCTTTTCCCCATTCTGCTATAAAGATTCACAAAGGCTCACATTTCGAAAGCAATGTGAAAAAGACAGTCTCTACCGGTTTCTTTGTCTCCTCTGAGCTCAACGACCACACAATACATGTCAACACCTCTAGTAGAATCCCTAATAAAATGTGTATTCTTTATGCAACACTACTAACTCAGTCAACACACACACACACACACACACACACACACACACACACACACACACACACACACACACACACACACACACACACACACACACACACACACACACACACACACACACACACACACACACACACACACACACACACACACACACACACACACACACAGTGCTTGTAACTCAGCCAACACACACATGCACACACACAGACACACAGCGCTCCTAACTCAGCCAACAGACACACAGTGCTCCTAACTCAGCCATCTTGTATTTATTTTTGCCAAGCCAGCATGACGTTTTGATTAAACCAAGACATTGGTTGGGTGCTTTTTTTCTTGTTGGATCCATCTTCTTTCAAACAAATGACTGTGTGAGTTTATGTCTCTCAAAGGAGCCAGAGAGTAATACATCATCTTCTGAGGCACCAGACTTGTAATTTACTCAGAATTCAAGAGACAAGAATGGAAGGGAGAAGGGAGTGTTAACTGAACTTGTCAACTTTAGCATTGAGATTTGTAGGCCTGTAGCTTTGCTGAAGGGAGGATGACATCCTAAGTGCACAAAGTTGACAAAGTTGACAAGACATCCTGTACAAAGCAACTAATCTATACAATGAATAAACTGTACTCTACGCACACACACACACTGCATCCTAAACATTCCCACCACTGTCTCCGCTACGTTGCTTATACTCCTGCACCCTTTCCCAAGACACACGGAGTTGGAGCTTCCTCGTAGTTCAGATCTGTATCTCTCTCTCTCTGTGTGTGTGTGTGTGTGTGTGTGTATATATATACACCCGATGCCTGCCCAAACAGAACCGTAGTGTTAGACAGCTCAAGAGGGTTGCAGAGACATTAATTGAGAGCTGTGACTAAGATACTTGAGAGAAATGAATTACTATTTGGATTATGAACATTTAAACAATATCTTCAGTTGTCCAGTTCTCAGGGCTGCGATCTCTCAAAGTGATGGTGTGTAAATAGTGTTCTAGAACTGGGAACTGAGATACAGTTCATAGAATTAGAATGTGGCTTTACTACTTTTTACAGCAACAAAGCCTACCCATAATGCCTAGCAGGGTACTTCATTGAAGGCTGAAGGCCATTTACATTTCAGTCATTTAGCAGACGCTCTTATCCAGAGCAATTTACAGGAGCAATTAGGGTCAAGTGCGTATCAATAGATTTTTTACCGTCAAGGTCGGCGGCCATTTTGAGCCAGTCCACAGGGAACCATCGTTAAGCAGCTAGTTGTTCGCTTGGAAGAGAAAACTACGTTCCTTTCTTTTTATCTGAGAAAACAAACTTTCAGGGTGGATACTAGCAGCGTGACAGTAACGGTTCCTCCAGAACAAGTCAAATGGAACGTTGTGATCTGATAAGACAAACCTCCACCACCACACTCCCCGACCGGCGTCGGGACTTCTGGTTCGCTCTCCTGGGCCCAAGAGAAAACAAAATGTCTACAAACAAACGCGAGGAAACATACAGGGCTAAAATGACCTGAACACGGCTGCTAGTTAAACCAGCTAGGAGATTTGATTTTGATTATTGAGGTTGATACAACACAGGATATTTGGGGTGAATAGATTGTAGTACTTTTTAACACAATGGATTAAAATACTCTGTAACGTTTATGCTGGGAGTCAGGAAGCAGGTGCAGAAGGTGAGTTTAATGATAATAAAAGGCAGATGAACGAGAGAGAGAGAGAGAGAGAGAGAGAGAGAGAGAGAGAGAGAGAGAGAGAGAGAGAGAGAGAGAGAGAGAGAGAGAGAGAGAGAGAGAGAGAGAAAGAGAGAGAGAGAGAGAGAGGGAGAGAGAGAGAGAGAGAGAGAGAGAGAGAGAGAGAGAGAGAGAGAGAGAGAGAGACAGAGACAGAGAGAGAGAGAGAGAGAGAGAGAGAGAGAGAGAGAGAGAGACAGAGAGAGAGAGAGAGAGAGAGACAGAGAGAGACAGAGAGAGAGAGAGACAGAGAGAGAGAGAGTGGTAATATTTGCTAATGGCTCTTGACTAGAGCCCTCTACAGAGAACTGGCAGAACAAGATGGAGAGAGAAAGAAAGCGGGAGAACAAAATAATGATGTTTGCTGATTGTTCTTGACTTTGTACCCTTTCCAATAAATACATCCTAAAGAGGGAGGGAGGGAGGGAGGGAAGAAGACAGGGAGGTAAAGCGAGAGAGAGTGGGGTGTCAAGCATCTTTTCACCAGATGACAATGACTCCTGAAAGCTCCTCTCTCAGTCACAGTCCTTAAAGACACAGGGGGCCCAACATTCTCTTGTCCCTGTGGGGCAGTAACTCTGCAGCCAGGAAGGGAAAACCTGTGTGTGTGTGTGTGTGTGCGTGCGTGCGTGCGTGCGTGCGTGCGTGCGTGCGTGCGTGCGTACATGTTATTATTTTGTGTGTGTTTGCACACTTTTACTTGCGTGTGATGTGTGTGTGTGTGTACACAAGTATGTGTGTGTGAAGCAACATAACAAGCTGGTCTCTTTACAGTAGTGTTGCAGTAAGATTAGCACGTCATTAGGGACAGTCGAAGACAAACAACACACACGAACACAGACACACACAACAAGACTAAAATAACACACACACACACAGACACACACAACAAGACTAAAACAACACACACGCACACAGACACGCACAACAAGACTAAAACAACACACACGCACACAGACACACACAACAAGACTAAAACAACACACACGCACACAGACACACACAACAAGACTAAAACAACACACACGCACACAGACACACACAACAAGACTAAAACAACACACATGAACACAGACACACACAACAAGACTAAAACAACACACACGCACACAGACACACACAACAAGACTAAAGTGACAGAACTCAACGGCAGGGCGTCGCCCTGGGACAATAGACACCTCATCTGTCATTACCAGACTAGCTGTTCCACTGGTTTAAAACTTTGCAGCCCAACAAATAATATACAATGCATTTATTGAACTAGGCAAGTCAGTTGAGAACAAATGCTAATTGACAATGACGGCCTACCCCGGCCAAACCCTAACCTGGACAACTGTTCCCCGCCCTATGGGACTCCCAATCACAGCCAGTTGTGATACAGCCTGGAATCAAACCAGGGTCTGTAGTGACACTTCTAGCATTGAGATGCAGTGCCTTAGTGCGCTGCGCCACTCGGGAGCCCTGCGTACAGTATACACAAAGTCCTTCACTATGAGGAGACTGTAGAAAGGTATGTGGAGAGCTGTTACACTGGTCTGGTACAGACAGGCAGAGACTGTACTCTGCTAACTGTAAAAAGCATGGAAGGCACAGAACACACAATGGATTGGAGTCACACAGAAGCATTGCAGAGAATACAATGCCACTCAAACTGATCTGTTGTCTTGTGTGCATTCCATGTACATTCACTATGCATGAGGTTGATGACAGAAAGGTTACATGGAGGTAGATGACAGAGAGGTTACATGGAGGTAGATGACAGAGAGGTTACATGGAGGTAGATGACAGAGAGGTTACATGGAGGTAGATGACAGAGAGAATACATGGAGGTAGATGACAGAGAGAATACATGGAGGTAGATGACAGAGAGATTACATGGAGGTAGATGACAAAGAGGTTACATGGAGGTAGATGACAGAGAGGTTACATGGAGGTAGATGACAGAGAGGTTACATGGAGGTAGATGACAGAGAGAATACATGGAGGTAGATGACAGAGAGAATACATGGAGGTAGATGACAGAGAGATTACATGGAGGTAGATGACAAAGAGGTTACATGGAGGTAGATGACAGAGAGGTTACATGGAGGTAGATGACAGAGAGGTTATATGGAGGTTGATGACAGAGAGAATACATGGAGGTAGATGACAGAGAGAATACATGGAGGTAGATGACAGAGAGATTACATGGAGGTAGATGACAGAGAGGTTACATGGAGGTAGATGACAGAGAGGTTACATGGAGGTAGATGACAGAGAGGTTGCATGGAGGTAGATAACAGAGAGGTTACATTGAGGTAGATGACAGAGAGGTTACATGGAGGTAGATGACAGAGAGGTTACATGGAGGTAGATGACAGAGAGGTTACATGGAGGTAGATGACAGAGAGGTTACATGGAGGTTGATGACATAGAGGTTACATGGAGGTAGACAACAGAGAGGTTAGATGAAGGTATATGACAGAGAGGTTACATGGAGGTAGATGACAGAGAGGTTACATGGAGTTGGATGACACAGAGGTTACACGGAGATAGATGACAGAGAGGTTACATGGAGGTTGATGACAGAGAGGTTACATGGAGGTTGATAACAGAGAGCGTACATGGAGTTGGGTGACAGAGAGGTTACATGGAGGTAGATGACAGAGAGGTTACATGGAGTTGGATGATAGAGAGGTTACATGGAGTTGGATGACAGAGAGGTTACATGGAGTTGGATGACAGAGAGGTTACATGGAGGTAGATGACAGAGAGGTTACATGGAGGTAGATGACAGAGGGGTTAAATGGAGGCAGATGACAGAGAAGTTACATGGAGGTAGATGACAGAGATGTTACATGGAGGTAGATGACAGAGAGGTTACATGGAGAGAGATGACAGAGAGGTTAAATGGAGGTAGATGACAGAGAGGTTACATGGAGGTAGATGACAGAGAGGTTAGACAGGGATATAGGTGACAGAGAGGTTACATGGAGGTAGATGACAGAGAGGTTACATGGAGGTAGATGACAGAGAGGTTACACGGAGGTAGATGACAGAGAGGTTACATGGAGGTAGATGACAGAGAGGTTACATGGATGTTGATGACAGAGAGGTTACATGGAGGTAGATGACAGAGAGGTAACATGGAGGTTGATGACAGAGAGGTTACATGGAGGTGGATGACAGAGAGGTTACATGGAGGTTGATAACAGAGAGCTTACATGGAGTTGGGTGACAGAGAGCTTACATGGAGGTAGATGACAGAGAGGTTACATGGAGGTAGATGACAGAGAGGTTACATGGATGTATATGACAGAGAGGTTATATGGATGTAGATGACAGAGAGGTTACATGGAGGTAATTGACAGAGAGGTTACATGGAGTTGGATGACAGAGAGGTTACATGGAGATAGATGACAGAGAGTCAAGTGAATAGAAGAACTACAACGTCACAGAGAAACTACAACACAACAGAAGAACTACAACATCACAGAGAAACTACAGAACAACAGAAGGAC
This sequence comes from Salvelinus alpinus, assembly GCF_045679555.1. Taxonomy (NCBI): domain Eukaryota; kingdom Metazoa; phylum Chordata; class Actinopteri; order Salmoniformes; family Salmonidae; genus Salvelinus; species Salvelinus alpinus. The sequence continues at coordinate 81,360,402 of NC_092087.1, read as the reverse complement.
TACAACATCACAGAGAAACTACAGCACAACAGAAGAACTACAATGTTACAGAGAAACTACAGCACAACAGAAGACCTACAATGTTACAGAGAAACTACAGCACAACAGAAGAACTACAACATCACAGAGAAACTACAGCACAACAGAAGACCTACAATGTTACAGAGAAACTACAGCACAACAGAAGAACTACAATGTTACAGAGAAACTACAGCACAACAGAAGAACTACAACGTCACAGAGAAACCACAGCACAACAGAAGAACTACAACGTTACAGAGAAACTACAGCACAACAGAAGAACTACAACGTCACAGAGAAACTACAGCACAACAGAAGAACTACAACGTCACAGAGAAACTACAGCACAACAGAAGAACTACAACATCACAGAGAAACTACAGCACAACAGAAGAACTACAACGTTACAGAGAAACTACAGCACAACAGAAGAACTACAACATTACAGAGAAACTACAGCACAACAAAAAACTACAACATCACAGAGAAACTACAGCACAACAGAAGAACTACAACACCACAGAGAAACTACAGCACAACAGAAGAACTACAACGTTACAGAGAAACTACAGCACAACAGAAGAACTACAATGTTACAGAGAAACTACAGCACAACAGAAGAACAACAACGTTACAGAGAAACTACAGCACAACAGAGAAACTACAGCACAACAGAGAAACTACAGCACAACAGAAGAACTACAACGTTACAGAGAAACTACAGCACAACAGAAGAACTACAACGTTACAGAGAAACTACAGCACAACAGAAGAACTACAACATCACAGAGAAACTACAGCACAACAGAAGAACTACAACGTCACAGAGAAACTACAGCACAACAGAAGAACTACAACGTTACAGAGAAACTACAGCACAACAGAAGAACTACAACGTCACAGAGAAACTACAGCACAACAGAAGAACTACAACGTCACAGAGAAACTACAGCACAACAGAAGAACTACAACATCACAGAGAAACTACAGCACAACAGAAGAACTACAACGTTACAGAGAAACTACAGCACAACAGAAGAACTACAACATTACAGAGAAACTACAGCACAACAAAAAACTACAACATCACAGAGAAACTACAGCACAACAGAAGAACTACAACGTTACAGAGAAACTACAGCACAACAGAAGAACTACAATGTTACAGAGAAACTACAGCACAACAGAAGAACAACAACGTTACAGAGAAACTACAGCACAACAGAGAAACTACAGCACAACAGAGAAACTACAGCACAACAGAAGAACTACAACGTTACAGAGAAACTACAGCACAACAGAAGAACTACAACGTTACAGAGAAACTACAGCACAACAGAAGAACTACAACATCACAGAGAAACTACAGCACAACAGAAGAACTACAATGTTACAGAGAAACTACAGCACAACAGAAGAACAACAACGTCACAGAGAAATTACAGCACAACAGAAGAACTACAACGTTACAGAGAAACTACAGCACAACAGAGAACTACAACGTTACAGAGAAACTACAGCACAACAGAAAAACTACAACGTCACAGAGAAACTACAGCACAACAGAAGAACTACAACGTTACAGAGAAACTACAGCACAACAGAAGAACTACAACATCACAGAGAAACTACAGCACAACAGAAGAACTACAATGTTACAGAGAAACTACAGCACAACAGAAGAACTACAACACCACAGAGAAACTACAGCACAACAGAAGAACTACAACGTTACAGAGAAACTACAGCACAACAGAAGAACTACAATGTTACAGAGAAACTACAGCACAACAGAAGAACAACAACGTTACAGAGAAACTACAGCACAACAGAGAAACTACAGCACAACAGAGAAACTACAGCACAACAGAAGAACTACAACGTTACAGAGAAACTACAGCACAACAGAAGAACTACAACGTTACAGAGAAACTACAGCACAACAGAAGAACTACAACATCACAGAGAAACTACAGCACAACAGAAGAACTACAATGTTACAGAGAAACTACAGCACAACAGAAGAACAACAACGTCACAGAGAAATTACAGCACAACAGAAGAACTACAACGTTACAGAGAAACTACAGCACAACAGAGAACTACAACGTTACAGAGAAACTACAGCACAACAGAAAAACTACAACGTCACAGAGAAACTACAGCACAACAGAAAAACTACAACGTTACAGAGAAACTACAGCACAACAGAAGAACTACAACATCACAGAGAAACTACAGCACAACAGAAGAACTACAATGTTACAGAGAAACTACAGCACAACAGAAGAACTACAACGTCACAGAGAAACTACAGCACAACAGAAGAACTACAACGTCACAGAGAAACTACAGCACAACAGAAGAACTACACCATCACAGAGAAACTACAGCACAACAGAAGAACTACAACGTTACAGAGAAACTACAGCACAACAGAAGAACTACAACGTTACAGAGAAACTACAGCACAACAGAAGAACTACAACACCACAGAGAAACTACAGCACAACAGAAGAACTACAACGTTACAGAGAAACTACAGCACAACAGAAGAACTACAATGTTACAGAGAAACTACAGCACAACAGAAGAACAACAACGTTACAGAGAAACTACAGCACAACAGAGAAACTACAGCACAACAGAGAAACTACAGCACAACAGAAGAACTACAACGTTACAGAGAAACTACAGCACAACAGAAGAACTACAACGTTACAGAGAAACTACAGCACAACAGAAGAACTACAACATCACAGAGAAACTACAGCACAACAGAAGAACTACAATGTTACAGAGAAACTACAGCACAACAGAAGAACAACAACGTCACAGAGAAATTACAGCACAACAGAAGAACTACAACGTTACAGAGAAACTACAGCACAACAGAGAACTACAACGTTACAGAGAAACTACAGCACAACAGAAAAACTACAACGTCACAGAGAAACTACAGCACAACAGAAGAACTACAACGTTACAGAGAAACTACAGCACAACAGAAGAACTACAACATCACAGAGAAACTACAGCACAACAGAAGAACTACAATGTTACAGAGAAACTACAGCACAACAGAAGAACTACAACGTCACAGAGAAACTACAGCACAACAGAAGAACTACAACATCACAGAGAAACTACAGCACAACAGAAGAACTACAACATCACAGAGAAACTACAGCACAACAGAAGAACTACAACGTTACAGAGAAACTACAGCACAACAGAAGAACTACAACATCACAGAGAAACTACAGCACAACAGAAGAACTACAACATCACAGAGAAACTACAGCACAACAGAAGAACTACAACATCACAGAGAAACTACAGCACAATAGTTTAGCCCAATTCACAGGTTACACAACTAGGGCTTGGAGTTGTGTAACCTTTTTCCTGGGCAATATAAACTTCTGGCCCAAGTTGAGGTGCACAGAAGGGTTGAGTAACACCAAAGGAGGCCAGAGCCAATCAACATCAGCCATTTTGTGTCAAGGGTGGACCCACGCTGGGGCCTCATTGCTCATTTTGGCAGCCATTTGTGTGCAATTAGTGTGGAAAAACAACAGAGTTGAGCCACAGTGAGTTGAGAGATCCAGACAAAAATGCTGAGCAAGACTTCCAAAGAGCACTGGCTCATAAAACATGAGAATTGAACGAAGGAAAGAGAGAGAGAATGGGAGGAAAGAAAGCGCAACGGCCAAATGTGAAACGAAAAGAGAAGAGGGAGATTTTTCATTTTCTAATTCCACCACTCTTCCTCACGGATGAGTGACTTTCATAACGTCAGTAAAGCAACAGGCCCTCTTTCTCTCCACCTCTCTCTCTTTCTTTCCCTCAATCCATCCTCTCATACTAAGGCCAGAAGCCCCATAGAGAGGTCAGGAGAGAGCTGCCCAGTTTTAATGAGACCCCTACTTCTCCCTGTTTCTTCTTTATCTTTCTCTCCCTCCTCTTTCTCTCTCTCCTCTATCTCTCTCTCCTCTTTCTTGTTCTCTTTCATTCTCCCCCCTTCAGCATCTAGCAGTTCAGACTCCCTCCTGAAGTGGAGTTAGTAGAGTAGAGGAACTATGATGAACAACCTCCAACCTTCATTCCTACTATCCTCCTCTGTTCCCACTCCATACAACTCCTCCCTATTCCCCTTATTGTCCCTATTCCCTTTATTGTCCCTATTCCCCTTATTGTCTCTATTCTCCTTATTGTCTCTATTCCCCTTATTGTCCCTATTCCCCTTATTGTCTCTATTCTCCTTATTGTCTCTATCCCATTATTGTCCATATTCCCCTTATTGTCCCTATTCCCCTTATTGTCTCTATTCTCTTTATTGTCTCTATCCCATTATTGTCCCTATTCCCCTTATTGTCTCTATTCCACTTATTATCTCTATTCCCATTACTGTCCCTATTCACCTTATTGTCCCTATTCCCCTTATTGTCCCTATTCACCTTATTGTCCCTATTCCCCTTATTGTCCCTATTCCCCTAATTCTCCTTATTCCCCTTATTGTCCCTATTCCCCTAATTGTCCCTATTCCCCTTATTATCTCTATTCCCCTTATTATGCCTATTCCCATTATTGTCCCTATTCCCCTTATTGTCTCCATTCCCTTTATTATCCCTATTCCCCTTATTGTTCCTATTCCCCTTATTGTCCCTATTCCCCTTATTGTCTCTATTCTCCTTATTGTCTCTATCCCATGATTGTCCCTATTCCCCTTATTGTCCCTATTCCCCTTATTGTCTCTATTCTCTTTATTGTCTCTATTC